>NC_090325.1:98389467-98695554 GCF_035084215.1 Heptranchias perlo | reverse complement strand
CCTGACTTGTGCCTCGTTGATGGTGGAGTCAGAAGATGGGTCACTCACCACAGAATGCCCAGCCTCTGACCTGCTCTTGTAGCCACAGTATTTATGTGGCTGGTCCAGTTCAGTTTCTGGTCAATGTTGACCCCCAGGATGTTGATGGTGGGGGATTCGGTGATGGTAATGCTGTTGAATGTCAAGGGGAAGTGGTTAGATTCTCTCTTGTTCAGATGGTCATTGCCTGGCACTTGTCTGGTGCGAATGTTACTTGCCACTTATCAGCCCAAGCCTGGATGTTGTCCAGGTCTTGCTGCATGCGGGCTCGGACTGCTTCATTATCTGAGGGGTTGCGAATGGGATTGGGGTGAGTGGCAATGGTGGGTGCATAAATGGGGAGATGAGGAAGTGCATAGAAAATGAAGGATGCTTGCTGCTGAAACTTAAGTGGGTGTGAGGGATGATATGAAGGATTAGGCTTGCCAGCACAGAGTGAGAAGTGGAGTGTTGTACAACACAAGATGTGGGTAAATCAGCAAATGTACTCACTTTTCCTGACCTGGTTAGGTCATTAAAGCACTTCCTGCACTGCAGCCAAGACCTGGGCACTGCTGCTCACCTCTTCTGCCACCTCCAGTGATGCCTTCTTTGTGGCTGAACCAGGTTTCTTTCTCCCATCGCTTGGGTAAATGACATCCCTCCTGCTTCTCACAGCATGCAGCAGTATTTCAAGTGACATATCTGAGAACCTGGGTGCTGCCTTTGCTGTATGTGAATCCATCACTTCACTTCCTCCTTTCTCCTCCAAACTCTATTTTTACATTTGCCCTTTAAATAGTGGACTTCAGATCACCTTTTGCAGGTACGCAGTACGCCCGCTGCACAGCTTGGAGATGCAAAACCCGGAAGTAAAATTGTGTGCCTTCAATTTAGTTGTGATCGCAGATTTCGATGGCTCACTTTACTTCCGGGTTTCCCACAAAATTATCTACCGACCAGCTGAGTTACCAGCTCCAGGTAAAAATCATTGCCCTTTTTGCTGTTTGGGAGTCATTGCTGACATGGCATAATTGCTCTGTCGTCCTACAACAATCTTTCTAAATGTAATTAATTGTATGTATTTAGATGTTTTAGGATACTGTATAAATGCCAGTATAAGTATAAACACCAATATGCTGCTATTATAATGAGACGCGTACTCTTGGCAAACATTTTAGTTTTAAAATGCAGGCCTGGGAATTCCTCGGGCTCTGCTCCACCAGTGTGAAGTGAGGGAAAGCAAAACTCCCACCTGCCCTTGCCAAGGCCAGAGACCTCACTTAAATTTGCATAGCTGGTGAAAGCCGCCCTGCAAGGGCAGATCAGTCACCCCACCCTGGCTGATCCACCCTTTGAAACATGCACAGAATCCTCTAGAAGCCCAGAAGGGGCATTGGGTTGTCTGCATAGCCAGAGTGAGCCACTAGGATCAACTTCCTTATTTTAGTAAAGGGTCGGGGCCTTCAAAACACCTGAAAGGTACTCATGCGTGGTCTCAACTCATGTGAGTTCCACTGAGGCCTTTCAAGGATATTAAGGGATGAATTTCTCAAGGACACCCGGAAACTCCCCCGACATGCCTTCTTGGCATGGGGGAGGGGCGAGTGGAAGACCTGCCCATGGCACCTGGACCAAAATTTAAAGGTCTGGTCCAAATGGAGTGGAATCCCGATGGAGCAAGAATTGGCCCATATTCCCAGAGCACCTCGGGTGTAAATGCAACTTATGCCCTCTCCAGGAATTTCAGGGCTTTAAATATAAATGTAGGAAGATAGGAATTCACAGGACTAGAAAAGTCTTTTCCAGTGTATTTGCCTGTCCTAATTTTATGTTCCCCTTCCTTCTACTCCAACTACGTGAATTTCATCTCATACCCATCTGTTCATTTTTCTCCAAGTATTTATCTTCAATTTGTTGATATAATTAGCCTTTGGTGCCTCCCTCGCCAGTCCTTTCCATACATTCACTATGTTCTGTGCAAAGTAGTTAAACTTAAACTATCTTTTCATCCTCCCTCTTCTAAATTGGAGGCGGTGTGTACGTAATTAATGCATTGCATGCTACTAATGGCTATTATTTAGTTGCTGGTAGCCCAAAAGAAAGATGGAAACATTTAAAAGTCAGTGAAAGTCCTCTGATGCATAATTCAAAAACATGTGGAGGAACAGATAAAATATTAAAACAGTTTGGTATCCACCGCAAGTTCAGTTTGTAAGGTCCTATTGGTTTACTTTCTTTTCGGCATCTCCTGATACTCTACGACCCTCAGTTTTTAGTCTCCCAATTATATCCATTTCAGTTCCCCTGTTCCTTCATTATGAAGTAACATTGTGTCTCCTTGCTCTTTTCTGTTCAGCTCTGACATATCTCCTAACTTTCTCCTCATAGCTAGTTATCAGTCCTGACCTGCAACTCCAGGCCTGATTAGCATCTCAGGTGCTTCCCTTGCAACTGTGCATTTGCTGCAATTAAAAAATAAAATATATTCTAAAAATTGAACATGAAGGAATAAAACTTGAGGGAATCGGTGAAACATAAATGGAGACCAATAAAGCAAGTCATTTAAACAAATGAGAATCGGAACAAAGTAGAATGAAGTTAGAGAATCAGAAAGAATGAGAAGGACGAGTAAAGAAATGGAAAAACAGAAATATTACAGAAAGAAAAGAGGAAGTATAGAGAACAAGTGAAGAAGAAAAAAAGGGAGAAGGGAAAACTGACGCTTTTTTATTACAAAGAAATACAGTGAATGGGACCCTCAGTAACAGGCTGCACTATGGACAGCCATTGGAAGTAGTCCAATATATATGTTCTATCATGTGTATTTTGCATTTACACTTCCTCGCACGTTTACTGTATAGAGGCTACCTCCCTCCCAAATTATAATTTGACCGGCCAGATGCATTGGCATCTACATTCGCTGTTCTATATTTAGTAATAAGGCTTTTTCTCTACTGTTTTTCTGTTACTTTTTACTTTATAACTGCCGCTGAAATGCTTGTCCACACTTTTGTTACTTCTAGACTTGACTTTCTAACGCCCTCCTCTTTGTCCTTCTGAGCTCCCCCTACATAAACTGCAAATCATCCAGACTTCCACCACCCACTATTGTCCCACACACTTATCATCCCATCCCTTGCCAACCTCGATTTTAAAATCTTCATTCTAGTCTTCAAATCCTTCCTTAACTCTAAACCACCTCCAGCTCTATCTTCTTGCCCACATCTTCTGCTCTTCCAACTCTGGTCTATTGCATGGCCCCCATTTCCTCTGCTGTACGATTGGTGGTGAAACCTTCAGACATCTTATCCCCCACACACTGAAACTCCCCACACTTTGAAATTCCTTTGCTAAACCCCTTCATCTTGCTACATCTCTTCGATATTCAAAAGCCTCTTTAAAATCTACCTCTTTGACTACACTTTCGGTCACCTCCATTAATCTCCTTTTACTCCGGCACAGGCCTGGTGTGCGATAGGAAGCACCTTGTGATATTTTGTTATGATAAAGCTGCTGTGTAATTATAAGTTGTTACTGTAATTGTAAACCTAGATCACACCAAATCGTACACTTGAAATGATAACTATTCATTACCACACATAAACTACAGGAGCTTTGGTGTGAAAAGGAAGAGCTGGTAGAAATCTCAATGATTTGTCCACAGAAGGGCAATGCTTCTTCTGTCTTATTTACCACTTGATGTACAAGAATCTCCAAAGAAAGTACTAATCAAATGCAACCAGCCTATGTCTCCCTTTTAAAGACGCAGACTTGTTTTTGTCCCGTGGCGTAATAAAACATAATAAATGTTTTTAAAAGGATCAGCTGTCTTGCCGATCCATGTTATGATCTCTTTGGTCAGTACACATTCAGCAGATATGGGATTGCCCAGGTCAGTAACTTCACTTTTATGTATGTTAAATTGTGACATGTCTAATCGTATTTGACAGAATCCCTACAAGCATTTCTTGCTTCCTATGATTGGAGAGAAGGTTTTTCCTCCTCTTGACATGAAAATACTGTTTGCTCGTGAATTCTTAAGAATTATCAGCCTGTTTGCTGACTTCCGCAGTCAGCAGTCTTTGAACTAGTATGCAACATGCTTGTGATATGTCAGCTTCTTAATCAGCTGGCTTCAATCACTATGATAACTGAGTGGAGAATTTCCTGAGTTAGTTTGCCTGGGAAGCAAACATTTGCACAAGCGTTGCTTCATAATTCCTCTCTCTATTTAAAAAAATAATCTGCTCTAGCTGATAAACTTAAATACATCAACAAAGAGTAACTTACTAAAAGGAAGTAAACAAACTGTTGAAGTTAGTAGAGTTTACAGAGAGAAGCACAGAGAGCCTAGAAAGGGGGCAGAGTAAATGAGCCAATGCCAGAGTACAGACATTAGGAATAGTACTCGGACCACCGGTGCTGGGCACAGTGATGTACTGTTACTGGGGTGACTAGAAATATTGGTTCCTGTTGTTAGTCAGAAAGCATTACGTTTGAATCCTGATTGAAGACATTAGTATAGGATTCTTGAAGCATAGAGTAATCTGCTTATTCTCAATTCATGCACTTTTTTGTGGCAACTTTGCTTTATTGTTTTTGACTAAGCGGGTGTGAACATTACGGAAGTTACTGTTTTGTGAATATGCATTCCCAGGCTCATGGTGAGGTGAGAAGCAGCAAACTCGCCAGGATTCTGACCGAATCAGTGGTCATGAAATAACTAATATTATCAGCGACCTTCTACAACCCCATCCGCGATTGCCATTAAATGTGCCCCAGTTTAAACAAAGGAAACAAGACCCACTTAACACCGAGAGTGATTTAACACCAATCTGTCATAGAAGTTTCTTTCAGCTCAGTAAATTCAAAAGCTGAAGTTGCATTATTGTCTGCGGATTCTTTTGTCAGCCTTCTTGTTCACTTAGGAGAACTGCAGACCTGTTATTTCCAACTCATAAAATCTGAATGGAAATAAAAGTGTGACTGCACTCAGCTCACCAGAAGGCAAAACTGTTGGTTGTTACTATAGCCCAGCAAGGAATTGACATGTGTACTCAGTGAGGATAAAGCAGGTATGTCAGAGAAAACAAAAAACTGCTAAAATGCCAGACGCATCAATCACATGCATAAATACTATTAAATTGAGTGAATTATAAGAACCTACCAACTACATATAGGTATAATGTTTTATTGTACCAGGAAAGGCTCTCAAAGTACACAAATTAATAAGTGCATAATCTGGACCTTCTAGATTTAAATATCCTTTACTGGGGTGAAACTATGCTTGTTCTGTTTAGTAAGGTATAAATGTAGTATGATGTCTGCACAATAAAATAGTGTTTATAGTCTGCACCTGCAGTAGAATTTAATGTGGCAACACTTCTGAAGAGGCAGAACTAGCTGAATTCTGCCTGTGGTGAGGTTTTCAGAAGACACATTAGGTTCAGGTTCTGGTGTCCTATTCACCCGTTTACATCGCTAGTGAATTATTTACCCAACAACAAAGAAACAGCTACAGAAAGGACTCACCTCCTGGATGGGACAGAAATCTAAACAAGAAAGAAAATCATTAAAGGCTTTACAAATGGGGCCAGCGACGTGAGATATAAAATGCAAAGTTAGATCAAGACAGTAAACATGCTCACACAAAATAAAGCAGTTTGAGAATATGGATAATGATAGAAACTGGATTTTGCTTTTATATATGAACATTTTTTGTTGGTGAACCCTAAAATTCATGACAGACTTTCTATGGCGATTTATGGTTACAGCATTATCAGAGGTTGTAGACACACCAACCTCTAGGCCAGCATTAGATTTTAAGGCAGGCACTTAACCCTGGTGTTGTGTTTCGGACTGTCCATAGTTGCTCTTTCATTGACTTGTTATGTACCGCAGGTGTGTCACAGCTTGTTGTGGGTGCCATTAGCTAATTCATGGATTAGCTCATTTGCCTTTTGATGGCATTTCCTCCATCAAGGGTCCCACTGCCCTCCGCCAGGCGCTTATCCACCCGAAGCCATTGGCACTTTTTGGAGGTGACCATATTACTTAACTACCGCCCGACACTCGCCGTTGACCAGTCACAGATAGTGTTGCTCACTGGCATTACAATAGCAGGTTTTAACATCACCAATGAGATAATATATGGAGACTTAGACAGAATAACAACACTAATAAAGCATGGAAGGCTGAAACTTGCTGACAATTCAGACAATTGAGAGCATTGGGAGTGTGCGGAACACCACGGGAGCGGCCCCAAGCACTTAAACAACAGCACGGCAAAGCAGGGAAAACAAACTCTGAGAAAATTTGCAAGAGTGTTGCCACAGTCGATGTAGCGGAGGAGTCTGTGAAAGCTAAGGTAAGTCAATTTAGGTTACATTCTTTAACATTAATTGTAGTTGATTATCATTGATTGAGAAATAATTATCTTAAAAAAGGGTAAATAAATAAAGAAATAATTAAGTAATAATCAGATAAATTAATTAATTACGAACTGATTTGAAGTCAAGCTAAATCCATTTACTAATTATAATCTAGGCTTCTAGAGATTTTATTATTTCTAGAAATAATGTATTGCAAACTAATAAACAAATAAGCATTTAGGATAAGTATTTCGGTTTATTATCTAAGGGGATAAAATATACTAAGTAGTGGATACTAACACTAAAGGGATCCGAAATTGTATTAAATAAAAATCTGGTATATTAAATAAAGAAATAATAAATAGGAGTTAAAGGGGTACTAAGATAAAACATTATATATATATATATATTAAAGTAGACTCTAAATAGAATGGTGGTACAGCTGAAACCCGTTGCCTGCAATTCCTGCGCCAGGCGGTGTTCTGGGTGACCATGTGTGCAGGAACTGCCTCCGGCTGGAATCACTGCAGGGCATAAGGGAGGCTGAGAATTTCCTGGATCGTATGTTCCAGGAGGTGTTCACCCCACAGCCACAGAGAGCTCAAGACAGTAAGTGGGTGGCCATCCGGCAGGGTAGGAAGAAGCAGCCAGTGCAGAAATCCTCCGGGAGTGTGGTACTCACTTACCGTTTTTCAGTATTGAATGCCAGTGAGGGGAACGTCACCTCGAAGGAGATGCTGTCCCTTGGATGAGACAATAAATTGTGGCCCTGTCAGCCCTCTCAAATGGATGTAAAAGATCCCCATGGCACTATTCCGAGAGCAGGGAACTTCTCATGGTGTCCTGCCCAGCATTTATCCCTCAACCAACACTACCAAAACTGATCATTTGATAATTTATCTCATTGCTGTTTGTGGGAACGTGCTGTGTGCAAATTGACTGCGGCACTTATTTATATTACAACAGTGACTACACTTGCAACCTTGCCTCCATCCTCGCTGTCTCCCACAACCTCTCTTGTCTGTCTACCTGTTATTTGCAGAGCTTCCTGTTTGTGTGGACTCAGGGTTTTAGGTGCTAATGTTCCTCCTCTAGCTGCAGTTCTCTTTCTGAGGTCATGCAACGCCTTTTCCTTTGTGGGGAGAGAAGACAATGTCAAAGGAATATGCATAGCATGGAGACTTGTTTTTGCCTCATATGAGTACAGGTATGCCATAATGATGACGAGAGGTCTAGGTGTATTGTTCCTTTAAACAAAGTGTCCTTGAAGACTAGCAGAATCCCTTGTGGCAGGCAATGTGAGTGAACAGAGTGGTTGTGAGCTCTGCTCATGCTTGAGTGTTTGCTGAGGTTGCTCTTTGCATAAATGTATTTCTCTGACTCCCAGGTGATGACAGCAAAAGAGTATGATGGGCAAGGTGGTGAGTGAAGGCTATATCAGTGCTATAGGATATGGACTGGCAAAAGTGCCTGTACTTATTTTGTCCCCCTGTGAGAGGTCATTGAACCACTTCCTGTATTGCGTGACAGCTCTTGGAATGATGAAGCGACACTAACAGCTTCTGCCACCTCCTTCCATATAGCCTGAACCACCATCTTATGAAGTTACCTGCCCGTAGTACCCAACAGACAATCCTTTCTCACTCTGACTTCAAAGTTAAAAAAGGAAAACAATTAATTTTGACTCCATGTATATTTGACATAAAGGAGAAATAAATACAGTATACTACATAAAGGCAGTCTTAGCCAATCAGAACTATGTAAGATTATCAGCTGACTGATCTGAAATGAGCTGATTAATAAAACTTCAAACCAACTAATTACTTGATACATATTACCTAGTCAAACAAATCAAAGATTCTGTCAGCTCTTAAAACAGAGATTTACTTCTAAGGATTTAATACAAAATTCTCCAATTAACAAAAGCTGTTTCTGTCTGAAGGCAAGCTCTCATTAATTATGCAAATGTACTCAATGCTATCTTGTCATTTGTCATATTATGCACAGAAAACTGCAGCATCTCATAGTAGGAATCCATTTGTATAACTCTTTTACTTGTCTTATGCTGCAGTTTCAATTATGTAAATTGAACCACAAAAAAAATCACAAAGTATTTCAGCTATACATGTCACAAGTTGCCAAGTTTCAGTCTCACCAATTCTTTAATGCCTGTGAGCTGTTTATTTCCTCACAAACTTGGCAGCACCCATATACATTTCTTAAGGTTATTTAGACAATCCTAGGGTACATGAATAGTTATTTTAGTGGAGAATTTCTGCAGGGTTCTTCCGATTTCTCGCCGTAACTTCTCTGAAGTTGCAGCAGTCGATCAGGAGAAATCCCATGAACATTCCAGGCGTTTGTTTTTGATGTTTGGCAAAACACTGTCACACTTATTCGAGGTAGTATGGTGGGTTAGAACTCTGTCCTTCCAGCTTTGGGACTTGAATTTAAATACAGACTGGAACCGATTGCATGAAATGTCTCTTATCCTTTTGTTGAATACAGAATTATTTGGAAATCTCAACTTTAATCCATAATATAATCAATACTCATACTCAGCACTGATTGACACTAAATTGACATTTGCTGGTATGACAAAAAATTGTTATGATATTATTTCTGATGATTAACATGAATTTTTTTTTAAACATGTATTACACCAGAATGAGAAATCTCAGCGTGTGTTGGTTACTTTGTCCAGAAGATTGAAGTGTTTTACTTCTTCTTTTTGTACCAGTAGGTTTTTTTGGAGGGGGCAAGGCAAATGACTGCATTTAAAAGAATTAATTTTATTGTGTGCTGTTTTAATTTAGCCATGTTTGAAGTCATTGATACATTTCCTACTGTTTCCTGCATTTTTCAATGCATCAGAAAATCTGTTGACTTTGCAAACAGTGATGGTTCAGATCATTTGGCAGCCCTCTGTGTAGGTAATGCTGATTTGGTGCCAAAAAAAAGGCTTTTTTAAATATCATGTAAAATTATTTACTAAAACAGGTAGTTGTACTTCTCTAAAAGATCTGCACCTTCACTCTGTTACTATTTTCTACCTTTTTTCTATCTTTTTACTAGTAGAGCACTTTAAGTCATGCGCTTTTGTAATGACCATCTGTCTCATTTATAGTACACATTGGAATAATCTCAACTAACATCTGCTGATATCTTCATTTACTGACAGTGGGAATTTGCAGTTACTGCCAGGAAACTGTCTGAAATCCCTTTACTTTTGGCACTGAGGCCGAGAAATTGGTTGACGCCACGCTGGTTTTACAGTCGTAAAACGGGTGACAACGCATCCAATATAGCGCACTAGGAGTGTGCCGTCCACCACATTGGTAAAGGTAGAAAAGGAGGCAACTAGGGCCGGCACCTGAAATCGGCATTAGGCCCTCTGCATATGCAAATAAGGGTTGTAAAACCTGTTTGAGGCCCTGTTTGCAAAATTAGTCAGCTTTGAACGCAGCCGGCACCGGGCCTGCTGCATTCAGGAAAACATGGTCTGCATGCGGCCTAACAAAGTGGTCCTTAAAGGAACAGATGGAGGCCACGACCAAAAAGGTATGTTTGTTAAAAATACTTAGCTAAATGTGGGGCTGGGAGGAGCACCCATGTTTCCCCTGGCTCCAATACCATGCTGAGCACCATTGCTGGCTCCTGCTCGGCCCCCTACTGATCGTCTCTACCCCTCTCGTTCGTCCCCCCTCCTTCCCGATCGCCTTCCTCCCTCCTGATCACTTCAACTTCTCCAGATCCCTTCCCCTTCTCCTGATCGCTTCCGCCTCCTCCTAATCGCTTTCCATCCCATCCCACTCCCAGGAACCTACTTGAGGTCCTCTGCGTCATCGGAAGCAGCCTGAAATTCAATGCTGATTCATCGGCAAGCTGCCTGGGGATGCCTAGCATGCATCCGCAGCTCGCCGGTTTAATTTAAATGAGGTCCGAGGCCCAATATTGAGTGTGCCTCAGGCCCACCCATTTTGGTGCAGGGATCATTCCCTGCAGCTAGTTTGCACCAACAGGCCGGTGCTATCCAACTTGTAGGACTGAATATTTATACTATTGTTTGGACAGAGCTAATCAATGATGTGGCCCAAGGGTGATTTATAGCTCGCCTTCTCCTCACCTTGATGCTGATACGATGTGGAGATGCCGGTGGTGGACTGGGGTTGACAATTGTAAACAATTTTACAACACCAAGTTATAGTCCAGCAATTTTATTTTAAATTCACAAGCTTTCGGAGGCTACCTCCTTCCTCAGGTGAACGATGTGGAAATGAAATCCTCGAAATGAAATCGCATTTATAATTCACAGAACAATGCTTGGTGATTACAGACAGTTTTTTCAACTGCCCGTTGCCAAGGCAATCAGTGTGCAGACAGACAGGTGTTACCTGCAAGGTCTCAGAATATACAAATCACCAAAAAAAGCAACAAACAAAAAAAAAACAGAGATAGAGAGGTAGAAACATAGAAAAGACAGCAACTGACCCGTTATATTAAAAACAGATAACATTTGTTCGCTGGTGGGGTAACGTGTAGTATATTTTACATATCTCTGCTCCTGGGGAAGAGCTTTGCATGTCAGCAGTGCATATTGTGAATTTGGGTGCGGATGTGAGTTAGCCCCAGAGGATTATCCATCCAGGCCTGCTCCTGAATTCCCAATATGTGCTCCCAGCACATGAAGCTCCTCATCGGGAACAGAAATTTGGAAAATTTACCCTAGGATCGAAAAATGTTTTGTTCTCAGGTACTGGGCGGTGGTAAATGAAATTCAATATTTTATATTGAAAGTAAAAATACAAGGTACATGTGCTGCATGGTATAGAATTTGCCAAGGGAAAAGGATACAGTAGCTTACTGGTTATGATACTGGGCTAACAATCCCGAGGTTGTAAGTTCAAATCCCACTGTGGTAATTTGTGAAATTCAATTTAATAAATCTGGTAATTTATGGGTTAAAATAGTTTTTACAACTATTGTAAAAAAAAAATAACCAGTTTACTAATGTTCTTCACCTGTCACTCCGACTTGGTCTGGCCTAAATTTGACTCCAGTCCCATATTATGTATTTGACTCATGACTCCCTCAGGGCAACTAGAGATGGGAAATAAATGCTGTTTTGCCAGCATCACCTACATCCAGAAAACAAATTAGCAAAAAAATAATTGAAAGAGACGACTTCTTCATCACGTCCAAACAGTGTGATGTGGCAATAAATAAAGCAAGTAGAATGCTAGGTTATATTGCTAAATCAGTTACGTTCAACTCCCCAGAAGCCACACTGAATCCAGGCCGCACCTGGAGTACTGAAAACAAGAAAGCTAATTCCTGGTGTCAAAGGAAAGGGCTCTGAGGAACACTTGATAAGGTAGGGCTTTTCAACCTCGAAAATAGATATCTCAGAGGCGACCTTATGGACTAAAGGGGCCCAAAATTCTACCCTGGTACTTACTCAGCTGAGTTAGCCAACCTCTGCTAAGGTGCTACAGTTGGCCTAAACAATGCTCAATGTAATGGTGCCACGGCAAGGAGTCAACATCTTCATAAAGGAGAATATTGGTGAGGGTAAATGACATATTGGTAAAATGTCTACTTGAAAACTGCTTACATATGTATGTACCTGAATGAAGTGAGTAAAACAAGTCCATGAAAGTACAAATTGTATGTAGTTTATTGAATGAAGTGGGACTAATGGCCCAAATGACCTCTCTCACATAATGCACTTTCTATGTTCTTCTGTGGATATATGGATAAATATATTTTACCTGTTGATCTAAATAATTTAGCTAAAAATTAGCAGAATGGTAAGGCGAAAGTGAGAGGCCAAAATTAATCTATTAATTATTTCAGCATCTATAAGGGCTCAACTAAATCAAAAATAAAAATTCACAAAGTATTCAAAACACACCTTTGCTTCTCGCCAAGTGTATTTCAGCACATTATTTTCTACCAGTATGTTGAAGTGGTTTGTGGAGTGTATGGGGCAGAAATTGCTCAGTCCCACACTGCCGCTGGAAGTGCAGTGGAGTAGGACTTCCAACCACTCAGCATCAATGTTGACACGGTCCGAAATCCTGGGAACTGGGTCATTAACGTAAAAGGGGCAGGCGCTTGTGCCCAATACATGGAATGTCGAGGCGACTCTTTGTTGCTGTACCATGAGGGAAGGAGAGAGAGAACTCACCATTTCAGCTGAAGAGTTATGCTGGCCATTTCTGTGGAGCTGATTAGGAAAGCAGCATTACGCTCCCACTCCCAAATTTGTACGATCACGCAGGCGTACTTTCCGCTGGCTACAAGAAAGACCAAATAGCTGGGATTTCTAGCCGTGGACATTATTCCACTAGATCTGCCTCTTTGAGTGATGCCAGGACCGAAGACTTGTTCACAAAGTGGCCACCTGCTTCCACCCAGAAATGACCAAAGTTGAAAGAGAAAGGTGTAGATCTGTCGGAACCAGGTCCCACCCCAAATTTCAGCCAAACTTATGTCTTTGTTCTGTCTTCCCAAGCCCAGGAGTTTCAGGGCCTAGGAGTTGATAGATGTAGTTTATTTCTTATTTGACAATTCAAATGAACAAATTCAGGTAAAAATTCTACAAACATTCAAGTTTTGGATATCATGTGTGGATTTTCATCTTCATCAGCTGGGTAGTAATCTGGTGAGGCTCGTAGCACACCCTTTATACAATCTCCTGATTTTCATTCTACTGAAATCAGTATAAAGTGTGGGCGATGCACCCCACCAGATTACTGCCCAATTGGTGAAGAGGATATTCTACCTCCATGATTCTATAAATTAAGCAATATAAATATAAATTTCATATTTATTAATACAGCTCTACTGATTGAATGCAAACGTTGAAATAGGAGAGAGAGCTAATAAAAGCATGAAGTAACAGCAGATTTTTTTTAGCTTGAGATTCCCTATTTAAGAGCACAACCTATCCAACAACCATTAGTAAATTGCATGCTGCACGTACAGAAGCTATTTTTAAATGTTCACAAATGTCAGCGTATGTAACTCATGTCTGCAACTAATCCGGGTGCAATGAAAGTGGAAAATCTTCGAAATACATAGCAGGTCAGTTGGCATCTGAAAGAGAAAATGGGTTTGGATATGATCTTTCATCTGAACTGGCACAATTCAAAACATTAATCTTGACGAATTTGTTGTGCATACTGTGCATTTCCAGCACTTTGAATTTTTTAAAAAATTGCTATTAGTCCCTTGTTTGTTTTGATACACTAGATACAGATTTTTACTTATTACAGCAAAATGCAGCTTCCGCTGAGTGCCTGCCACATCTTGTTATACTGACAGGACTGTGAGAGTGCAGGATCTACCACATACATCACTGCAAATGAAATTACCCCAACTCAGGATCTACCACAGCAGTATAAATAATGCTGTTCCAATTTAAGAATTACAACATTAGTATAAATGTCCCAGTACAGATGAGAGAATTGTTCGTTTAGGATTTGCAATACTGCTATAAATAAGATTGCTCCAATTAAGGTTTTACCACATTAATGTAGATGAGACTATCTCATCTGAAGTCTTAGACAGTTGAGACTGTTTGAACTTAGGACCTATATTGCCATAGGTATGACCTTGCTAGCTCTGGACCTACCGTAATGATTTGTTTCAGCCAGAGCTGCTTTGGATTCAGGGCACAAAACACACTTCAACACAGTAACATGTTTTCAGAATTCAACAGCTGTCATGGGTATCAATAAAGCAAATGGTTGCCAAGACCTAGCATTTTCTCTTGATACAAAGATATTTTCAAAATTAAAGGACTACACATTCTACAGTGTAAGAAAAGCCATTAATCTTGTCGGGGGGTGGGGGGGGGAAGAATTCTAAATGTATTGTACATGAAGTAAATCAATCATGGATTAAAAGATTGAGGAGCTGGAGTGATATCATTACACAAAACTGGATTCCAAACTGTGACACATACGTCAACATTGACCTAGGAAAAAATATAATATAGAAGACAAATAAGTTGATTGTGTGCTTGCTGCTGTACTTTAAACAGTCCCATCTTGCAGTGAAATGGAATGAAAAATGACAGAGCTGTAATATGGCTCAGGTGTCTTAGCAGCTTCAGCCATTGATTCTCACCACTGTAACTCAGGTTTAAATTGCTGCTTACCCACACAAAGTGAAGCTAACACAAGTGTCACACTGGAAAAAAAAATCCATTTTTTTTTTCACAGCTGGTAGGAAATATTTGAAATGGTAATTAAAATTAATAAAATGATTTATAGATGAATTATTTAACTGCATAAAATTATTATCCCCAGAGCTGCTTGGGTCTGCAATTCCAGCAGTTTTATCGGGATTGTGCCCGCTGGTCCCCTTCAGCGCTGACTCCACCAGAGTATTTTGGAGTCAGAGAGATGGCATTTAATAATCAACGGGCACCTCTACAGCTATAGCTCAGGATACTAGGAAGTCCAGCCTCAGGCTGAGAGATGTTGCCACCCTTCCCCTGGAAACCATCCAAATGTGATTACTCACAAAAATGAACTTACTCACTTGTGAAATATTTGCCTTATCACATTGTGAAATTTGAATTCTGTGTATTTAACTTAGAGTCCATCCTGAAGAATACTGTCTGCCTCCATATATTGCAGTGGAGTGCTGGAGTGCTTAGAGTCAGCTTGCCCACTGCCAATGATCCGGAGAGGTCAGACTTCTCACACTGCCGTGGCAAGTGATGCCCGCAGAGGAAACAGTGTTTTAAGTGATATTGATAAAACGGCCTGTGTTAATATTTACAGTGAATTTTTTAATGGTTATATTGTATGGGGTAGAATGTCCCCACGATGCAGATAGGAAGCTCTACTCCTTAATAATGCAGGTCAGCTCTTTTTCTTTTCAACACCCAATCATGACTGAAACTTTCTAGAATTCATTTAATATGGCAAAATAGAGATGAGGGTAGATATTACTGTTGGCAATCTTATCTCATGAAAGCCGAATGTTCTTGTACCAATTGACCCTCTTTGCTATTTTAACAGAGGGGTTAAGACATTAAATTTATGTGTTAAATTTATATTAAATGGGTTAATGCCCCCATTAACATAGTGGCTGATAAATTTGGTGCACATACATTGGGGTAATTTTGACTTTGGGTGATAGTATAAAACAGGCAATATCGGATCAGCTGCCTGTTATACATCTCTCCCGATTTTCATTTCCATTTACTTCAATGAAAATCAGGAGAGATGTACAAAGGTGGCTGATCCGATATCACCCATCTTACACTCGCCCAAAGTCAAAATTATCTCCATTAAGTGGTCATACGATAATGACACCAACAGTAATTTCTACCTTAAGAATGGTTGATCCCAATCAGACCAGACTTTATTATCGTGTAACTGATTCCAGGATGTGGGAAATTGATTGTTAGCCGTTATCCGAGGAAGTTATCAAATGCTGCTGATAAGTTCTTAGAAATCTGCACACCAAAAAAACACACATGGAATGAGAATTTGTAGAACTAATGGTTAAATTTCATACCAAAAATAATCAGAAGAAAATTCCAACTATAAAGAAGAACTTCAATTGTGTGTGTGCCTGTGCCATGTGTTCAAAAACAATAATGACTGCTTTTTCTTTATTTTGAGATGAATAGGAAAGGGTTCACTACATGATTTATTTGTATTATCCCAATAAAGAATACTATGACTTTAATCTTTATTTTTTCCAGTTATTATTTAGCTATTCAACTATCCCTAGCACAGTTTGGTCAATATTAAGTGAGCGATTGTATTTATTAATGTAAGCCTTCATGTTATGAGCTTTACTGTGATGAAAAAAATCAATATAAATGATTTCCATCTGTATACATTAGCCTCAGCTGACATTTTTCTTTAATATTTTTCTGAACTGTATTTTATTACCAGCCAATATTGGTTCCACATGTGCATGCTTTTGAGATCAAATTTGGAATAGCACTGAAACATAAATGTTGATTACAATTGGTATCAGCTGTGGCCTAGAGGGTAGCACCTCTGAATTAGAAAGTTGTGGATTCTAGTCCCATTCCAAGAGACTTGAACACAAAGTCCAGGTTGATACTCCAATGTAGTACTGAGGGAACAGTCTTACAGATGAGATGTTAAACTGAGGCCCTGTCTGCCCTCTCAGGTGGATGTAAAAAATCCCATGGCACTATTTGGAAGGAGAGCAGGGGATTTTTCCTTGGGTCCTGGTCAACATTTATCCCTCAACCAACACCACGAAAACAGATTACCTGGTCATAATCACATTGCTGTTTGTGGGAGCTTGCTTTGCACAAATTGGCTGCCGCGTTTCCTACATTACAACAACGAAAGGCACTATATAAATGCAAGTCTTTCTTTTACAATTACTTATCAAAGAAAAATAAAGATAATATAATTAGATATACTTAATTAAAGTAATCAACAGAAATTTCTAGCTCAATGTAATCAATTTGAAATGTTATTTTTAAAACAGAACCTGTCTTATATTGGATACACGCTCAGATCCAGTTTTTCAGATTTAATACCCCTCTCATTTTTGTTGGTTTATATCCCTTGCCGGATTTCCCTGTGCCATATTTCATTCTCTGCCAAAATAAACAGGCAGATGACATGCTCCCAAGTTCTGTCAATGCCACTCTAGAACCAACTAATAGATCATGACTCATTCTCTGATTTACTCTTCCCCTTTGTGAGAAAGTACAAAAGAAAATATATGTAAGAAATTACAAGAATATAATAAAGAGTGACATTTAAAAATCAGCCCATCAAACTGCTCTTTCTGTAGATCATCTACAAGTGACCTTGTCATCATGATCTCTACCCCACCTATTTAATCACCTTAGAGAATGTTCTGCAGAATTCCTCCCTGACTCATGGAGGTAATCAAGTAAAACATCACAATGTCTATCTTCACTTCCACCTCTGTTATTCACAGCTACTTTCCACAGGTGAATTTTCTATGCTCCCTGCAGCATCATGTTCCATGTTCATCTCAATCTGATGGCATGAGTGAGGTAAAAGTAGTATCTGTGGAATTACAAGAACAAATATGTGTCCCATGGGATCGTACGTCTGGTTGTATTTGCCAAGAATTTCCTCATGGGTTCTCTTGATCAGTTGCCGTAACTTTGGCAGAAGAGTGGCTGATCTTTCACTGAAGTTTTGATGGCCGATTAGGAGACGTCCCAAGGAAATTCTGGCTATTGTTTGTAGTAGAATCTCTCTCTGACACAAATCAGAAGCTAACGATGCAGGTCAGTTGTTTGCTTCAATATCTCAGTCATATTTAGAACTCTGATTTATTTATCATTAATAAAATATACAGCAATTTTATCATGTTAAAATGTCTTAAACTGCTTCACACAATTCATTATTGTTGGAATACAGTGATTGTTGCTATGCGGCGATAACGGTAACCTGGCTCAAAAAAGGGCAGGATTCGGTACTAAATATTCCTGGATACAAGGTGTTCAGGAAAAATAGGGAAGGAAAAAGTGGAGGGGAGGTGGGGGTGGCAGTATTGATTAAGGAAAATATTGCAGTGCTGGAGAGAGAGGATATCCTGGAGGGGATAAGGACAGAATCTATTTGGTTAGAGTTAAGAAACACTACTGGGTGTATTTTATAGGCCACCAACTAGTGGGAAGGATGTAGAAGGGCAAATTTGCAGGGAAATTACAGAGAGGTGCAAGAACTATAGAGTAGTGATAATGGGGGACTTCAAACATCCTAATATAGACTGGGATAATAAAAGTGTAAAGGGCAAAGGGGGGAGAAATTTCTGAAGTGTTTTTAGGAGAACTTTCTTGATCAGTATGTTTCTGGCCCAACGAGGAAGGAGACATTGCTGGATCTGGTTCTGGGGACTGAAGTGGGTCAAGTGAAGCAAGTGTCAGTGGGGGAATATTTAGGAAACAGTGATCATAGTATCATAAGGATTAGATTAGTTATGAAAAAGGACAAGGAGCAATCTAGAGTAAAAATACTTAACCAGAGGAGGGCCAATTTCAGTGGGTTGAGAACAGATCTGGCCTGGGTAAATTGGAGTCAAAGATTGGCAGGCAAAACTGTAATCGAACAATGGGCGGCCTTTACAGAGGAGATGGTTCAGGTACTGTCTAGTTACATTCCCCTGAGGGGGAAAGGTAGGGCAACCAGAGCCAGAGCGCCCTGGATGACGAAAGAAATAGCGAGTAAGATGAAGCAGAAAAAGGTGGCATACGACAGATGTCAGGTTGATAATACAAGTGAGAACCAGGCTGAATATAGAAAGTACAGAGGAGAAGTGAAAAAGGAAATCAGAGGAGCAAAGAGAGAGTATGAGAATAGACTGGCGGCTAACATAAAAAGGAATCCAAAATATTCTATTGGTATATAAATAGTAAACAGGTAGTAAGAGGGGGGAAGAGGCCAATTAGGGATCGAAAAGGAGATCTACGCAGGCAGAAGGCATGGCCGAGGTACTAAATGAATACTTTGCATCTGTCTTTACCAAGGAAGAAGATGCTGCCAAAGTCACAGTAAAAGAGGAGGTAGTTGAGATACTGGATGTGCTAAAAATTGATAAAGTGGAGGTACTAGAAAGGCTGGCTGTACTTAAAGTAGATAAGTCACCAGGTCCCGATGGGATGCATCCTAGATTGCTGAGGGAAGTAAGGGTAGAAATTGCAGAGGTATTGGCCATAATCTTCCAATCCTCCTTAGGATTAGGATATGGCAAAGCCAGCACAGATTTGTTAAAGGCAAATCGTGTTTAACTAACTTGTTTGACTTTTTTGATGAGGTAACAGAAAGGATTGATGAAGGCACTGCAGTTAATGTTGTGTATATGGACTTTCAAAAGGCGCTTGATAAAGTGCCACACAATAGGCTTGTCAGCAAAATTGAAGCCTATGCAATAAAAGGGGCAGTGGCAGCATGAATACGAAATTGACTAAGTGACAAGAAACAGAGTAGTGGTGAACGGTTGTTATTCAGACTGGAGGAAGGTATACAGTGGTGTTCCTCAGTGGTTGTACTAGGGCCGCTGCTTTTTTTGATAAATATTAGTGACTTGGACTTGAGTGTACAGGGCACAATTTCAAAATTTGCAGATGGCACAAAACTTGGAAGTGCATTAAACAGTGAGGAGAATAGTAATAGACTTCAAGAGGAAATATGGCTCAATTTTCAAACGGAGCCGGGAAGGGGGCGGTGGGGTCAAATTGAGGTCAGGAAACCCATTAATAAGGATTTTTTTTTGTCGGTTTCCCATCTGACTGACCGGCTGATTGACAGGCTGGTCTCAGTTGGACGGGAGACCAGTCAGGGAGAGGACATCTGCAGGTAAATCTGCAGGTAAGTCTTTGTTTGCATGGAGCGGGGGGGCATGGGTGGGCAATGAGCATAGGTGGGCATAGGTGGGCACAGGGGTCGAGAGTCATCGGGATGGGATCGGGGGTCAGTCACGCGGAGGCGGGATTGGGGGTCATCACGGGGGTCTGCGATCGTTGAGGGGGAAGGTTGGAGGATCGGGGTCGGAGGATCAGGGTTGGGATTGGGGGTCCACTATCGCCGGGGGGGGGGGGGTCTGCGATCGGGGGCAGGGGTGTCGGTGCAGGTAAACTTGTTGGGCCTGGGGGAAGCACTCCTGCTCCTCTGGGTCCACAAGCTGTGCCTTTCTAGGCACTTACCTGCAGTCTTGGGCCTTCTCACCTCCTTTCACAAGGCGTAAAACAGATGGCCCGGGAACCCACTGGGGTTGAAATGGGGAATTAGTTAAAAATGGAGGCCTGAAGCCTCCTTGAGAGGTTTTAAGGCCCGACCCGCCTCCTGGGAGCGTGTTGACCGCCTGCCCCTCGTCCCGCCCCCGTGAAAACCGGAAATGGACAGGTTGGGAGCGGGTCTGAAATGGTGGCAATTTTCAATGACCTCCCGCCCCAACCCACCCGTTTTTTACTTTGAAAATCGAGCCCATAGACAGGCTAGTGGAATGGGTGGACACATGGCAGATGAAATTTGATGCAGAGAAGTGCGAAGTGATACATTTCAGTAGGAAGAAGTAGGAGAGGCAATATAAACTAAGTGGTACAATTCTAAGGGGGGGTGCAAGAACAGAGAGACCTGGAGGTATATGTGCACAAATCTTTGAACATGGCAGAACAGGTTGAGAAAGCAGTTAAAAAAGCATATGGGATCCCGGGTTTTATAAATAGAGGCATAGAGTGCAAAAGCAAGGAAGTTATGTTGAACCTTTATAAAGCACAGGTTCAGCCACAACAGGAGTATTGTGTCCAATTCTAGGCACTGCACTTTAGGAAGGATGTGAAGGCCTTAGAGAGGGTGCAGAAAAGATTTACTAGAATGGGTCCATGGATAAATACTTGAAGGGAAAAAATTTGCAGGGCTACAGGGAAAGAGCAGGGGAATGGGACTAACTGGAATGCTCTTACAAAGAGCCGGCACAGGCTTGATGGGCTGAATGGCCTCCTTCTGTGCTGGAACCATTCTATGATTCTGTGTAGGCAAAACAAAGCTAACAATGGCTGAATCTAATCAGACCAAACTTTTTTTTTCATCTAGCTGATTCTACTGTGTGGATCCATGCAACCTCACCTTTTTTGCACTTGATAGGGGGGGCGTTTTCATGGGTCTGTGCCCTGGGTCGCCTGGGCACAACGAATATCAGAAACCCGAGCAGGTTGGAGTGCCGCCTGTAAAGGAATGCGGCCACTCTTTCTCCATTCATTTATTTGGAGGAAAATCGAGTGGGTTCCTTTTCAGGCCTTTCCTTTCCAAGCCGATGTTCTGTTATTAGCCCAGGCAATTTAGTGTGTGCTTTGGGGCAGACCCAGGAAAATCTCTCCTGATAGGTTTTGTAACACAGAAGCAAATTGAGGTTTCCTAAATTTAGCGTTAAGAATATCTCATACTTTGTAAAAATTGAACCTTTGGAGCTGAGTCAGGTTTTGAACTGAAGGAGAAAAGATTTGTGATTATAGTGGTCTACTTTTCAGTTGGAGGGAATTCACTAGACTTTGTCTTATGTTGTTGATAATAGTCTCTAAAGCAACCTGGCACTGTAGAACATTTGTACGATTCTCCATTCTTGGTGACTTGTAAACACTTCCAAAATGATAGTCAATGCAACACAATGTTAAACTGCAGTGGACTTGCACCTCAGTGCAACGAAAAACTAAATTAAAATAAAGTAGAACATTTAGTGTGATAAAATAATCATATTTAGTCGTGAATCTGTAGGACTCAGATTAACAAAACCATTACTTCTGTGTCAAAGAAATAGGTGCACTCTCCCCTTGGGCCACATTGATGTTTCGTCTAATGCCCCTCTTGATTTTTCAGCTCAGTCCTACTCTGGAGGATTGTAGGTCCCACCACTATATGATATTCCTGCATGATTTAGGAAGGCAAAAAGAGTGAATACATCAATTGTAGATTTTGGATTAAAAGGGGGGCTTAGAGAGACCTTTACTTTGGTATGGTTTTACTAGAATTTGATTGGATCCATGAATATTCTGCCCCCCCTTAGCAAGCAAAATAAAAAAAACACATATGTGCAGCATGAGTCAAATATCGAGGAAAGATTTTGTATAATCTCCAAACCCAACACCAGATAAACAGGTTGCTCTGCTACTGGAAGCATTTGATGGCTTTGACTAGCTTTCAGGCTTTCCATAGTGCTGAAATGTGACATCATTGCCAGTGTGGTGAGCCACCAATTTAGTTTGGTTAACAAATGACTCAGTGTAGTAATATTTGTAGCGTTTCACTTAAGTAAAACGGCTTTCGGTATATAGAAAAACAACTGACAATTTATGCTTTTTTTTAGTAGATCTGAAACATTTGCAGCTTTCATTGATCCAGCAGGGTCGAATACCCAGTGTGCATTTCAGATGGAATTAGGAGTCGGTGCAGAATGTTCTGGTACATTAGCGACAGAGTAATGCTTGAGCTGAATAGGAATTTTATTTCAAGGGCAAAGCATTGTGCGCCCACTCATGATGTGAACTCGATTATTGCACAATATAATCGTGATGGCAAACATATAGATTACTAATAACTGCATAAAATATGTTTTTTTGAAATAGACATTCTATAAAAAGGCCTACAATGCTGCATATTGAAACACCTTAGTGCATAAAAAGTGATTAGTAAAACATGGATCAAGGTGAGACCTCTGATCAACACCCAGACTCTTATTCTGTGCATCTCCCAGCATCAGCCTTGCTTTGTAATTACTAGCCGGGCCCAGGAAATGGTCATGTGATTTTATGAACTTGCTTCTAAATCAGAGCACTGTGCTCTTTGCAATTGATGGCTAACTGATCAATTTATTAGTGGAGAGAAGGGAATGATGGAACTCCAGGGAGTTATTGAATTTGTTTTGGCTGTCGCTGCTGCTGTTTTGTCCAGCATTCTGGCAAGGCAGCAACATGTTAATGATGTATGCTTCCATTAACCTCTTCAATTAAAAAAACTCCCCCAAAAGGAATTTGCTTGTTACTCATTCAGTCTGTTCGTTCTGTAAAATTGCCATTACATAGGGATTTCTCGCTTCCATGCCAGAAATTCCTGATGACAGTGTCCCAGTAAATTAGATAACTTTGAGGAGGTGTGCTGCTGCACTGCCTTTAGTTCTGTGACATGGATTGATGGAATGCAATTCAAGGAGACTGCATGCTTCCCCACAGGAAGGAAGGGAATTTTGCAGTAAGTCACCCTGAGCCACTCTCAGGCACCTCTTCATCTCCGATTCTCAGCCAAGGAATGGCACAGAAAAATATAAGAAACGGGGCGACAACGTATGTAAGAAAAATAACTGAAGGTAGCAATACATAACTGATCAATAAATCATCTGAGGGGTAATTTAATACATTTACTCTCCCAGCAAGGAATCTCAGGCTGAGAGTGCACATCGAGAAATTGGACAAATGCTCACCACGCTTTTCTCACCATTAAAATTCCTGAAATGCGCACCTGGCAAACATAGCTCCACGTCGCAAGCATAAAGTTCACTAAGTTACCCCTATTATTGCTGCCAAATCCCAACTCCAGGAAATTTGATAGAAATCTAATTTTCCTAGAAAAATCTCATATCATTTTCAAAAGGGTACATTGACTTGCCAAACGCCCTAAGTCCAGGTAACATCTTTGCAGCAGTTTAGAAACATTGTTATTATGAAATCAAAATCTGACTGTGTGATGAAGCCCATTTTGGAAACCTCTGAACTCTCTCTGTACAGTTTTGGTTTCACACTGCCCAGCATTGTAGCTGATAGAGGGAGGCTGCCAATTTACTGCAATTAACGCTGATTTCAAGATAGTTTTTGGCTGTTGATTCATGGCCACATGTACCAGGGTTGAGACTGACCAAACTCATTTCAATTAGAGTCCTTTACAATCAGCACATGGAGGAAATGGCCTGTTATAATGGAGGGAACATGTCAGCGATAGTGGGGGTGAAATTGGTCTTGGGCAGTGGCACAAAACAGGCGCTGGCGAATCGGCCACCCGTTTTACACACCAAGATCAATGGAAAAGAAAACCAGACGGGGTGTAAAACATGCGGCCGATTCGCCATTGCCCATTCTGCGCTACTGCCCAAGACCAATTTCACCCCCAGTTTATCCTTGTTAAAATATTTCTAGTTTTAGCTTAAAAGCGAATTGTGCCATAGTCATTGTAAAATACCTAATAAGTTTAAATGTTACTTAATCCATATATTTTTGATCAGACTTTTACTTAAGACGATTTTGGCATTCATTGGAAAATTAAAATATTTCTCCTCACTTTCAAAGATATTAAACCTTGATTTCATGCTCCAATTGACTGTCAATGCAGTAATTTACAGAAGTGCTTATTGATGCATTTCAGGCCAATCTCATTGCTTTTGCTTTAGGCTGATGTGAGCATTTTCAGCAGGATGCTGAGATCTACCTTTCAAAGGCAACCAGAAATACCAATGAATAATTTGTTAAATTGTAATTGCGCATTAAAATTTACTATGTCAGATTGATGTAAATTTACAAACAGCGATAGTCTCTGTTCAGCCACATTTGAATGTAGCCTTGAGTGCAGAAATGAACTTGAGTGTTTATGACTGATGTTTTTGTGCACTAACTCACAACTACTACCACAACTACACCAAAAAAATATTCTCATACATGTGGAAGCCAATTTTTCAGATTTCAGTAAAAAAAGGAAACTAAAGTGGGACTGCAGATTCATACATAATATATATGTACAGCGTTCCTTTTATATTTTTATTTATAGTGGAAAAATCGCCCAGTTGTTCTTTACTTTTTTAATGTATTATCAAGAAAGCTAAACCCACCTATTATTAGTCTACATCAAATGAAAACAAATTGAATAATCCAATTCTGGAGTGATTTGATGCCCAGAAAAATTAAAAGTGAGTTTTGTGGCAGCTTCAGTTCTTAACTTTAGATATTAGTTGCTTATCCACCACCAAAACAATCTTTTGTGATGATATTGTGATTTTACTTAAAAGGGTTGATATTTTCCCAGTGGATTGTGGTATACCACTGAGCCATTCAGGCTGCTGTTTGGTCAATACTCAATCCATTGATCTCAATAAGGGAGCATTGGAAGGCAACAGTAAACCTCAGCTCCCTGGGCTCAGAAAGGTGAAAACTCAGTGAGGGATCCCATTCTTGGTTGCTGTCCAGTGACTCCTGCTGGAAATGCATGGGTGAGGAAAAGGCTGATCCCATGGTCAAATAGCTGGCTGACATTCACCGTGCTCAAAACCAATTCCAGCCTTTCTCTCTCTTGACCTAGAACAAAGTGGTAAATTAAAAAGTAAACTTAATTATCAAACAGTTTTTGACTCCAGCTAAACTATTTTACAACTGAACTAGATCTGCTAAATGATTGCTGTAACTACAATATATTCAACAGCATAAAATACCTACTTGTCTTCAGTTATAACATATGTACACCTGAATCATGCAATGTTTTTAGCTTTTTAGTAACTTTAAGGTAATTGGGGCAAAAGAACCAGAGACGAGATGAGGAGACATTTTTTTACGCAGCGAATTGTTATGATCTGGAATGCGCTGCCTGAAAGGATAGTGGAAGCAGATTCAATAATAACTTTCAAAAGGGAATTGGATACATACTTGAAGGGGAAAAAATTGCAGTGCTATGAGGAAAGGGTAGGGGAATGGGACTGATTGGATAGCTCTTTCAAAGAGCCGGCACAGGCACGATGGGCCAAATGGCCTCCTTCTGTGCTGTATCATTCTATGATTCTGAGAGGATATTAAATAATCGAGGGATTCATCACAGACTCTTTACACATTTTTTCCATTAATGACTATAGTAGTGATCCCTTTAACAGAGAGTGTGCATTATTGCAAGGCAAAAGCTTGGATTAATGAAAAAAAAGAACAATCTCAATCATTATGTCACAATTTAATTTGATCTATTTACGGTCATAACAAATGCTATCTGTACCTCATACTTAATGAGCTCATAATCCTCTATTCCAGCATATAGCACGTTGGAGTATTCATTATGCACAGCAAAGCAGATAGCTGGGGGAATTTCAAGGATGTATTGGAATCAAATAATTCTCATAGCATTCATAAACTACTTAGTTTTACTTGAAAGCTTATGGCGTTATCTGCCCCCTTGATTACATTCTAGTCAAGTAAACAACTTGTGCTGTCAATTATTCTCTATTATATTGCATATCATCCGTTGGATTCATAGTATGTGTTTTGGGCTACTTAAGTTCTTTTTCAACTCATTAGCTCACTCACAGGCAGATTCTATTTATTTTCCAGCTTCATGTTGTCTTTTTGTTCCTCACCACCCTAATATATAAATAAAATTTGAGGCAAAATCTTTGCTATTCCCATTGCCACTAATGTCAGGAAGTGTGAATACATGGGCTGCATAATCTTTACCAAAACTAGTTAGCTAGTTAGAATTCACTAAATGCTTCAGTGTTGGAAACATGCTATTGTTTGGACATTTTGGCACATGGTTGCAATTACTTCTTAACAGCTTGAGGGAGAAAAATTAAAAATTATACTGTTTTCCTTTGAGTATATCACAATACTATCACTGCCAGTGCAGACTAGGTACACTGACTGTTCGTGTGTGCTTCAGAAACATTTCACGTCAATCTGACTATTATTATCTTGCTCCATTTCCCTGAACTACGTTTAATTATATGAAGTATAATGATAATGGGCTCCCCTTACAAAAAACAAATTGCAGGGCTGCTGATGTTTTCCGTGCCTTTTTTAGTACAAAAGATGTTTACAGCATCATTTCTATTTTTACACGTTCAAATTGTAGGTCCATAAAGCTTTCCAACTGTCTTCACACTGAGGGGGTGGACTGGTGGAGCAGCTGCTGGTTAGTTTAGTTTCAAGTGGACTGTGAACCTGCAACCTTTTTTCGCATGCAGTTTTCATTATGTTTTGGTTTGTTTTATTTGTTTTAAAACCATAGATTGGTTTTATTTCATTCCTCCCATGCTTGGGATTCCACAGGCCACATGTAGTTCTCCAGTTAAGAGGGCAAGAAGGTGGTTTGCTCCTGGGGGAGGAGGCAGGGAATGGAATGGTACCTGGCCGCTGACTTTTCCTTCCTCCTGTGAGGATATTCCTGGCCTGAACTCACTGCCAGCCCTTGAGGGAGTGCTGAGATATTTACCAGCAAGAATCGATATAGCCGGGAATTTCCTCACAACTGCTCCCGCTCCACCGCTGTAACTTAACCAGACGTGTAGCGGAAAGCCCATTTATGCGGTTATTACCGCACTTCCATCAAAGTCACGGTAGCGGAGCGGGAGCAGCTCTGAGATAATTCCCGGCCCATGTCTTACCATTTCATGGCATAATAGGCACCAATGCTCCATATTGCCTCAACGTCCTATGTTATACCTCTTTTTGTAATCTGGTATTAAAATAGTGCAAAAAATGTTTAAAAATTCAGAATTTCTGCAAATTAAAAACAATTGGCAACTGCTCAGTGGCCCAATAGCCTGTCCGTTGTGGTTCCCAAGGGGGATATGTTTAAAAAATAAATTCCACATTTAACAAATTGTAAAGTGTACAACTTGGATTTTATTTTCAATTTCTCTGGTGGTGGTTCGCTCTTTTGTGACGGGATAATTTTCACCTTTACTACCTGGGCAGTGATCTGACAGAGCGGATCACTGCCTAGTGTAGAACCTGCCCAATTATCGTCCCATTGAAATCAGTGGAATGAAGATCTACAATGAACGGATGATCCGTTCTACCAGATTACTGCCCGGGTGGTGAAGGTTAGGGTTACCCCCAGAATTTCTCAAAATCAGGCTCCATGTTTATGAATACGTTTCGGGGTAGTCATACGAGAAATAATATGTTCTGAAGTAAACTACACATGAGTTCTTCAAAGAAATACATATGTGTGATATGCCACTATTCTTTGTCTAGAAATTTCAGAAATTTGAGTTTGGGTTTGTACAGAAAGGTTTAATATTTATTATTAACCTAATACAGAAGGGACCCATTTAGGTTTCCAAGGCCTATCTTTGTAGAACAGAAGCTAAGATGTTACACTAATTAAAAAAAATTGGAAGTTATCACATAGAATTACGTAGAATGTACAGCACAGAAACAGGTCCATGCCAGTGTTTATGCTCCACACAAGCCTCCTTCCTCCCTGCTTCATCTAGCTCCATCAGCATATCCTTCTATTCTTTTCATGTGTTTATCTAGCTTCCCCTTAAATGCATCTATGCTCGCCGCCTCAACTATTCCTTGTGGCAGCGAGTTCCACATTCCAGCATCTCTCTGGGTAAAGAAATTTCTCCTGAATTCCCTATTTATTCGTAACTATCTTATATTTATGGCCCCTAGTTCTGGTCTACCCCGCCATTGAAACAGCTTCCCTACGTATACCCAATCAAACCCTTTCATAATCATAAAAACCTCTATTAAGTCTTCTCTTTTTGAGAGAAAAGAGCCCCAGCCTGCTCTTTCTTTCCTGATGGGTATAACCTCTCAGTTCTAGTATCATCCTAGTAAATCTTTTTTGCACCTTCTCCAGGGCCTCTATATCCTTTTTATAATATGGAGACCAGAACTATTCACAGTACTCCAAGTGTGGTCTAAACAAGGTTCTATACAAGTTTAATATAACTTCTCTGCTTTTCAATTCTTTCCCTCTAAAAATGAACCCCAGTGCTTGGTTTGCTTTTTTTATGGCCTTATTAACCTGCGTCACTACTTTTAGTGACTTGTGTATCTGTATCCTCAGATACCTCTGCTTCTCTACCCCATTTAGACCAAGGAGTATATGCCCCCCCCTTATTCTCCCTACCAAAATGCAATACCTCACACTTGTCTATATTGAAATTAATTTGCCAATTACACGCCCATTCTGCAAGTTTATTAATGTCTTCCTGGTATTTTGTCGCAGTCCTCCTCGGTATTAACTACACCCCCCAATTTGGTGTTGTCTGCAAATTTTGAAATTGTACTTCCGATTCCTGAGTCCAAATTGTTTATATAAATGATGAACAACAGTGCTCTCAGCACCGATCCTTATGGAACACCACTTCCCACCTTTTGCCAGTCTGAGTAACTACCTTTAATCCCTACTCTCTGTTTTCTGTTTTGTAGCCAGCTTATTATCCATTCTGCTACTTGTCCCCTGACTTCACATGCTCTGACCTTAGTCATGAGTTTACCAAGCAGTACCTTATCAAAGGCCTTTTGAAAATCCAAATATATTACATCTACTACATTATCCATGTTTACCCTTTCTGATAATTCTTGAAAGAATTCAATAAGTTTGGTCAAGCATGACCTTCCCCTTTGAAATCCGTGCTGACTATTCTTTATTATATTTTCGGTTTCTAGGTATTTTTCTATTACATCTTTGAGTAAAGATTCCATTATCTTTCCTACCACCAACATTAAGCTAATTATTCCATAGTTCCCTGGACTGGTTCTGTCTTCCTTTTCATACATAGGAATCACATTAACTGTCCGCCAGTCATCTGGCACTATTTCCTTTTCTATTGAATTTTTATATATATGTAATAGTGCCTCTGCTATCTCTTCCCTAACTTCTTTTAATTTGCGCGGAGATGCAATCCATCTGGACTAAGGTTTTTATCCTCTCTAAGTTTGATTAGTTTATCAATTATCACCCCCTCCCTTTCTATCTTAAATGACTTTATATCTTTTTTGACCTCTTCTTCTAATTTCATGTCCACCATGTTATTCTCCCTGGTAAATACTGAGACAAAGTAATTATTTAATATTTCTGCCATTTCGCTGTCATTACTTGTGAGTTTATCATGTGTATCCCTGAGTGGCCCTATCCTTATCCTGATTTTTCTTTTGTTATTTATGTGTCTGAAGAATACTTTACTATTTCTTTTTATATTCCTTGATAATTTAATTTCGCAGTTTGTTTTTGCTTTCCTAATTGTTTTTTTTAGTTCTTTCCTAACCTCTTCATATTTCCTTTTGGCATCCTCTCACTTATTGTCTATGAACTTAGTGTATGCCTTTTTCTTTAGTTTCAATGTTGCCCTTATTTCTTTATTCATCCATGGTGTGTCATTACTGGCTAGTTTGTTCTTGCTTTTTAGTGGGATATCTTTCTCCTGGACTCTTGATCACTATTTTAAATGTTGCCCACTGCTGTTCTATTTATTTGTTAATCAGTAATTTTTTCCAGTTTACTTTCCCTAGTTCCATTCTCATCCACTGAAAATCAACTTTTTTCCAATTTACCAATTTAGTTTTTTTCTTACTTATTTCCTTCTCAATCTTTATCTTAAACCTCATTATGTTATGATCAATATTACCTGGATGTTCCCCTGTTTTATTTCTCTCATCTGTTCTAATTCATTTCCCATTATTAGATCCAGCAATGCTTCATCTCTTGTTGGGCTTTTTACATGCTGAGTAAGAAAGTAGTCCTGCACACATTGTAAAAACTCTAGATTATTACACCTATAAATGAAAATGAATGATTGCTGCATGATTCTACTTTCTGTAGTCACTTTCTTCCTATATCGTGTTTGTTGAGAATAAGAACATAAGAAATAGGAGCAGGAGTAGGCCAATCGGCCCCTCGAGCCTGCTCCGCCATTCAATAATATCATGGCTGATCTGATCCTAACCTCAAATCTAAAGAACACAAGAAGTAGGAGCAGGACCCGGCCACTCAGCCCCTGGGCCCGCTCCGCCACCCACAGGGCCTTGACCGATCCGAACTCAGCTTCATGTCCAATTTCCTGCCCGCTCCCCGTAACCCCTAATTCCCTTTACTTCTAGGAAACTGTCTATTTCTGTTTTAAATTTATTTAATGATGTAGCTTCCACAGCTTCCTGGGGCAGCAAATTCCACAGACCTACTACCCTCTGAATGAAGAAGTTTCTCCTCATCTCAGTTTTTTATTCTAAGATTATGCCCCCTAGTTCTAGTTTCACCCATCCTTGGGAACATCCTTACCGCATCCACCCGATGAAGCCCCTTCACGATCTTATATGTTTCAATAAGATTGCCTCTCGTTCTTCTGATAATCTGTATGATTTCCAAATATTTTTATGTCTGAATTTATTCAAACCTTTTTTATAGTTAACATGTAATAAACACATTCCATCTTAAATTGAAGTGATTGCTTACAGACATTTGATTTACATTGAAAATATGCAAAATAGAAAAGATATCCATATTAAGCAAAGCTTCTGAGTACTAAGCAAAACCCAGAAAACCAATGTTGTTTTTCAGTACATTGTGACGCATGAAACTATATTTTAAGGCAGATTATGCATCAATGTTTAGAATTTAATAAAGGTTTGCACATTGGGGTAGAAATTGGTATCCATTGCGCCTGTTGTGGACTAATTTCCATTGATCCTCAGGCCTTTGGGTTCGGGAGTATGCTCGCCTGCATTGCCAAGTCTGGGCCCAAAATAATTTCTAGGCCATTGAGTCTGTTATTACCTTTAGTACTTACAATTTACTGTGTTTATTACCCTTATTAGGGAGTGTTAATAAAGACAGAATTAGCTCGTTTCTTGCAGCTGAAGCACACATTTAATACTTATCTGATCTCCTCAGTCATTATTTGCTAAATATATCATGCTTTGGGCCTGCATTTTACTGTCTCCTTATTGTTCCCCCTAGTACGGCTCCCATCTTTGCTCCCTCAAGTTGAAGGCATGCACACTTGAGTATTTCATGTACAACTGGCTTAGCCATCCATCCATTAGATCTAGCTAGATGAAAGCAAGCATTATTGGGCCTCTCTGTCCTCTGCCAAAACCACTCACTTCTCCAAGATCATCCTGGAGAGCAAAGATAACCTTAAGCTTCTTTTCTCTACTACCAACCATCTTCTTAAATGCCTCTCCCCTGCCTCCTCAACCCTTGCCTCTAACAAAAGGTGCGACGGCTTCTTTGTCATAAAAATTGAGACCATCTATTGAGTTGCCTCTGTGGCTTACCCCTCTTATCTTTGTTCACCAAGCCATACCTTCCCCCAGGCTATCCTCTGCCCAACCCTGAATCCACATCTCTCTGTAGCTTCTCTTCCATCTCCCCATGCCCTTTCTGAGCTCATCTTATCCGTGAGAGCCACCTCCTGCTCTTTTGGCTACATTCCTACTAAACTGCTGACTATCCAACTCCCCTCCTGGCCCCCATGCTAGCAGACGTGCATCCTACTCTGCAGGTAATGTCCTCTTCCTTTCAAAACTGCCATTATAAACCTCTCCTTAAAAAAACCTTAGCTCCTCTGTCCTTGCAAACTAGAACCCCATCTCCAACCTCCCTTTCCTCTCCAAACTCTTAAATGTGTTATTCTGGCCCAAATTCATGCCCATCTTTCCTATAACTCCCTGTTTGAATCTCTCCAATCAGGTTTCTGCCTCTGTTACAACACAGCCCTAATCAAAGTCACAAACAACATTCTCTGGGACTGTGACCATGGTGCATTATCCCTCCTTGACTTCACTGCAGGTTTTGACATGATTGACCACACCATACTCATCCAATGCCTCTCCTCTGTTGCCCAGCTCGGTGGAAATGCCTTCACTTCATTCCAATCTTACCCATCCGATTGTAGCCATAGCATCGCCAGCAATGACTTAACTTACAGTCCCCACACCGTTATCTCCACAGTCCCCCAGGGATCTGTCCTTGGTCCCTTCCTCTTCCTCATCAACATTCTGCCCTTGGTGACATCACCTGCAGACATGGGGTCAACTTCCACATGTAGCCGATGATATCCAGCTCTACCTCTCCACCACCTGTTTTGACGACTCTGTTGTTCGACTGTTTGTTCAACATCCAGTCTTGGATGAGCTGCAATTTCCACCAGCTAAATATTGGGAAGACCAAATCCATCATCTTTGTCCCTGCCACAAGCGACTTACCTTTGCCACGAATTCTGACCCCTCCCTGGCCACTGTCTCAGACTAGACCAGAGTGTTTGCAATCTTGGGATATAAAGTAACGATTACCTCTTATAAATTAATCATTCCATGAGCCAGAGTTGAAGTCCAACAACTCAAACAATTCATCGCTGTGATGGGTGACCATTTGTAGGCAGGATCCTGCACACATGTGGAACTTCACTCACCCACAGTCATGCTCTTTATGGATTCAGTGCAATTTTAGATGATGTTTATCCTTTTTTTGGCTTTAAATGTTATTAGTACATTCCTCCCAAGCTTTTTAAACTCCCACCAATAGCCAACTCATGGTCCATCTCATGCGCCATTTACCTAACAGCTCATTTCCCATCTGTTACACTGCCCCTGTGTGCACCATATCCCTTTTTCCCCCTTTGCTTGACCATACTGCCTTATATAAAATGGGTGATCAATACCAACAATGCCAGAAATCATTTGGCGCTCTTTTAGGGAAACGGTTGATCTCCGACATCTATACAGATCAATAGTGACGGTGTACACTGTATTTCTGAAGCTTAGGAAATATTTTAACACAACATTTTTGTTCAGGACATTTCAATTCCCCTTCTTTTAAAAGTTAACCTTCTCTTTTGAATAATAAGCAACAGAAGTAGAAAAAAAAATTGGCTGATGATGAACAAGACAGTTTGAGTTAGTAGTTAATCATTGTTTTCTGGGAATTCTATGTGACAATCATCTTAATAGTCACCACTGTAGCCAGGGGTCCTAAACTGTTGAGTGTTTTAATAATGTCTCATTTAGGACTTTAAAAGAGCAACAGTGGCAGGAATTAGCGGCTGAAGAACTGCTTGATTGCACCCAACAGTCTTTTCAATTTATCTACCCTTTGAAAAATGTAAACAGTGCAGTCTATATACAATAGCTTACCTGTGAAGGGACAAATGAACTGTTTTAAAGAACAAATGCTTCATTTCTGGAAAAAAAATTCTTCTTGCACACTTCTGAAATTATTTTAACATTTTTTAAAAGAGGTTTCTAATTCCAGCTGGGCATTGAGACATAATGGTGTACAATCTTTTGATTCTGTGTGCCCTGAAAGTGTGGTGAAAAATGGTTCCGCAGGCTGCTTTCAAACTGGAACCTATAATCCCAGTCACTTCAATGGATTTATTAACACCCCCAGAATTCAACAGGAACAACAAATTTAACACTGCTATAATATGGACAGATAATCATTTTGTGTCCCCACTTTCATGCTTACACTATCCTTCCCCATCCCAAAAATCTGGATGTAACAACAAAAGAGAGCAGTTTATTCCAAATACAAGAGGGATGACTTTCACAAGGAAATCGGCATTAACGGTAAGGGCCTCAAAATGGGGTTGGTAGACTCTTTGCTCCGTTGACACCGAAGCGTCAGCCACCGCCATTTTGTAAGGTGCCTATCATTGGGTAGCCTGCCTGAAACAGATGATAGGCCTCTTTCCCACGCTAATCGGGGTCCAAATGATATGTTCCGGCCATGTGTACTGGAGTTCTGATCAGGGAATGGCTGGACATTATTTTTCAAATGTTTTTTTATGGCGCTGGAAAGAGCAGGCATGCTCCTCCCGGCTCCACAAAAATACTTTGGGCTGCTGTCGGCTCGGCCCCGCTTTGGCATCATCCACCCCCCCTGAGGATCTAGCTACGGGCCTCTGCCACCGTCCCAGCCAGCCAACATTCTTGAGGCCGAGGACGAGCAAGCTGCTGGGGAAACCTGTTTGGCCTCCGCAGCTCACCTGTCAAATTCAACTGGGGCTGGGGCCGGGGCAGGGGCCTCAAAATTGAGGGGAAGATCTTCAATGCCGAAACGGGAAAAAACGTCCCAACGGAAAGCACGTTATGTACTTGGCGTGCAGCGAAATCCTCATTTTGTGATGCCAGTTGAACTTAGAAACACCAAGCTGAACATAGCTTTAACAATACACATTCTCAGGCCTGTTTTATCAGGCTCCATTTTGATATACATAACTAAAGGTATGGCAAGTAGGCACATCACTACCTGACCACAACCTACAGCACATTGCTACATATGGTTTGACCTTATATTTGCAACTTAGGTACCATAGGCGGGAATATCTCTGCCTGGCTATATATCTAATACATGACTTAATACAATCTCTTTTTACAGATATTTACTTGGCCATGTCTGACACAGCATTACACCAAAATGTAGTACATTGCTATCCCATTAATATATTTGTAAAACATATTTTAAATATCCCTTTTTCTAGTTGCTTAGCCAGATTTCCGGCCTGCATCCCAGCCTGTAGGACTTCGCCATAAAAGGCTGTACTTGTCCATTCACCAGAATAAAGCAAGAGAAAATTTAGAAATGGATACTCCAGACATTGCATTCTCCGTTTATCCCAGAGGCTTTTGCCTGAAGAATGACAACCTCACCCAATAAATCTCATCCGCCAATCAAAATTTGCCAGACAAACCGTTCTGAACTGCATTCCCCACACTTTTAACTTTTCAAAAGTCCCATCACTATGGTTACCATTAAAAGTTGAGTCATTTCCAGGAATAGCCAGGCACCTTGACCGGAAAGCAATTATGGCTTCATTATTTCCCCATTAGCAATTGGGAAGCTTCTCTCTTATCTTCACACTGCCTACAATCAAGTGCCATTAGTAAAATATCATATTTAACACCTCCATTTCTGTAATTTTAAGGATAAGAGCCTTATACCATATAATGCTCACTATTATTCTGCTGCTAAGGTAAAGTTATGTCCCTTTAAGGCCACATAGCTTAATTCCCATTAAGTGAGCACTGGGTGAAGTCAGAGTTTGATTATTCTTCAGACTGCAGGTTAGAAGCTGCCTTTCTTTCTCTTTTTTTTTAAATGAGATTGGTAAAATCGTTTGGGGGTTACAGATAATCTGACTCCTTTGTCAATTAAGACGCTGGGCGATTTTGTGCATTGCAAATTACTGCCTTTGTTTCTATATTTTTTTAAGTGTGAAGACATACAATGGACTGCAAATGGATTCCAGAAGTATTGCTTTTATTATGTTCTAGGCTATTTAGTAATTGGACTGCAACAACAAAATAGACAGAAAATCAACATCAGATCACCCTTTTGTTTGATTTCTGAGGTACTTGGCTAAAAGTGACGAGTCCTGGAATTATGTTGTGAGATGCTAATGTGCAAACACTTAACAAATTCATCTGAAATTCTTCTCTTTACTATTTTAGTGAAAGCATTGACACGTTTATTTTAAAGAGAGAAATTTCAGGTGAAATTGTACATGAGCATCCCACAGCATAATTGCAGATCATATTTCTAACTGTAAATAATATGTGTTCAAAACAAAACAGGAATTTCTTAATTCAAGCTACTCGGCTTCCCCAGCCCCCTCCCCTTCGGCATTCGACTATCAGTGTTCCTTACTTCACCATTTTTTTAAATGCTGAGACAACCATAAACATAAATAAACAATTAATCAGGCTTTTCAACTGATTATATGTTTGGAGACATTCTAGACAAATTAGTTTTTCAGGCAAAGTCACCAGTAATGGAAAAGTTGCCAGTGAATATATAAAAACTGTTGTAAAAATCATTAGTGCCATTATTAGCAACTACAATCATTGTTTTTGTTCATTAGCAACTTGGCATACCACCATCCAACTCTAATTTACCCATCCAGCACATAACTGATGTGGCCTGCACCATCTTGACACAAACATTCAGCAGCCGGCTCGTCAGGATCATTGCCAAGAAACAGACCTCTCTTTCATTAAATTCTTGGTACAGAGATCCTTCATCACAAACACAAGAGATAATTACCTAAGTTAAAGCTGCCTGTTTTTGTTCTGCTGAAGTAATACCCGTGCAGCCATTCTTACAAGCTACTTCCTATTTTTTTTTTTTGCTTTGTTTTTGATGAATTTGCGCTGATAAATGTACAGAATGTCACTTCTGGAGAATGTGAGTACAGGGGAGGAAGGGAATTACATCTACCGTAACCTTAATTTCAGATGATCACTCCTACTGTACCTGCATGACATTTATATTTCCTATGCCAGTTATCATTGTTGCTTCTTGTATAAGGTTGGTAAGTTAGCACCATATAATAGGAAGTTTGTTGTGTGTGCTTAATGACCACTGAGAACTGAGCAGAAACGGCCTATAATATATATTATAGAAAAAGAAAAAGGGTGGCGAAGGCAAACGTAGGTCCCTTAGAGGATGAGACCGGGAAATTAATGGTGGGAAACATGGAGATGGCAAAAATGCTGAACAAATATTTTGTTTCAGTCTTTACGGTAGAGGACACTAAGAATATCCCAACACTGGACAAACAGGGGACTCTCGGGGGGGAGGAGCTAAATACGATTAAAATCACTCAGGAGATGGTACTCAGTAAAATAATGGGACTCAAGGCGGATAAATCCCCTGGACCTCATAGCTTACATCCTAGGGTCTTGAGGGAAGTGGCAGTGGGGATTGTGGATGCTTTGGTAATAATTTTCCAAAATTCTCTGGACTCGGCAAAGGTCCTGGCAGATTGGAAAACTGCTAATGTAACACCCTTTTTTAAAAAGGGTAGTAGACAGAAGGCTGGAAATTATAGACCAGTTAGCCTAACATCTGTGGTGGGTAAAATTTTGGAGTCTATTATTAAGGAGACAGTAGCAGAACATTTGGACAAACATAATTTAATAGGACAAAGTCAGCATGGCTTTACGAAGGGGAAGTCATGTCTGACAAATTTGCTTGAGTTCTTTGAGGACATAACGTACAGGGTGGATAAAGGGGAACCAGTGGACATAGTGTATTTAGACTTCCAGAAGGCATTCGACAAGGTGCCACATAAAATATTATTGCTCAAGATAAAGAATCACTGGATTGGGGGTAATATTCTGGCATGGGTGGAGGATTGGTTATCTAACAGGAAGCAGAGAGTTGGGATAAATGGTTCATTCTCGGACTGGCAACCAGTGGCCAGTGGTGTTCCGCAGGGGTCGGTGCTGGGTCCCCAACTCTTTACGATCTATATTAACGATTTGGAGGAGGGGACCGAGTGCAACATATCGAAGTTTGTAGATGATACAAAGATGGGAGGGAAAGTAGAGAGTGAGGAGGACATAAAAAACCTGCAGGGGGATATAGACAGGCTGGGTTAGTGGGCGGAGATTTGGCAGATGAAATACAATATTGGAAAATGTGAGGTTATGCACTCTGGCAGGAAAAACCAGAGAGCAAGTTATTTTCTTGATGGCAAGAGACTGGAAAGTACTGCAGTACAAAGGGATCTGGGGGTCCTAGTGCAAGAAAATCAAAAAGTTAGTATGCAGGTGCAGCAGGTGATCAAGAAAGCCAACGGAATGTTGGCGTTTATCGCTAGGGGGATAGAATATAAAAACAGGGAGGTATTGCTGCAGTTATATAAGGTATTGGTGAGACCGCACCTGGAATACTGCATACAGTTTTGGTCTCCATACTTAAGAAAAGACATACTTGCTCTCGAGGCAGTACAAAGAAGGTTCACTCGGTTAATCCCGGGGATGAGGGGGCGGACATATGAGGAGAGGTTGAGTAGATTGGGACTCTACTCATTGGAGTTCAGAAGAATGAGAGGCGATCTTATTGAAACATATAAGATTGTGAAGGGGCTTGATCGGGTGGATGCAGTGAGGAGTTCTAGTTTCACCCAAGGTTGGGTGAAACTAGAACTAGGGGGCATAATCTTAGAATAAGGGGCTGCTCCTTCAAAACTGAGTTGAGGGGAAACTTCTTCACTCAGAGGGTGGTAGGTCTGTGGAATTTGCTGCCCCAGGAAGCTGTGGAAGCTACATCATTGAATAAATTCAAAGCAGAAATAGACAGTTTTCTAGAAGTAAAGGGAATTAGGGGTTACGGGGAGCGGGCAGGAAAGTGGACATGAATTTAGATTTGAGGTTAGGATCGGATCAGCCATGATCTTATTAAATGGCGGAGCAGGCTCGAAGGGCCGATTGGCCTACTCCTGCTCCTATTTCTTATGTTCTTATGTTCTTATAATTATTTCACTCAAGTTACACATAGTCAATGGTGAAAGTCTTTATTTTCAACAATTTGGACTGGGTTTGAACCCAGGACAAAGAGAGTTCTAGCCCACTGTGCTACCCAGCCTTCCTATGTCTCATATTTGAATATAAAATGGCTCTCTGAAATCCAACAGACAACATTTTAATCACTTTTCAATAATATAACTTAATAAGAGAGTGCATTTTCTTTATTATTTGAAAGATGCCTAAAAATATCAGCAATGTTTCAATTTGTACTTGGTTGAAGGCCTTCATCAGTTGAAAGAAGAGTAATTCTTACTGTTATGTTCATTTTGTAAATTATACATGAGAAATTCACTTAAGATTCTAGGCTGTTCACTTTATTCTCATGGGGAATCTACAAAATATCCTGTACATATTGGTTTGAATTACAGTTTTACAGGTTTGCCAGAAAATTGAGCTGTGCCATGGTTATTTTTCAAGAAGTCTTGTGGAAGGAAATTATCTCCCAGTTTAGTATCACTAAGCATCTAAACTGCACTCAAAGTGCCCTTGGGAATTTCATTGGCAAAAATGTGCACGAACAGCTTAAATGTAACTAAGTTTTAGCTGATCTACTATCATGAAGTGAATATAAATGGGTTTAGCTGCTTAGACCATGCCTTTGAAATGGTATGAAATTGTCTGGAATTTAAGCTTTTGAGTCCCCATGAGTAATTTGGAATTGAACATAAGATTGCTGATAGCAAAGTCAGGTGCACCAATTATAATATTGGCAAAAAAAAAGCAAAATTACTATTTATTGATTTTATTTGGAAATGAAATGTCTAAAAATATGGATCAATATTCCTGAACATGCAGACAGTTCAAATTCTAAAATTTTAGGTAGCTTTGATCAACATGGCCATCATCAAGTACATAAATGTAGATCTTCTTCAGAGATAACACAATTTTGGGTAGACAGGTGTTTGATTTCCTAAACTTCTAATATAAAAATAATGATTGAGATCTCTAAAGCTTCCCAAGTTTTGTAGACTTGACATGCCGCTGTTGTTGCGCTGGATCAAATCACACTTTGTCCATCGCCGCTTAATGGCTTGTAGTTCCATTTCATTAAAGCTTTCTTTGATCTGCAACAACGTTTATGAGATTATATATATTTTTATATGAGTCTTCAAGTATGCAAATATTCTGCAACATTCGTGTCGATGCAAAGAAGTGTGAGTGTGCATCAACTTGAAATTGGGAATTAGGTCAGTAAAAGAAAGAAAGAACTTACATTTAATCTGATTTCCCTAGAGCAGTGAAGCCAGAGATAGTCTGAAACTAGTCTGATTTTGCAGTGGGTGCAGTATATTACCAGCCCAGTGCAAATCCACATATTAAATTTACTCAGACGTCCATTAACTTTTCCTGGAACTATATTTGCCAGATTTTCTGATGTTAGTAGAAAGCAGGTAATTCTACCTGCTCAGTCCGAACATTAAAAATTAGCTGGCCACATATATCCTAGCATGTATGCACAGTGTTTCTATGTCAGTGAACTGAATGCGACTTGCAGAAGGGCATTTCTGGAAGTAAAGCTGAGGGTGAAATCAGTCTGAATAGCGTAGCTGCAGCCAACAATAGGTGCACTGCTTTGTTGCCTGCCATATAAATGCTCTGTCTATAGTATCCTTATTCAAACTGATATTCCTACCAATGTCACAGTCAAGCGTGAACAACCAAAGTATTGCCTCAACTTTTCTTGATTAATAATTGTCAATACAATTAAGAGGAGCAAAGTAATAATTAGCAAGTGCTGTTGATCACCAACTCAAAATGAACAGGTAAACAGAGATATGTTCAGGAAAGTAAAAGAAACTGAAAAATAATCATGTCATAGTTGTGGGGGTAAAGTGACCAGACTGGAAGCCTCTTGAAAGGAGAGTAGTCTACAAATGGTTTGATAAAGATAATCAATGACTGTTTCTAAACTCGAAATGTGAAACCAAACTCTAAGTCAGATGTTATATTGCATTTAGTATTTAGCAATCCACCACACCAGCTTAGTAAACTGAAGGTAGGTGAACACGGATTTACTGCCTGGACCATTTAAATCTCCCAAGGGCACTCCTGACATAGGCCCACCCTTGGAAAGGCCTAGCATTGGAAGAAGGGGCAAGAAAAATTAGTCACAGGCCTCTCACACATACACACACTATGTCCTGGACTTCGGATATCAAAACCCACTAGCTGCCGATGAAGACCAGCAGCAACAAGCTTCTGATTCAGTCTTCTACATCCTGGAATGTTCTTGAAATTTCAATAAACTTTAGCCATGCTCCAGACCCACGTAGACACAATAGTCAGCTGGGAGCCTGGGGAGAGGCCACAGCACCATATTCTTCAGTTCCGCCATGATCTAATTGAATGGAGGAGGAGGCTTGAAGGGCTGAATGGCCTACTCCTGTTCCTAATATTCTTATGATTCTTCTGCCCTTGAATGCCTAGTCACTGTTAATGCAGAAGAATGTGATTGGAGGCTGGGAACACCCCTTTCTGCCATATTGACATGCCCCAATCTGATCTATGTCTTCTGCATTGGCCAAGCTCCACTCCCGCACCATCCCTCTCCACAAGAAAAAACACAGAAATCCATTGTTCTGGGTCTGTGTTCCTCTTTCCTGATGTTAATACCCATGGAACTTGGCATTCCCCAGTGCAAGGGTCAGGAAAATCCACCCTCAGAAAAGGAGAGCTCCAAGAATAGGTAGAAAGCATAACTGGAAAATAGAATAACAGAAGAAAATAGAACGCTTAGAATATAATGTTAAGAAACTTGAAAAGGAGGGCTAGCCCTTTGAGTAGAAAGAGAAACATAACAAGGCTTAGTCTGAAATCGTTGAAAAGGGTTACAATATTCCAAAAGGCCAAGCATAAATATTTTAAAAGGTAAAAGGAAAGAAATAGTAGTAATGACAAGGATAAATAAAATTATAGGCCCCGATTTTAACCCAACCCACCCAACAGGAATGGGGTGGGTGAACAGAGAGAATTGTGAAAATCGACCTTATCGCATTGTTTCCACCAGAAATTCGCTGACAGCTGTTTTTACCCTGCAGCTGACTGAAGTCACAAATGCACCTGCCAGAAAAAGACAGCTGCCTCATGAAGACATACAAATAGAGGTCCGATGACATTTATTTAGATCCCAATGTGATTCAAATTGGGCGGGTCAGAAGTCCCGCCTAGCAGTCAACCCGCTGAGTAAACCTTAGCGGCATTGGCTTCACAAATTGACTGACCTGACTGGAAGCTGAGTTTAAAGGAGCACTCATCTGCAAGTACTTCGGTCATTAGGATCTGTGTGCTATTGCAAGACATTTCCAAAGTAGTTCTGAGCTTCCAGTTTGTTCCTTTTGGTTTTTTTTTCTCTTACCTACCCTCATGAAGAACTCATTGCTTATCATGGGTGCTGTTTTTGCTGCACTCCTTTGGATGGACAAACAGTTGGAGGAAGGGGAACAGCAGCAGCTGCCTGAAGAACCAGGACAGTGATTCCTGCCGGTTACGAGCAGGAGCCGTTTTTGCAAATGTAAAAGAGGCCCATGAGCTAAATTCTCTCTGGGATTCAGCATGCAAGCTTATCACCCTGCCACCCTTCCACACACCCCCGCCCCACACACACACACACACACACACACACGCACACACATACCAATCCTGCCCCGAGTTAAATCGAGGCTTATTTTATGTTTTCTTAACTTTTACTTTTTCATGTGTACAGTTGTTGAATTATAAAGAGACGTTAATGTTATAAAATTCTGATTTGGTTTCATTAAGAAACTTATTAATAATTGTGGTTACATGTGAAAATCTATACAATAAGAAGTTGAATAATGAGTCGTAGCTTGTATTTTGAATGCTGTGACTACCTTTTGGCAGCTGGTATAGTTAATGTGGAAATGCATTGATCAATTAATGTACATTTAAATAGAAACAAGGCATTCATATATATAGACAGTTAAGCTAAATGAAGTGCTATGAATATATATAGAATATACACACACACACACACACACACACACATATGCAAAATTGACCACAGTTGAATGTCACAGAATCATTTGAGTGATTGACTGTCATAACTACAGCTTAGAGTAACGATCCGCTCTACTTCACAGCTTAAATAACATATTAAATGCAGAAAGTCAAAGTAACAAAATATTACTGCAGCATAATGCCAGATTTAGCTGCAACTTTAACTCTTGTATAATATATGAAAGAAGAAAGGTTGTTTTGTTGTTGAAGTGTATTTACAGTAACAAAGGTTTGAATGTGGTTGGCAGAGTGCTGACCATATAGTGCTCCATAGAATAGCTGGACAATAGCTAGGCATGTAACCTAGCCAGTTTTTAAAATTTTATTTTTGAAGTTAGTTACAATCACGAGGAAATCCGAAGGTTTGAAGTTTTGGCTACCGTTAGGAATGGACAAAGCAAGTTTAGAACTGGGAGGGGGCAAGATAAGTAGGCCAACAAAACATATTAATTGGATGAAGTAGAAACAGAGGATTAAGGTGAGGAGAAGTAAAAATTAACTGTAACAATGCATCAAAGCTAACATTTTTATTCGAAGCCCAGAAAAATCAACAAAGCCACGTCAACTTGTTAATGTCTTAAAACAACATACCGATTATGTACTGGTATTGTAGCAACATATTTTGCACATGGAGGTTTTAGTACAGGGCTACAAATAAGAAGCCAAGTATTTGTATTCCCTGAAAATGTTGCTGTGTTTGCAAACAGAGCAATCTAATTATCAGCATGCAGGTTTATGTGCCACTTAACCAGTGGGAGTAAATACTACTGGGAGATCTCCTGTATGGAACACATGAAGATCGCAGCTTAGGACTGCACAGTTAAGGTATGGGGATTCCCTTTGCAGATGCTGATTAAGACTGCTCTGTTTGTATCCCAACAGCAGATGGGAAGAGAGCCCCTGAAGAAATGTGCCATTGTTACAGCCTTCTGAGACTATGATCTGAAAATCAAATGATCCTTTATTACCTTTTAATAAATTAATTCTTTTTAAGATGTACTTTGCTGTTAAAATGCTTTCAAATGTCATTGAGAATTATTACAATCACATAAATATATATGTTTTTATTACTTTTGACTTTATTTATTACTGGAACTTGAAGTTTCTGAAAAAGCTAAGATAGAAAGGGATATTTTAAGCAGTGTCCCTGTTAAAGGGTAAATCAGCTGTATGTAAAGTACTTTCAGCCTTTTATCTGTTCCAATCTTAATTTTCAAAAGTAGTTCTCTTCTAAGGGTCCAGCTGTGCAGTCCATTTGACTCAGATTTCAAGGAATTGGACATGTTTCTCTTACCAAGTTAAAGGAGTCCAATGGAGGAAATCCATTTGGATACATTCATTTCAATATAATCTGCATGATTGAAGTGTTTTTTTGTTTTAATTTTTGCATCAGAGTTGAATAGCAAAAGTCAATGGGGACAGCATTAGAAATAAAATCAATGATGGGGGACTGGATGGTTAGATGGTGGCTTTTCACCTCTGGCTCCTAGATTCAAATTTAACTCTGACGGATGAAAACTTTCCTCTGATTGCTGGCTGTAAAGGTTCTATGTATAATGAGTTTGGTGACTCCATTTTCTACTTGGCATGGGTCCAAAGCACAAAAAGCCTTTCATTTAGTAGTAGTTGGCATGCCTTAGTGAAGGAAGCAATGGAGTAGGGATGCTCTTTTGAGGTTAGGATTGAGGCATGTTGTTGGGTAGATTTGAGCTGCTGACACTTTCTATGATTTCCCATGGCTAACATCTAGTGATGAGCACAAAAAAAATCATTAAAGAAAATAAAAACATTGATCTTGATTGAATAACTCCTTGTGAATACCCACTATTGGGTTCCACCCATAACTTATCAATGAAGGATATTCTCTTTCATGAAATTCCAGTCAGTCAAACTCTTGAAGTTTGAGCTTCATGGTTAGAACTTGGCTTGAAAGAAATGTTGGGTACAAGTATGAACAAATCCTTCATACAACTTACTTATTACTAGAGTTACCATCCCAGAAAGTAAAGAATTTGCTTAGATGTTACTGACCCATATTTAAATTTACAATGGCTGTCATATTGCAGAAATATAACTTGCTTAGCAGGAAGGTGGAAAATAGACAAGTATCCCAAAGTAAAGACTCTGCTATACTATAAATTAATTGGAGTCAATAAATTGAATAAATGAGCTGTTTGCAAATTGGCTTGGCAGAACAAATATCTTTAAACTTCCTAAATAGTAATGACAGTAAAATAACAAACTGATAATATGTATGGTTGTTAATATAAACTGCATTTTCCTCATAATGTATTAGAGTCAAATCCACCAGCTAACATGGTGCCTGTATTCAAAAAGGGCAACAAATCAGACATGGGAAACTGTAGACCCATTAGTCTTACTTCAATCCTGTGTAAAATAATGGAATTAATTATCAGGAGTAAGGTTGAGGATAGTCTGTAAATTAATAACTTACTAAACAACAGTAATATGGATTCAGAGGGAGATAATTTGTCCTGACCAACATCCTTGAGTTCTCTGAAGAGTTAACATCCCAAGTGGACTTCGGTAAATTATACCCAGACTTCCAAAAAGTATTTCTAAAATCTCCACATGAAAGGCAATTAGATAATCTCAAACCTGTGGGGATTCAGGGTAATTCCTAGGACTGAATAAGAAACTGGCTGAAAGGTAGAAAACAAGTGCTTGTTAGAGGAGTTATGTCACGGTGGGGAGAAATGTAGAGTGAGAAGAGCAGGGATTGGCATTGGGAACACTAATGTTTCTAATTTACATCAGTGACTTCGGGGGGTAATTTTAACCCCCAATAGAAGGGGTGGTTTGGGATGGGTGGGAGGTCAAAATTGCAGCTTTTTCCAGCGTGACCGCAACCCGGCTCCAAATGCGCCCACTTGCGGGTGTAACGTGGGCGTGTTTGGATGTGTGTGCACAGCTGAAACCCGGGAGTCGCATCCCCCATTACTGCCGATGGGCAGGTCATTCAATTAACCTCATTGAAATAGTTAATGTAGGTTCTTTATTATTTAATGTTACACGCCTTTAAATTGAACAGCTCCAGGACGGCTTTCCCGGGGCTTGTGAAGGTCGCCAGGTGAAAGGAGGCAAGAAGGACTGGATCCATGAGTGCCTTTATTGCACTGCTTGTGGGCCAGGAGGAGCAGGAGTGTTTCATCCAGGCCCAAAAAGCTTACCTGCTGCAATCGGACCCCCGCGATCGGTCACCCCCCCAAGGTGGGAGACCCCCCCTCGATGGGAGACCCCCCTGAAGGGAGAACCCCCCCCCATGGGAGAACCCCCAGATAGGAGAATTCCCACCTGACAGGAGACGCTCCCCGATGGTCGACCCACCCCCCCACTACCTCCGTCTCCTCCTGACTTCCGACCCTCTGCAGGCCACCGATCTTTTGCCCTGCCGATCTTATGCCCTGCCAGTCACCTTCCAGCCCGCGATCTTCTCCACGGCACCCCCCGATCACCTCCGGGAATCAGCCCCCTGATATCCTCCCGGCATGGGACCCATCTCCTCCCGATGCCCTCCCAGCCTCAGACCAATCTCATTCACAGTCCTCCCCCCCCACTCCCAATATCCTCCATGGCCCACGATCCCTCCCATCCTCCCTCCTCTCTGATTCTTGGCCTTTCCGCCCGATAGCCAGCCAGCCTGTCAACCTGGTTGGCTGTCGCGCGGGAAACTCCGGAGCAAAATTAATTGCCTTCAATTGCGTTATGATTGCAGATTCCAACGCGCTCAATTCACTTCCAGAGATGTTCCAACCGAAAATCTACCTACCCACTATCTCCCGGCTCCAAGTAAAAATCATACCCTTGAACTCAGAATCCCAATGCAAATTGGTCAAATGTTCAGATGATATCAAACTAGGAGGAGCAGTGGAATTGCAAGGGATGGCTCAGAAATTACAGAATGAGTTGGACAAAATATGTAAATGAACAAAATAATGGCAGATGAAATTAAATTCAGCTAAGTGTAAAGTGCTGCACGTAGGAAGGAAAAACGGGCCACATGCGTATTCTGCAAATGGTGTTGAAATAGCTAAGGATGAAGCTGAGAGAGACCTAGCTGAGGATGAAGTTGAAAGTGCCTTATTAGATGTTCAACAGGTCCAACTAATGCAGGGCAGCAATCAACCAAGCCAATAAAAGTTTCAACTACATAGCTAAACCCAGCAACTATAGGCCAGTCAGTTTAACCTCAGTGGTGGGGAAACTTTTAGAAATGATAATCCGGGACAGAATTAACAGTCACTTGGACGAGAGTGGATTGATTAGGGAAAGCCAGCACGGATTTGTTAAAGGCAAATCGTGTTTAACTAACCTGATAGAGTTTTTTGATGAGTTAACTGAGAGGGTAGATGAAGGCAATGCACTTGATGTGGTGTATATGGACTTTTAAAAGGCGTTTGATAAAGTGCTGCATGGTAGGCTTATCATCAAGATTGCGGCCCATAGAATAAAGAGGGCAGTAGCAACATGGATACAGAATTGGCTAAGGGACAGGAAACAGAGAGTAGTGGTGAACGGTTGTTTTTCGGACTGGAGGGAGATGGACAGTGGTGTTCCCCAGGGGTTAGTGCTGGGACCACTGCTTTTCTTGAAATATATATTAATGACTTGGACTTGGGTGTACAGTGCACAATTTCAAAATTTGCAGATGATACAAAACTTGGAAGAGTTGTAAACAGTGAGGAGGATAGTGATAGACTTCAAGAGGATATAGACAGGCTGGTGGCATGGGCGGACACGTGGCAGATGAAATTTAACGCATAAAAATGCGAAGTGATACATTTCAGTAGGAAGAACGAGGAGAGGCAATATAAACTAGAGGGCCCAACTCTAAAAGGGGTACAGGAACCTTGAGATCTGGGGATATACGTGCACAAATTGTTGAAGGTGGCAGTGTAGTTGAGAAAGCAGTTAAAAAAGCATACCGGATCCTGGGCTTTATAAATAGAGGCATAGAGTACAAAAGTATGGAAGTCATGATGAACCTTTATAAAACACTGGTTCGGCCACAATTGGAGTATTGTGTCCAGTTCTGGGCACCACACTTCAGGAAAGATGTGAAGGCCTTAGAAAGGGTACAGAAGAGATTTACTAGAACGATTCCAGGGATGAGGAACTTTAGTTACGTGGATAGACTGGAGAAGCTGGGGTCGTTCTCCTTGGAACAGAGACAGTTGCGAGGAAATCTGATATCGAGGTATTCAAAATCATGAAGGGTCTAGTCAGAGTAGATAGAGAGAAACTGTTCCCATTGGTGGAAGTGTCAAGGATCGGAGGACATAAATTTAAGGTGATTGGCAAAAGAACCAAAGGTGACATGAGAAAAAACTTTTTTACATCGCGAGCGGTTAGGATCTAGAATGCACTGCCCGAGAGGGTGGTGGAGCAGATTCAATAATGGCCTTCAAAAGGGAACTGGATAAGTACTTGAAAGGAAAAATTTGCAGGGCCAGCGGGAAAGGGCGGGGGAGTGGGACTAGCTGGATTGCTCTTGCATAGAGCCGGCGCAGACTCGATGGGCCAAATGGCCTCCTTCCGTGCTGTGTTCTTTCTACGATTCTATGATTCTATGAAAACAGTAGAATATAAGTTAGAGGAAGTCATGATCAAATTAAATAGTGCTCTGGTCAAACCACACGTTAAATATCGTATCCAGTTCGTGTCACCGAGATACAAGAGAGACATTCAAGCACTGGAAGCACTGAGAAGAGCCAAAGGGCTCATCCCTAGTGTTAGAGATCTGAATTATGGAGAAAGACTGAAGAAGCTCAGGCTTTTCAACCTTGAAAGGAGGCAACCTTATAGACCCATCAAAGAGAGTAAATGGTATAGAAAAGGTCAGTCGGGAAAATTCTTTTAAATGAAATTGAAAGAGTAGGACAATGGGACACAGCTTCAAAGTAATAAAAGGCAAATTTAGGACTAATATCAGGAAGAATGATGGGGAAACTACAATGGATACATGGGGCATCAGATTGGTCTTCAGCAGTAGCGCAAAATGAGCAATAACAAATTGACAGCCTGTTTTACTCCCCACCCGATTTTCTTTTCCATTGCCTTCAGTGGAAAAGAAAATCGGGTAGGATATAAAACGGACGGCTGATTCGCTATCACCTGTTTTGCGTTACTGCTAAAGACCAATTTCACCCATACATTTCATTAGCAATACCGTATAAAGAAGATCTGATCAAATGCTTGTAACTACACATAGCAATAAGGAAATTTCTCTCATTACGTATGTTTGTACTTGTAAATAGATTTTCAGGTGCCACCCTGCTCAGGATTTGAATTTTATGTCTAGGTTTGGTGTTTGTAATTTAGTTATCCTGTTAGATGTGTAGATGATAATGCTGCTGAAAAGGAGAGAATGCATTGTATTTACTTGCATTTACTAATAAGTATTAAAGTGAATATTTTGGAACAACTAATTTTGCATTTTTATTAATACATTTTACATGTTAGTAATCAAAAAATTGTTTTTCTGTCATTTCATCTCAGCTTTCCACAATGACTCAGATTGCTGGTGCAATAAATAATGCATTTCATTACGCGTTATTCTCTTTCCAGTGAGAGCTTATTGTGTGCCAGTGATATCGAGAAGAACTCATATCAGAAAATACAATATTGACTTCTTCAGTAATGTATTTATGCTTTCGTCTCAGTCAGTTTTTTGATCACAGCATCAATTCATAACTGCTTCTTCCCCATCCAAACGAAAATAAGTACAAACACCCTGGGGGTAAGTTTCGACTTTGCCGAATGGGCAGTAACATGGAGGAGCCGATCGCTAGCCCTTTATAGAACCCGTCTGATTTTCATACCATTGATTTCAATGGAACAAATATCAGGTGGGTTTTACAACGGGTGAGCAATCCGCTCTGCCAGGTTACAGTCCAGACGGCAAAGTTGAAAATGATCCCCCTTAAGTATTGTAATCGGGCAAATGAATTGAATTATCAAGTGCATTAGATATTTGATCACATATCACACAGTATCATCAGAGGGGCGATTTGGCACATTTGCTTAACTCATTTGTAAACATCAAATATGTATTTGGCATTTTATAAAGAAACAGGTGGATTGGGATGCTTCTATAGCAACTGAAGCAATTGTCTCCATCAAACGTTTGGCAACCAAGCTGGAAATCCAACTTACAAGCCTTCCCCAAAGTCAACAGAGTGCTACTGTCCCACCAGTACTTACCTCGATGAAGCTTGAGGCGCACTTGTATTGCTATAGTTATTGAACAATTACATGAGAATGGCAGGGAGCTGTGATAAAACCATCCTTCATGTAAGGTCTATTAGGCAGTGTATAGCCTCTTGTATGAATAGTACAATATCATTATGAGACAAATAGCATATGATGACATTTGGAAAACACCTTATGTAATTAGAATGAACAATAATAGTAGTGGCAGGAAGCAATCTCCAAAGTGTCCGAGATATAGATGAGTAGGGGAACAATGGTCATTACTATTTCAGGATATCAGACAATGTGACAGGCAGAGTCGATAAGACACTTCGTAAGGGCAGCAACCATGGAGCTGACTAGCTGTGAAATTCTTTCCTGTAGGACTGAATTGAATTTGCATTTTCCAGCTTGTGAGCATATATTTCTACTCTGGAAATGTATTTGACACAACATAACAGCTTTAGTTTGCTCGGAGAATATGTGTGACCTACGTAGGTGAAAGTCAAGGAAAATGCCATTTTTTTAAAACATATTTTTGGTTCCACTTTGTTAGTACATGGGTCAGCTGTGGAATGTGAACTGTAGATGTGACTTGAAGAACTTCTGCCAAGCATGTGCACAACAAAGGCACAACTCCTTTACTTTGTGTTACATACAAAACATACAAACTTCTTACAGGGCTCGACAGGGTAGGTGCAGGGAGGATGTTTCCCCTGGCTGGGGAATCTAGAACCAGGGGTCACAGTCTGAGAATAAGGGCTAGGCCATTTAGGGTTGAGACGAGGGGAAATTTCTTCACTCAGAGGGTGGTGAATCTTTGGAATTCTCTACCCCAGAGGGCTATGGAGGCTCAGTCATTGAGTACATTCAAAACAGAGATCGATAGATTTCTAGATATTAAAGGCATCATGGGATATGGGGATAGTGCAAGAAAATGGCGTTGAGGTAGAAGATCAGCCAAGATCTTGTTGAATGCCGGAGCAGGCTCGAGGGGCCGGATGGCCTTCTCCTGCTCCTATTTCTTATATTCTTATGAGTACATTCAGAAATTAAACAAATATAGAACCTAGCTGTTGAAAGCTGAGTAAGTCATGGATGTTGAAGTGTGAGGGAATACTTGATTTAAATGCTAACATGAATTGTGTTGGGCTGACAAAGAAGTGAATTTCACTGTAGCATTTAAGAAAAATTGTACAATAGACTGTCAGCTGTCATTGTCACTGGTGCGTACAACTCAGCACTCTAACTATAACTCACATTTTATCTTTTATGAAAGTGAAATTGTGTTTGACACTCCATTTGAGTTTTTTGAGGCTATAACTAACAGTGTAGATAAAGGGGAACCAGTGGAGGTAGTGTATTTAGATTTTTAAAAGGCATTCGATAAGGTAACACATAAAAGGCTGTTATGCAAAATAAGGGCTCATGGGGTTGGGGGTGAGCAGGAATAGAGGATTGGTTAACGGACAGAAAACAGAGAGTAGGGATAAACGGGTCATTTTCAGGTTGGCAGGCTGTAACTAGAGGGGTACCGCAAGGATCGGTGCTTGGGCCTCAGCTATTTACAATCTATATTGTCGAAAACTTAATTGCCTATTATACACAATGCATTAACTCCAAACACTTATTTTCAGAAAAGTAAGAATTTTAATTAAAAGAAACTTGAGCTCAAGGGAAGGGGGTTCTAAGCAATGGTTAGAACGACCTCTTCGCTGTACATAGGAATACAGTTCATATTTATACAGTTAAATTAGTAATGTCTGTCTATCATAGAATATGGGCGTACATGTACATTCTTATTGGTTCAAGTGGTTAGTCAATCAAAGATAGGGAACCCACCCTCTGGTTCCTCATGACCGCCTCATGATTCTTAAGCAAAGTCTGGGAAAACACATTTCCTTAGTAACAGTTTTTCTTATCAGTGGTTCTGTACCTAGTCTCAAGGCTATATGGTCATTCATTTCTGTTAGTCAGACAGTTATCTCATAAGCAGACAATAGCTCTTCTGTGTGTCTTTGGTGGGAACTAGAACATAAGCTTTCTATTATAATCAGCTGGTCAGCTAACATGGTCAACTTATCCATCATGCTTTTCAGCTTTATGGTTTAGGTGTATTAGAAAGTTAATTTGGTCAGGCATTTCTTGATGGTTTTCCACATTCCCCCCTTTTGTCCTATATATATATATATATATATATATATATAAATAAAAGGACAAGACTCTAATAGAGCATTATTCCACCCAGACGTTCAAACTCCTCCTGCACCTCATCCTGTGTCACCCCTACTTGCACCATCAAATTTGTGGGCGCTATATGTGTACCCAGATTGGACATCATAACACAGCAGCATTTGACAAAGCAATAGGCTATAAGAATTATAACAACAAATATGACTAGTCCCTGAACTAGAGAAGTCCCAATAGAACCCAGCCATCCTGTTGCTCAGCCCCAAAGAGTGAATGAAGGGGGCTGCTTGAATTTCTCAACTTCCCTTTGAATGTGATCGGCCAAATCAGTAATATTCTCTGAACTATCAGGTATGTAGGTACAACATTCAGATCCAATTAGTGCGCATGTTCCTCCTTTCTCTGCCAATAGGTAATCAAGGGCCATACGGTTTTGTAAGGTGACCGTACAAATGGCTATTATTTCTGCGCTTATTTCCTTTAAGGCTTCTGCCGTATCATTAGCAACTATTTAATAATTTCTCTGGTGGCCATGCTCGCTCCCCACCTAGGGAAAGCAATGGCCCAGAATCAGTCAGCCTCAGTAATTACCCTCTTTACTCGTTGCCCAGCAGGATATTGATCCTGTCCATTTTTGAGGCAACCATGGGTATGCCTTGTGGCCACAAATAAAGTCGGTTTCATTATACGCAGTAATTGCAGGGGAATTCTTTATGTTTATTCTATCTATGTAAATTTGGCCACCTGTGCAAGGCTTCCATCTGATGGTACTACTGATGCTGGTTTCCGTCATATTTATATACTGAGTGCAATTACTCCATCCCATTACATCACCCCCTACTGAATTCTTACTCAAACATATTACTCCATTAGTCCTTGATGTATTTGTAAGGATTAGAAAAGGAGGTTTATGGGTCTGATCGTAATTAGGTTGGTACCATCCCCGAAATTTGGTTTCACATTTTGTTGTGATTGTGTACTCCTTCCATTGCTTTCTCACAAACATTGTCTTACTTGTTCTCGCACTCATCCAGCCACTATCTCGCATTCTGTTCCCATTAATTTCAATTTGATTTATTACCCACTCTGCTATTTCTTGGGAAGTTAGGGGGACTGGTCTGAGTGGAATGCCTCCCTTGGATTGAATTGGGATATGTGAGCACACCCAGCAACTAGAGATACCCTGACGCTTTGCATACATATATGACATGTATAAAAAGTATTGACATGCAGTTCCCTTGAAACACGATTGAGTCTACTTGCAGCAGGGGTTGTAGCATGTTTTAAGCCAGTTCCCACCCACACAATCAGGCATGCCGAGCCAATTATTCTCATATGATTTAAAAGTTTAGGACATGCCATGCTGCAACAGTCTCTTATAACAGTTTAATTAATCAGTCAGTATTTTTTTTCTGGTACGCCACTGCCGGGGTCCTTGTATGGGGATTTATGGGTTAATTAATCAACTACTAGGCCTGACCTTTGAACTCGAGATTGGGACCTACTCTTTTTTTTCTTAATCCAAATTTTTATCCCTATAATATCCTCTTAGATGCTGTACCTCATCTTAACCAGGTTCCCTTCGTGTTGGCCACCAGTCCGGGTGGAAGAGAGGCAGAGCATCTGATAATCCTATCAAACTATGATTGTCTTCCCTTTTACATGCACCTTACCCCAGCGGGTGCTACTCCCGGTACCATTAAGATGTGTTCTTAGTTGAAATCACAGAGACAATGGGGACATTCTCACCCAGGCTCTGTTTTACTATCTTTGTCAAACCCTTCATCCTCTGCTTACATTTATTACATGCCATGAAAACCAAGAATCATATTGCAACAAACTGCACTACGACTAGTACATGTGAAATTAATCTAATCTGAGGATGGATCTGTATATTCAGTCCCCAATTCCAAAGGTCATCTCACCAAGTGGTGACTTTAATTTGGTCAATGTCATGCTTAATATTTTTATTGTCCTGTTGTAGGTTATAATAAACCTTCTGGGAGAGGCGTATCTCCATTCGCAATGCTTTCAAGTATTTAGGCAACAGGGGTGTCAGATACCCAAATGTGTCCTGATATTCTTTTAAGTCCTTTTTGATATCCTCAGAAACTTGTAAGGTGGTGAGGTTTTGCCAGTGTATCTCTACCAGTTCCTCGGGTCCAATCCGAACCGGGACTTCAGGAATGAAGCAGAACTCTGGACTTAAAATATCACAAGTTAGATTGGCATATTTAAATGTTTTCAAATTAGTTGTAACACAGTATTCGCCCTCTCCGGCATATGCCACTTGAGTGGTTTTTAGATCCGCCCCAAGGGCCTCCATGGTACAGTTAATATCCTGATTGGTACCGGTATTGTTAAACCCACACTGTGCTTCTGGGCTGTGTCCAAAACTATGTGGACATACAGTGACAGCATGTCTAGTAACACATCCCTTTAATTTTGTTCCAGCCAAATTCCCTTTAATTTTTTTTTCAGCATATGGTAACATATTGTGATGGGATATGTGCATTCTGTCCTTCACTACCCCAATATTCTGTACTTGTTACACCTCTCGTCCCTGGTTTCGGGTGCCATCACCGGTATTACTAGTACCAACCCTAGGAGCCCTCCTCCTTCAGGTTTACACTCCACTTGAGTGGGGTACACCCGCACCATTGCCCTGAATTGGCAAGGGGTGATGTTCTTGTTTGCTAACAGCCGCTTTTAGGTACCACCTCCATCATGCCCACAGGTCAGGTTCACCCTCAGTTTGTTGATTCGTTATTCACAAGGGTACTTCCCCTGCCTGTATCTGGGCTAGGTTCTCTCGTGTCTGTTCCACAATCCAGTTACCATATGTACTGCAGATGTCATTAGCAGCCGCCTGCTAAGATACGTTATTTTATTAATTTATTAATGGTTTGGGCATGTGTTTCTAGCACTGTAGTTATCTTTTGCAAATGTATGGTCAGCATTTGATCCTCAGACAATTCCTTATCTGTATTTTCATTTATTTTTTAATATATCTTTAATGCGAGACCCTAAATCTCTGACCTTTTGATCTAATGTTGCCAAATCAATGGTGTTAACAACTGAGGCACCCGTATTAAAGGCAGTTGCTAAATCACTTATCACAGATCTTTACGTCTCCATATTTGCCTATCTCTTTTACGATGTCCACCTCCATTCCATGTCGCGCTTTGTTTTAACACTTGAGTTAGGAGGTGTTGATATAATTGTTGAGTTTTCTCAGCATTCTCAATGCGAGTTATATAATTTGTCAGGGAAGGTCTTCCCTCTTTGGTCAGATCTTGTATTGGAGCTACTATTTGTGAATAGTTTCAAATAAAATTGAATAGCCCCAGAACTTGTCGAACTTCCTTATCATCCTGTGGCGGGGTAAAACTGATAGGCGTTTAGTACCCTGTGTCAATACATAGCTCAAGTAATGGACTTCCAATTGTCCAACCTATGCTTTCTCTTCATACGATTTGTTTTACATTCCTTTCTTATCAATTTATTTCACTGTAGCATTGTCTGTGTGGAAACTTATATCTCAGTCAATTGTAGCCTTTGGCATTTCCGAGTAATTGGGTCAATTTTAATAATATAACCTATACCAATTGTTACCTCATGTTCACTTGTGTTCTGGGCAAGCCTCAGACAGTTCTCAACCGACTGGGTCATTTCTATCTGTTTGAACTGCTCTTGGCATGACAGTCTGGCTTCTTGGGATGGAAGGGGTTAACATTAACTGGCTCTCATGGTAGCAGTAATTTGATACTTCTCCCTCTGAGATTAAGTTTCCACATTCCACCTTCAAAATTTCTCTTCACACAGGTTTGACTGATTTTTTTTTCACATTTGTGGATTGCTTTACACTATATATTTTGCACACTATTTTTGAGATTTATTTTAATCATCGTGTTTTCTCCAATGTTTCTTATTAACCAACTTGTTTGCTTGCAGCTTCTTTACTTTCTTTTCAGACTCTGCTTTAGCTTTGCAAACAGCCTTTTCTCTAATCTTATCATTCAGACGCCAATTAAAATCCAATATGATCATTATCGCCGTCTCTTTTTTTGTTAAAAACCTTAAGGGGTAGGGGGAGAATCAATCACAACAGCACAAAATGCTTCAAAGATCAAATTAATTTATAACCAGAGATCATCCTGCTTGTAACTTGTAATTCTTAAAATCTGCACTTTATCTTTTCTTTTACAATTAAACCTCATTTTGTCTTGGTGAATTGAAAACAGATGTCGGTGTCCTTGGAAGGGGTTAACTTTTTTTTTCAGTAACAAAACGACGGAGCCAGATATCAGATTCATGCAGCGTTCTCAGCATACGTCAACGTAATTTTCACATAAATTCTTTTTTTTAAAAATTCATACCGGGAAACAACATCTCCCAGGGTACACTTCAGCCCACAGCTAGTCCAGCACCTCCAGACTGCTGCAACCAACTCCTGTCCAGGCTCCCCGCAACCCTCACACCTCTCCGCAAGCTCCACAACTTGCTGTCCAATTCACTTTCTTTTCACATACTTTTAGTGGGTATGATTATAACCAACTCTCCAAGCTGTTCCAGCTTTCCGACTTTTCCTATCACGGTGATACCAGATAGCTTTTTTTCTTTATCTGTCCGTTAATTTTTTTTAACCTCTTTTTTTTAACCACAGCCAATCACAAGATAAAAATTCAAAATGCCAATTTTTTTTTTGAAGATCCCATGTCTGGAATTTAACATGCTCACATTTTATAAGAACCAGAATTTAATAGGTCACTTAACCTCAATAATTCCAATTTTAATTCAGCAATATCAGAATTAAACACAAGACAAAAAAGATACATTACACAAAAGAAGAAAACACGTAAGGCGCAGTAAGAAGGGGGCGTGGCCCACAACACCGACAGAAAACACTCACAATCAGGACAGGCTTTTTAAAGAGACAGTACACTGAAAACAAAAGAACCTTTCTTTTTCGGGTCTCTGTCTTTTAAACATTTTCTAGTCACTTAATTCTATCCATATTAAATGTACTGTCTTCGGGAAAAGGATATTTCTTAGTTTTGGTCCATTTTGACCAAACTATCAACTCGTCAGTTGTTTCTTTCCCAAAGTTTCTGTACATGTAAGCAGCAGGTGTTCCCTTTGGAGGGATTTTGCTAGCGTTGGCGCCCATGGCTTATAGTTTATACAATCCTCCACACTGTAATTACACAACAATCAAGACCTATCTTAACTATCACAATTCTATACTTGATAATTCAGCTGATTGGACAAGACTTCATGTGTTCTCTACACCTACTTTAGGGTCCTGGCCTTCACGTGTGGTTAAAACCCTGTTAATAACAAGCTCAGGCTAGGTGTGTGAGAGAAACGTCTGCACTTAGTTGAATCAGCTGACTTACGCAAGATTTTTTCATAAGTGCTTCTCCCCTTGAGCAGGGGGAACACTGTTTCCTATAAGTATTTCTCCTTTTGAGAAGGGGGAACACTGCTTCTTTTAAGTGTTTCTCCTTTTGAGAAGGGGGAACACTGCTTCTTTTAAGTGCTTCTCCTTTTGAGAAGGGGAACACTATTAGTGTTTCTATCTAAACACTTAATTTAGGTAAACCAGAATTTCACACTTTTCCCAATCCGCGACATCCACACCAGTCTGCGTTTGTCGCCACTACAGACTTGTAATTTCACACTTTTCCAAATTACGCAACATCGAGTCTGCGCTTGTCCAAATTACAACTTCACACTTAAAAATTTTTAAACAAGTCTGTAACCTGGTTACCTTTTTATTTCTCTTTTCCTGGCGCCTCTTTATTTTTTAGTATCACCGGTATCACAGATCTACTCCGTTATTGCTCTCTCTCAGCCCGTTACTACAACACCATAGCTGACAATATCGAGTAATCTGTCGCGCGTCTCTTTTTTTTTTCTTTCCCCTTTTTTTTTCTCCTTGTCTATACGAAACACATTTCCTATGATCGCCTTCCAATTCCTAAAGGCAAACAGAAGAATTAGTCATGTCAGTTAATGCATACACTTATTCAATCGCTGTGTGTCTGGATTCGTACAGACAACTTGTGTCCGTACTTACCGGGGATCACAAGCGATCTCGGTGGGACCTCCAAGAAACTGTCGAAAACTTAATTACCTATTACACACAATGCATTCACTCCAAACACTTATTTTCAGAAAAGTAAGAATTTTAATTAAAAGAAACTTGAGCTCAAGGGAAGGGGATTCTAAGCAATGGTTAGAACGACCTCTTCACTGTACATAGGAAGACAGTTCATATTTATACAGTTAAATTAGTAATGTCTGTCTATCATAGAATATGGGCGTACATGTACATTCTTATTGGTTCAAGTGGTTAGTCAATCAAAGATAGGGAACCCACCCTCTGGTTCCTCATGACTGCCTCATGATTCTTAAACAAAGTCTGGGAAAACACATTTCCTTAGTAACAGTTTTTCTTATCAGTGGTTCTGTACCTAGTCTCAAGGCTATATGGTCATTCATTTCTGTTAGTCAGACAGTTATCTTATAAGCAGACAATAGCTCTTCTGTGTGTCTTTGGTGGGAACTAGAACATAAGCTTTCTATTATATTCAGCTGGTCAGCTAACATGGTCAACTTATCCATCATGCTTTTCAGCTTTATGGTTTAGGTGTATTAGGAAGTTAATTTGGTCAGGCATTTCTTTATGGTTTTCCACAATATTAATAACTTGGATGAAGGGACCTAGTGTATTGTATCCAAGTTTGCTGACGATACAAAGCTAGGTGGGAAAGTAAGCTGTGAGGAGGACACAAAGGGCTCAATTTTCGCACCCCCGAGAGGGTGCGTTCGTGGCAGGGGGGCTGCGAAAATCGGGGATTCCCAGGGCGGGTCCGGAGCCCGGCTCCAACCCGCCCACTTCCGGGTTCCCCTGTGACGCGCTGACATGTGCGCGCAGCCCCCGCATGTGGGACTCCCGCCGGCAATTAAAGCCAGCAGGATGCCACTTGAAATAATTAACCAGGTACTTCAGGTCGTTTACAGACCTGATTGACCTGATATTTTAGGAGGGGTGGGATTTTCAGATCAACTGGGACTGTTTCCCGTACTGGGGGAAACACTCCCAGTTGAAATGGACGTGTTGCAGCCATCAGCCTGTGGCAGCTGCAAAGGTCCATTTGACAGGTGGCGGGGGGAAACCCTCACTCATTGCAGGAGTCCACTCTGTCACTTTAAACAAAGTTTGGCCTCCACCACCCTCCTCCTAACAATAAAATTCACCAACTTGCACACTTACTCCGGTGTCCAGACACATTTACCTACCTTGCTGACCCCCTCAAATGTACATCTTCCGGATGGGGGCCACTTTAGCTGCAGTCATGACCTCCTCGGAGGACAAACAGCATCACCAGCCTCGCCGGCCACGCCGTCCACCTCTGACACGTGGAGCTCGACAACATAGTGCTGTGACACTTCCACCTGCACAGCAGGAGGGAGGGCAATGGCAGAGAGAGATGCATCGCAGAAGGCACTACCCTCGCAACAGGGTCCACAGACTGAGGCTCAGCTTCCTGGACCTCTCTGAGCAGCAGTGCACACGGAGGCTCAGAGTCACTCGACTTGTAGCCTCCTTCAGGCCGAGCTGCTCCCGGCTGGCCCGAGCACCATCTTCTTACTTATCGCTGTCAAAGTCACCCCTGCCCTCAACAACTTCTCCTTCGCATCCTTCCAGGGTGCCACCGGGGACATCGCTGGCGTCTCTCAGTCGTCTGCACAAAAGAGCCCTGCAAATACACCTACACCCACTCTGCAGTGACACAATGGGTGGCATCAGATGTGGGTCTTCATTGTGATCCTCAGGAAAGGGCATTATTGCACAAACCAGACAAGATTCGCAAAGACGTGGCAGTATTGGTGCCAATATAATATGTAATGTGAGTTGATCAGAAATTAAATATAAGTAAAAACCATGGGAAACCCTCAAACACCCTTGTGCATCCCCTTCATGCTCACGACACATTTGCCTTACGCTTCCTACTACACATATGTGATGCATGCCCTGCGGCTGCAGCACAGGTCGTGGCAGGTTGAGTGAGGCTGACTGTGAAAGAGATGCACGAGAGGGTGAGTATGAGATAGAGCCATGAGATTGTATGAGGATTGGGTTGAGTGGTAGTGGTGGGATGAGTACTGGCGAGGTGAGTAGGTACAGGTAAGATGAGGATGAGCTTTGAGTAGGTGTGAGGAGTGATGTGATAGAGTAGTATTGGCAGTGCAGAAGGAGATGTGGGGTGGGAGCGGTGATGTGGCAGATGGAGGGTAGGAGAATGAGTAAGTGTACTCACTTCGGCTGATCTACTTAGGTCATTGAAGCGCCTCCTGCACTGTATGCAGGTGCGCGATATGTTGGTGGTGCAGGTGACCTCCTCTGCCACCTCGAGCCATGCCTTCTTGGTGGCAGAGGCAGGCCACTTCCTCCCGCCCACCGGGGAGAAGATCTCTGTCCTCCCCCTCCTCCTCACCCCATCCAATGATACCTGGAGTGAGGCATCATTAAACCTGGGAGCAGCCTTCCCCCTGGGCTGCTCCATGCTGTAATTTTGCCTATTTTCAGCAGCATCAGTCAGTGGAGGACAGCCCCTTTAAATAGGGCTCCTCCAGCTGACAGCCTCTGCTGCGCCTGCGCAGTCCGCCCGCTGCGCAACTTTCCAGCGCGAAACCCGGAAGCAAAGGTAAGTGGCTTCAATTAGCCTGCGATTGCGTGCGGAGCACCCCGATTTCACCGGGCGCATTACCCACGCGCCCAGTCGACCCCCCCGCTACGAACCCGCCACCCTCCTAATATCGGGCCTAAAGAGTCTGCAATGGGATATAAACAGGTTAAGTGAGTGGGCAAGAAGATGGCAGATGACGTATAATGTGGGGAAATGTGAGGCAACTAACTTTGGTAGGAAAAATAGAAAAACTGAATATTTTTTAAATGGTGAGAACCTATTAAATGTTTGTGTTCAGAGAGAATTGGGTGTCCTTGTACACGAAACACAGAAAGTTAACATGCAGGTACAGCAAGCAATTAGGAAGAAAAATGGTATGTTGGCGTTTATTGCAAATGGGTTGGAGTGGAAGTCTTACTACAATTGTACCGGGCTTTGGTGAGACCACACTTGTGCACAGTTTTGGTCTCCTTGCTTAAGGAACGATATACATGCTTTAGAGGCGGTGCACCGAAGGTTCACTAGATTAATTCCTGGGACAAGAGGGTTATCCTACGAGGAGAGATTGAGTAGAATGGGTCTATATTCTCTGGAGTTTAGAAGAATGAGAGATGATCTCTTTAAAACATATAAAATTCTTAGAGGTCTTTACAGGGCAGATGAGGAGAGGCTGTTTCCCCGGGCTGGAGAGTCTAGAACTAGTGGCATAGTCTCAGGATATGGGGTGGGCGATTTAGGACTGAAATGAGGAGGAATTTCTTCACTCAGAGGATGGTGAATCTTTGGAATTCTTTACCCCCGAGGGCTGTGGATGCTTAGTCGTTGAGTATATTCAAGACTGAGATCGATAGATTTTTTAACTCTGAGGGAATCAAGGGATATGGGAAAGTGGAGTTGAGGTTTAAGATCAGCCATGATCTTATTGAATGGCGGAGCAGGCTTGAGGGGCCATATGGCCTACTCCTGCTCCTATTTATTATGTTCTCATGTAGAAGACTACAAGTGTACTTCACAAGGCTGGTAGGGGAATATTGCACTAAAGATTATACATGTGCTAAACAGCAAAGTACCTGGAGTCAAGCTACAAAGAGCCTGGAGATACAGTGATTAGTGTGAAATTACCCAGAGGTATTGAAGGATTTATCGGAAAAGTTAAGTGAACAAACACAATTTTATATTTTGTTTGGCATAGGAACAATCTCAGCACTGACTGTGCCAAGATTACACTTTAACTCCAAAAATATATCTTATTATATTTTGGTGTAGTTTATGGCTGAGTTTAACAAGCGCTGCCTGTAATTACATGCAAACATGAGATGCCAAATGGCATTTTAAGTGGTATGCTATGGAAGAATGGTTGAAGACATCAGAGGTAAGATCATTTCCTTTCCACATTTTGTTTTGAAAATATCTATTCAAACAGTTTGAAGAAGGCAAGATAGCACTTGTGGGGACAGAAGTCCTTTTTTCCTACTATTTCAGTGTGTCTCCCTTTATTTTAGCGTTCGTTGCTGCATTCATAATTCGCAGAACACAGTGGTGATGTTGATACGCTGTCCCACCCTCTCTCTGTTTGTTGTAGAGCCCCTTCTGACAAAATCTGGGGGAGCAATTTTAACTTTGGGTGATAGTGTAATACGGGCAATATCGATTAAGCCGGGAGAGATATATAACGGGCGTCTGAATTGATATCATCCGTTTTACACTATCACCCAAAGTCAAAATTACCCCCTAGGTCTCTGATCACTACATATGATTACCCAACTGAAAAAGTGAACAGATGAACAATTTGCAGACAGCTGCCGGTACAACTGCTAGAGGATGCACAAGGACAAAATAAATTGACTGACTCTCTGACTTACCTTCCCTACTTCTGGGGCACTGCCTCACCTCCAACTGGCATGTCACCTAACAGGCTAGTCTGAGATTGGCAACTCATTTTATGCAGAATCCTAGACATCCTGACAGTATACCATCACGCACCCACCATTTTATTTATTTTAGATAAATGTGTTTTAATGTCATCCAATACTGTCGCACCTTGTTATAGATCTTAGAGGCACTGCTGCATTAGTAAAATGACTTGCATGTTATTTCACCAGATTTCTAATTCATAATGATGTGATCAGTGAGTTGATGATCTCATTGCATCACTGACTATTTCAGCATAAATAAGTACTACTGCATTGTAAACATTCTAAGATGGTGGCTCCATAGCAACATTTTGGATCAGCTTTTTCTTGGCTAATCTTGGAACCTAACACAATGATTTCTCTTTGACAAAGGCAGCACAAAAACCCTTTTGCTGCAATGTAAAATTGTATTTCTTGGTGCCATAATACTGAAATCCCCCCTTCTCACTCAAAACAGGAAGGTACAAGGGCTACTTACAAAAGATCTTTTAAATTACTTCTATCAGTAATATCAGTTGAGTGCATCATTAACTGTTGTAAAATTCAGCTTGGTGCTTGAATGCCAGATGTGAAAAATAATTGTTTTCATTTATACCCAGTAATAGCTTTTCTGCATTAAATTGTATTTGTCTCAGCAAATGCGTGTTTCTTCTATTGCTTTTCAAACAGCTGTTCAAGTTAGAAACCTTTATTATAACCCATTCAATAGCATTTAGATTTTATGAGAGTACTATAAATAGTACTAATGTTAGTGCTATAAACCTTATTTAATAAATAGCACTGTCATCTTTACTTCATGGTAAATTAAATTATTAACTCTTTGGAAAATATGTTCAGTATGATTTATATTTTACATTGAATTGTTTGCCCTATTTCTACCCTCCAATTGGATTTTGACACTGTTAGATCTGTGCAGATGAGCTCAGTATGAGAGTGTTGAGTCTGGAGAGGTTTCATGTTATTATATATTACTTCTGATTCTTCAGGAATAATGTGAGCATTTGTAATGGACTTCTCCAGCTAGTACACCAAGAATTATGTCATTGATGCTTGGTCAAATTTTTTTGATAATGGCTATAGTTCCAGGCAAATGTTCCTTGCACTCTATTTTTAAATCATTTTATCTTCTCCAGCTCTTCAGAATCTCATTCGTTACACATTATTTCCCAGCTCAAAAAGATCACCAGTCAAATTGTTCCCAGGCGCACTTAGGAAACATGTGACATTGGCATAGGATAACCTGTTTCAAATCTCTCCTTCTTGCTCCCCGCTCCATCCCCTGTGGGAAGTACCTGTTCCTGTTTTGTGAGTACCAGCTCTCAGTTATTCCTGTAAAGGCTGAGATATGGAACTCACATTTTAGAGAATTACACAATCCTATCCTCTACCATTCTGTGTGACTTTGAAAATGGTATCATGTATGTACAAACACAAATTAACAAAAGGCCCTTTTACGCTCAAAAGCCATTCCAAATTAAAATTGACAAGTTTTGGATTGACAAATGACACTCTGCATTAACTGGCCACATTATGTTTATATTCACTGCACCTGATGGTAATCAGTGACTAAATACTGTAACTTAAATTTGCTGATCAGGACAGCATTTGTAATAATATTGATCAGTGTAAGTGTATACTTCTAAACTAATGTCAAGCAAAAGTGTATGGTCCTCCAGCTGTACTACCAATGTTATTATTTTCAGGTCAGTATTCATGTAGTGGATGTTATTCATTGTTTAAGGATTTCTGTATTCGCTTTCAAAGTGTCTTGTAGCAGTATTGTAATCTATTATTTATTATTCTTTCTTAATTAATATTGCTGCTGCTGTTCATATAGTGACTTTGCTTAATTACCTAGATGAAGATGCTGCCTGTAAAATCCAGCCAGTTAAGTTAACGACTAACTTTATGTTTTCAGTAGACCACATATTAGAGATATATGCTTCACATAATCCTATTTGAATGCAGCTAAAAGCGTAGGAATAGCTTCAACATAAAATAATTGTTCTTTTGATTATAATCAAAGCACAGTGAGTGCATCTTTAAGAATAAGTAAGTTGTTCTGGTAACTGTTTTGTGTAATAGCTATTATCAGGGCTTCACCTTTCCAACACACTTGTACTACTTACTGAACCTAAATTGAGGTTGGTTCCTTTTATGACATATGCTTGTAATTGAAGTCATTTGTAAAACACAGAAATGTAAAATTGCTTTAAAACTAAAGCTACCTTTATTTGCTAGCTGACAAATACCTCATTATGAAAATTGCTGGTATAACAGTGTGTGCCACAGAAGAAAGCTTGTACATCAGCTAATTCTCATCTTTCATGATTAGACTGCTAACACAATCTGGGATTTTTGTTATATAAACATATGTGTTAAATGGGCGACTGGACAAAATGATACCAAGACTTATTTTCTGAATTTACCTGGGCATTGGGTTTTCTGGCAATGTGTTTGTAGCCCAGAACTAGGGAAAAGGTTCTGTTTTTTTATCCTCTAGATTTGATGCTCTGGGTTCTGTATGTTACTACAGACACAAATTTCGGGAAGCAGCACTAATGTCTTGCACATGCAGAGCACTGAGATTCTTCCCCGCCCTTTCTCTCTATTTGGTACATTGCCCCTTCCTCCTCCATAATTTTTGTCACATAAATGTTCTTAACTGTGGGGTATGAAATCACCTCAGTGAACCAGGATTGAATAAATGGATTTATAATTGAAGTAGCATGCACTTCAGTGACATTTATTGCTATGGAAAAAGATTGTAGAGGGATAAGTTGTGCTGTTAATGTTGCACTGCCCCTCAATTTTTTTTGTATTTTTATAAAGCTCAAGATTGAAGGCTTTCACTTCCAAACTTATTCTTTTACCTCTCCAAGTAGGAACTCTTGGTTTCCCGCTGGAAGAAAATGGTGGTACATGCTCAGAGGGTCACATGAATGGCTCTACTGTGTGACAATGTAGTTATATGGGGTAAGTAGTAGCTTTTCATTGGTTGAATAACATCAAAATTTCCCATGTGACCATGTGGACTCTGGCATTTGGGAAGAGACCGAGATTAGACACAGAGGTGCTATAGACTGCTGATGCATGCTACAGAAACATGTTAGAGAGAAAATTAAAAGTCTTCATCACAAAGCACTTTCAGTGTTGAAACTCAGCAGTAAAACACTTTTCTCTGCTGCTAGTGTGCTTTTACTTCATAGTACTGGGGACATTTTTGAAATATATCATTCAATAACATTTTCAATTTTTTTAAGCAAAAGATTGGATGAGAATGGGTGGGAGCAGCACTGTCTTTAGAGGCACATTGGGCAACTGAGGTAGGCTCTTATGCACATTGAGTAGGAGCAAGGACCAAGAGACAACACGAGGCAGGCAGGAGAGAGTAAATTAGCTTAACAGTTGGGAAACTTCCTCTAGTATTCCAGATGTGTGCCAACACTAGCAACTGCCAAGCCTTGTAGAGTAATTAAAAAAATACTTCTATCCCAAACTTATAGAGATGAGAACAGAATTCTGAATTTCAAACGCTGAATTTATCGTGACAAGAACCTACACACCATAGTGGTACATTTGAATTATAATAGAACCAAATAATAATCAGCATTAGAAATTCACAGAAAATCATTTTGCTGATTGAAAAAAACATGTTATAGTTTGAAGGCTGCAAGTGACATTCAGTATTGAATGGGTTAATCTGTTTACAGATTTTTGTAGCTGAGAGATCACTTGACTGTCAATAAAAGTATATACTGTTCCAGAAAATAATATCTATTTTAAGGAACCATTTCCCAAAATCCCTTTATGCAGCCATTCTATAGATTGTATATAGGACCCTAAATTGCATTTACCTGAGATCTTTCTTCATTCTCTTTTTGTATTAGATTCAATGCTCAGATCAATATCGGGAGTTGTATTTGTTATCCTTAGTCATTGTCTTAAATCGGGCACATTTCATTTCAGTGCTATCAAAAATCAATCTTCATTGTATTAATCCCTAACTTTGAAAAGCAATGCAGGATTTAACCAAAATATTACAATTTTCAATTTGTTGCAACATAATATATAAGAAAGAATTATCATAACTGTCTTATATTTAAATCTTATCCTACTTTATGTTATTAAGCTTTTAAATCTCATAATATCGTTATTAAAGGTATGTGGTAGAGGGCATGTTTATAGCAGCAAGCTGCCATGTAAATTTAATACTTATAGCTACATTTTTTGTAATCTGGCCTTGTATCCAAGCTTAAAATAGTTTCACATTCACCTGACGAAGGAGAAAGCCTCCGAAAGCTTGTGATTTTCAAATAAAATTGTTGGACTATAACCTGGTGTTGTAAGATTCTGTACATTTGTCAACCCCAGTCCATCACTGGAATCTCCACATCATAAAATAGTTTTGAAATACTTACTAAAAAAATGTTGCACAGAGGTATCTGGATAAACATAGAGTAGGAAAAATGCATTGTAGTTTTTTTAGAGAACACTACTCAGAAATTTCTAAAAGTTAAAGTATGTTTTGGAGGATACTAAATATGTTCTAATGTCTCTGAAATCTAGGATATATAACCTAATTAAATAAGGTATTAGAATTGCTGGGATCCTAAAGAAATACAGTACCATTGGTGACAATATAATATATAGGCTCAAAAACTCTTAGACCTAGTGACAAGACAGCAGGAGAAGTTAGGAGTAACTAACCCAGTTCGTATGTAAATTCAAAGAGGACCCAGAAACACTGAGGGCACTTGTAACTTTGGGTGATGGTGTAATACAGGTGATATTGAATTAACCACCCATTATACACCACACCCGATTTTCCATTCCATGGTGTATAATGCACGGCTCATTCAATATCGCCCATATTACACCATCGGCCAAACCCCCACTGTGTTTCTTCTCAGAAAATTAATGGCAGGCGATTTGTGCAGAGGTCTGGGGTGGAAGGAAAATCCATCTGGCCCAAACATGATCCCTGACATCAGAGGAGGTAGGCCAGCTGGGAACAATCCAGTGTACAGATTGGCCTAGGGTGGAAAGTGGGGCCCTTCTGGACACCCAGGACTAGATCCTGGCCTGGACCACCCTGAAAACTATGAAATATTAAGTAATACTGCCCCTGATTGGCCAAAAGTTGAAAATCTTTCAGAGTCGGTGGCACCAACTGACCTATGAGTGACTTCTTGAGCAGGCACCCAAGATGTGTATATATTGGCCCAGGTGCCTGCTGAAGATACATTAATGCAGGGGCCTGCCCTGAGCCTAGATGGCGGTCTCACGAGCAGAGGTCAGCAGTCCCTTCCCCATTGCACTTATACTGATGGAGTGGTGCCAAGGATTCAGGCCCTACATTGCAGGATGTGACTTTTTTTATTTGTTCATGGGATGTGGGCGTCGCTGGCGAGGCCAGCATTTATTGCCCATCCCTAAAATTATTCTTTTAATATTTTAAAAGGTGATGCAAGTGATATATTTTAGACTCCGGTGAACATTAGGGCCCAGTATTTTATTCTCTATTTGAAAGTAAAACTTTAATCCTGGGCAGCAAGTATCTATAAATGACTCAATTGTGGTTTAAATTCACCTTGGCTGAGTTCAAGCTTCAGCTAGGTTTAGCGCTCTGTGACAATCAAATACTCACATATTGGGGCTTCACATTATTACTGCTGAGGGAGAGAGGAGACTTTAATTTGCTACATCTGTACTGGGTTTAAATTCAGTCCCAGATTTTAAGACGGTAGCCCTGAAATTTCTGGGTTGGGAGGCTAGGGAATGATTTCCTACCAAGGAGCAGGAATTTGAGTTGGTACCCGGTTCCATCGGGATTCCATCCCATCGCACCTTTAAATTCAGGTGGTGGTGGAAAGGAAGGTGAATCTTGCAGCGTCTCACCCTGTATCGGGTGGAGTTTCTGGGCTGCCCCAGGAATTCTGCCCAGTACACCATCCGCAGGCCTTAGCTGAGCAGTTGTCATGGAGAGCTGGTGTGAGTCCTGCTGAGGCCCTAGGAATGGGCCCAAACCCTCATCAGCCAAAGGTGATTGATCCCTGTCCTTTTGGGAGCCAAAGATGAAAAATACTCCCCTCTTCATTGGGCCCTTCTCAGGCCTCCTCTTCTGCTCCCAGAACAGCATGGCTGATGTCACGGTGGGTGCTACTGATGCACCATTCCAGGCACCAGCAGCACGCCCTATCCTTGCAATGATCCAGTCCCCAGGATTTGGGACGGGGTTTGCGCCTCTGCGTTTGGATGGTTGAGAGTTCCACTGCACTGTACCTCCACTGGTGAAGCAGGATGCCTGGAAATTCAGGGCCAGTGTTCTAATCCAATGTGTCACACCGTCCCCAAAATATCCCTGTTTTGAAAGTTGAAAGAGGTTAATGGATTACATTTTGTGATTAAAATTCATGTAGTGCATGTGAACAGTTTGTTGCAGGCCTATTTTACCTGGAAAGGGTTGATAATGAAAGCTGAATCAAAAAATAGAGTCAAACAACCATTAATTGTCTCTCACTTTAAGTTCAATAGTGTTAGTTAGTCAGGTATTGATTCACATTATGAGACTGGTGCTGAAAGGGTAGTATATGTCACACAGGAAGGGGAGAGTTGACAAATTTGCACTAGCACATTGCCAGTATCAATCACATCTCTTCACCTTTGATGAGGGAGGTGAATTAGTTGCCCACTGCCCTGTATGTGAACTGTTAGCCTACCAATTTATTGGCTAATAGGCAAAAGTAAAGGCAAATCAAAGAGTGGGTACTTTAGATGCAAGGCTTTGCTGAAAATCTGGTAGATGACTGGTTGCTAATTTTTTTTGCTGACACTTGCAATCTTGGAGAAAGAGAATTGCACGCATTCGTTTTTGTAACAGAGTTATGGAAAGTATCATCCATTAGGAGCAGTATAAAGACTGACTTCCTTCTTATCTTTTAAGCTAATAAATTATAATCAGCTCCTAAAAGAAGCAGTGACCTAACACATGAAAAGACAAGTTGCTGTTTAATTATTGATAGAAGGCTAGTACTTTAAAATAACTTATTATATATATAAAAAAGCAACACATCTATCCCAGCTCAACCAATTTAGAGCAAGGGCTCTGAGGTCTATACAAGTTTAGAGAAATGTCTTCATATGGAAAGTCCATCTCTTCAGCGTTAAAATTAATGCTTTATGTACGATCGCCAATACAGATATAGATATTGTGATTGGATATCGGAATCACATATTTGTTCACAAATTAGGTTACAATTTACACTTATGTACATACTACTAGATAGTTCCTTTAATAATATAGACTGAATATTATAAAACAATACAATAATACCTTATATATAAGGGAATAGCCCAGAATATACAGAAAAAGCTAGTTGTACAAAATTATTTTTGATTGTCAGGTAGAAATTCTGCTACAGTTCTCTAAGTTGGTATGTGTGGAAATTATCCCAAATTTAACCGTACTCCTCCAACTAGTTCCTTTTAAAGTTTTGATTTGATCTCATCAGGTGAAGAAATATTACCAGAAATCAAATGGTAGTGAAAGCCTGGCAGTGTTGCCATGAAGTGAATGTGTTTTTTGTGACGCAGTTGTGGAAGAAAGTGTTGGGGAATGTTCTGAGCTGTTGTTCAAAAACTTGGAGTAATCAATTTGCAGTGGGGGTGGGGGATGGGTGGAGGAGATGTGAAGGTGCTTACATATCAATTTGAGAAGTTTGTTGAATCTGGTGGGAGAAGCCCAAACCATTGTCTAAGACCTTGAGCACTCAGTAAGAGGAGGGGTGCAAGGAGCTTCTCTTATGAGTGGAAACCATTAATTTTTTGATAGATATTTGGGTAAGTTAGGACCACAAAGAAGACGCTCCTGAAAATCTATATTGGATGGATCCTGACAGAACTGCCAAGATGTGTCTGCCTGGGACTTTTTCCACTGACCCCAACAAAGTTGGCTTGATAAGGAGGAAGTTCCTTCATTTTCTGCCAATCATGTACATCTAGATTACCATGGATGCGTCTATAATACTTGCCTGCTGAAAAGACTGGAAAATCCAGAAGAAAAGTGTCTGGCTGGAGGAGGTGCCAGGTTTCCACCCCAGAAACAATGTACAAGTGCCCCCAATGGCACCTTTACAAGGAAGCTGTTTTAGATTTTTTTTTAAAATTGCCTCTTCTATTTGAGGGTCTAGGCCACAATCCCGGCCAGGACCCCCAGGTGGTTCCCACAACCACCAATCATCGGCAAGTTACAGCTGGTCTCACTGAGCACCTGGAAAACAGGAACTCTCAACGCTGGGAATCCCTGCCCCCCAACCCCCAACCCCCACCCCCTGCCAACGACGATAGCCATTTCTATTCCATAGAATGTGAACAGCACAGGATCATGCTGGAGAGCAAAGATAACCCTTTGTCTCCACTACCAGCTGCCTACTTAAACCTCTCTCCCACCCACTTCACCACCACCTCTAACAACAAATGCGAGGAGCGTATGGACTTGCTTGTCACCAGATAGAGACCAAGGTACTTGCTCTGTTGCTTCCCCCTTCCCCTTGCCCACCAAGCCAAATGCCCATTCCCACTTAAGTGCTGACCACCCAACTTCCATTCTTGGCCCCCATGCTAGCTGACATTGTAAGTGGCTCGCTCTCCTCAGGCACCGTCCCCCTCCCTTTCAAAGCCACCATCATCACCTCCCAACAAAAAGCTCATCCTTGACTCCCTTACTACCATCCTGTCTTTAACCTCCCTGTCCCCTCCAAAGACCTTGAATGTGTTATCGCCTCCCAGATCCACATCCATCAGGTTTCCACCCCTCCCACAGCATTGAAATGACCCCAACCAAAGTGCCGAACAACATTCTCTGTGACTGTGGTATATTATCCTCCTTTTCCTCCACGATCTCCGTGCAGCCTTTGAAAAGGTCGATCACGTTATCTTCTTCCAAAGCCTCTTCTCCTTTGCCGAGTTCAGTAGGACTGTCCTTATTTGGTTCCAGCCTCACCTTTCCAATTGTAAACAATTTTACAACACCAAGTTATAGTCCAGCAATTTTATTTTAAATTCACAAGCTTTCGGAGGCTACCTCCTTCCTCAGGTGAACGATGTGGAAATTGTAGCGAGAGCATCTCTACTATTGGCTTGTCTTTCCATCCTTGCACCACCACTAAGGGAATCCCTGAAGGATCCATCCATTGCTCCCTCATCTTCCTCACCTAAATGCTCCCCCTGGGGCCATCCAGAGACATGGCATCAGCTTTTACATGTACACTGATGACACCCAGCTCTACCTCTCCTCCACCATTCTCGACCTCTCCAACACCTCTGTCCTGCCATGCTGCTTGCCCAACATCCAATCTTGGATGAGCCTCATTTTCCTCCAGCTAAACATTGGGAAGACTGAAGTCATCGTCTTTGACCCCCACCAGAAACTCTGTGCCCTTGCCACTGATTCCATTCACCTCCCTGGCCACTGTCTCAGACTGAACCAAATTGTTCACAATCTCAGTATTCTGTTCAACCCAGAGCTGAGCTTCTGAGCGCAAATCCTCTCCATCATAAAGACTGTCTGCCTCCACCTCTGTGACATCAACTGTCTCCACCTTACCTCAGCCCATCTGCTGCTGAAATCCTAATCCATTCCTTTGTCACCTCCAGATTCAATTATTCCAGTGCTCTCCAGGCCGGCCTCCCATCCTTCAACCTCCATAAGCTTGCAACTCATCCAAATTCCTGCTGCCTGTATCCTATTCTGTACCAAGCCCCACCACTGCCAGCTTTGCCTTCAGTCACATAGGCCCTATGCACTAAAATACCCTCCCTAAACACCTCTGACCCTTTACCTTCATGTGCTCCTTTAAGATCATCCTAAAATCTCACCTCTTTGACCTAACTTTTGGAACAACCCTCCTAATATCTTCTTTCGCTTAACATCCACTTTTTTCTTACGTATCTGTGAAGCACCTCAGGATGTTTTTCTACGTTAAAAGTGTTATATAAATACAAGTTGTTGTCTTTTGGAGCAAGTGAAAGCTCCAGTCATGAAAGGCCATCCAGAAGTGCTGCAGATTTTTGGGACCCAGATGTCTGTTGTTAATGGGCAACAGTTAGAAGTCATAGAAGTCATAGAAGTCATAGAAGTTTACAACATGGAAACAGGCCCTTCGGCCCAACATGTCCATGTCGCCCAGTTTATACCACTAAGCTAGTCCCAATTGCCTGCACTTGGCCCATATCCCTCTATACCCATCTTACCCATGTAACTGTCCAAATGCTTTTTAAAAGACAAAATTGTACCCGCCTCTACTACTGCCTCTGGCAGCTCGTTCCAGATACTCACCACCCTTTGAGTGAAAAAATTGCCCCTCTGGACCCTTTTGTATCTCTCCCCTCTCACCTTAAATCTATGTCCCCTCGTTATAGACTCCCCTACCTTTGGGAAAAGATTTTGACTATCTACCTTATCTATGCCCCTCATTATTTTATAGACTTCTATAAGATCACCCCTCAACCTCCTACTCTCCAGGGAAAAAGTCCCAGTCTATCTAACCTCTCCCTATAAGTCAAACCATCAAGTCCCGGCAGCATCCTAGTAAATCTTTTCTGCACTCTTTCTAGTTTAATAATATCCTTTCTATAATAGGGTGACCAGAACTGTACACAGTATTCCAAGTGTGGCCTAACTAATGTCTTGTACAACTTCAACAAGACATCCCAACTCCTGTATTCAATGTTCTGACCAATGAAACCAAGCAAGCTGAATGCCTTCTTCACCACCCTATCCACCTGTGACTCCACTTTCAAGGAGCTATGAACCTGTACTCCTAGATCTCTTTGTTCTCTAACTCTCCCCAACGCCCTACCATTAACGGAGTAGGTCCTGGCCCGATTCGATCTCCCAAAATGCATCACCTCACATTTATCTAAATTAAACTCCATCTGCCATTCATCGGCCCACTGGCCCAATTTATCAAGATCCCGTTGCAATCCTAGATAACCTTCTTCACTGTCCACGATGCCACCAATCTTGGTGTCATCTGCAAACTTACTAACCATGCCTCCTAAATTCTCATCCAAATCATTAATATAAATAACAAATAACAGCGGACCCAGCACCGATCCCTGAGGCACACCGCTGGACACAGGCCTCCAATTTGAAAAACAACCCTCTACACCCACCCTCTGTCTTCTGTCGTCAAGCCAATGTTGTATCCAATTGGCTACCTCACCTTGGATTCCGTGAGAATTAACCTTATGTAACAACCTACCATGCGGTACCTTGTCAAAGGCTTTGCTAAAGTCCATGTAGACCACGTCTACTGCACAGCCCTCATCTATCTTCTTGGTTACCCCTTCAAAAAACTCAATCAAATTCGTGAGACATGATTTTCCTCTCACAAAACCATGCTGACTGTTCCTAATCAGTCCCTGCCTCTCCAAATGCCCGTAGATCCTGTCTCTCAGAATACCCTCTAACAACTTACCCACTACAGATGTCAGGCTCACCGGTCTGTAGTTCCCAGGCTTTTCCCTGCCGCCCTTCTTAAACAAAGGCACAACATTTGCTACCCTCCAATCTTCAGGCACCTCACCTGTAGCGGTGGATGATTCAAATATCTCTGCTAGGGGACCCGCAATTTCCTCCCTAACCTCCCATAATGTCCTGGGATATATTTCATCAGGTCCCGGAGATTTATCTACCTTGATGCGCGTTAAGACTTCCAGCACCTCCCTCTCTGTAATATGTACACTCCTCAAGACATCACTATTTATTTCCCCAAGTTCCCTAACATACATGCCTTTCTCAACCGTAAATACCGATGTGAAATATTCATTTAGGATCTCACCCATCTCTTGTGGTTCCGCACATAGATGACCTTGTTGATCCTTCAGAGGCCCTACTCTCTCCCTAGTTACTCTTTTGCCCTTTATGTATTTGTAGAAGCTCTTTGGATTCACCTTTGCCTTATCTGCCAAAGCAATCTCATGTCCCCTTTTTGCCCTCCTGATTTCTCTCTTAACTCTACTCCGGCAATCTCTATACTCTTCAAGGGATCCACTTGATCCCAGCTGCCTATGCATGTCATATGCCTCCTGCTTCTTTCTGACCAGGGCCTCAATCTCCCGAGTCATCCAAGGTTCCCGACTTCTACTAGCCTTGCCCTTTACTTTATAAGGAATGTGCTTACCCTGAACCCTGGTTAACACATTTTTGAAGGACTCCCACTTACCAGACGTCCCTTTGCCTGCCAACAGACTCTCCCAATCAACTTCTGAAAGTTCCTGTCTAATACCATCAAAATTGGCCTTTCCCCAATTTAGAATTTTAACTTTTGGGCCAGACCTATCCTTCTCCATAGCTATCTTAAAACTAATGGAATTATGATCACTGGTCCCAAAGTGATCCCTCACGAACACTTCTGTCACCTGCCCTTCCTTATTTCCCAATAGGAGGTCAAGTTTTGCCCCCTCTCTGGTCGGGCCATCCACATACTGAATGAGAAATTCCTCCTGAATACACTCAACAAATTTCTCTCCATCCAAGCCCCTAATGCTATGGCTGTCCCAGTCAATGTTGGGAAAGTTAAAGTCCCCTACTATTACCACCCTATTTTTCTTGCAGCTGTCTGTAATCTCCTTACATATTTGCTCCTCAATTTCCCGTTGACAATTTGGGGGTCTGGAGTACAATCCTATCAACGTGATCTCTCCCTTCTTATTTTTCAGTTCTACCCATATCGACTCCGTGGGCGAACCCTCGGATATATCCTCTCTCACTACTGCCGTGATGTTCTCCCTACAAGAACGCAATTCCCCCTCCTCTCTTACCTCCTGATCTATCTTTCCTATAGCATCTGTACCCTGGAATATTTAGCTGCCAGTCCTGCCCCTCCCTTAGCCATGTTTCAGTAATAGCTATAACATCCCAGTCCCATGTACCCATCCATGCCCTGAGTTCATCTGCCTTGCCCATCAGACTTCTTGCATTGAAATAAATGCAGTTTAATCTAGACTTCCCTTGGCCTTTGCCGTGCTTTCTCAGACCATTTGTCCGGTCATGTTTTGTACACTCTCCCTTACTGCCTTTTGTTTCTGTCACCACTTTACTTCCCACTGACTTCCTGCATCGATTCCCATCCCCCTGCCACTTTAGTTTAAACCCTCCCCAACAGCACTCGCAAACACTCCCCCTCGGACATTGGTTCCAGTCCTGCCAAGATGCAGACCGTCCAATTTGTACTGGTCCCACCTCCCCCAGAACCGTTTCCAATGTCCCAGGAATTTGAATCCCTCCCTCTTGCACCATCTCTCAAGCCATGTATTCATCCTAGCTATCCTGTCATTCCTACTCTGACTAGCCCGTGGCCCTGGTAGCAATCCTGAGATTACTACCTTTGAGGTCCTACTTTTTAGTTTAACTCCTAACTCCCTAAATTCAGCTTGTAGGACCTCATCCCGTTTTTTACCTATATCGTTGGTACCTATATGCACCACGACAACTGGCTGTTCACCCTCCCCCTCCAGAATGTTCTGCAGCCGCTCCGAGACATCCCTGACCCTTGCACCAGGGAGGCAACATACCATCCTGGAGTCTCGGTTGCGTCCGCAGAAATGCCTGTCTATTCCCCTTACAATCGAGTCCCCTATCACTATAGCTCTGCCACTCTTTTTCCTGCCCTCCTGTGCAGCAGAGCCAGCCACGGTGCCATGAACCTGGCCGCTGCCACCTTCCCCTGGTGAGCCATCTCCCACAACAGTATCCAAAACGGTATACCTGTTTGAGAGGGGGATGGCCACAGGGGACCCCTGCACTACCTGCCTGCACCTCTTACTCTTCCTGGTGGTCACCCATTCACTTCCTGCCTGTACTGCCCTTACCTGCGTTGTGACCAACTCGCTAAACGTGCTATCCACGAGTTTCTCTGCATCTCAGATGCTCCACAGTGAGTCCACCCGCAGCTCCAGCTCCGAGATACGATCGGTCAGTAGCTGCAGGTGGACACACTTCCTGCACATATGGTCGACAGGGACACTGGTAGTGTCCATGACTTCCCACATCTTGCAGGAGGGGCATATCACGGGTGCGAGGTCTGCTGCCATGATTTGCCTTAGCTTAGTTACCCCTTTTAAATTACGTTGAAATTTGAAAATGTTAACTGTACCAGGGACCTAGGTTCACTAAAAAAAAAACTACCTGCTATAAAAGCTGCTTAGTTTCCCAGCTCTTAGTTTAAACCAATGCCCTAATTAAGAGAAGAAAAAAAAAACAGTAATACTCACCAACCAATCACTTACCTGCTGTCCTGTGACGTCACTCCTTGGTTTTCTGTTGTTGTTTTTGATCCGTTCAGGTCCGCCGCCGCTCTGGTCTCGGGCCTGGGTCCGCCGCTCTTTTATCCCCGCTCTCGGTCTCTCTCCTCTGCTCCCGATCAGGTCCGCCGCCTCTCTGGTCTCGGGCCTCGGTCCGCCGCTCTTTTATCCCCGCTCTCGGTCTCTCTCCTCTGCTCCCGATCAGGTCCGCCGCCTCTCTGGTCTCGGGCCTCGGTCCGCCGCTCTTTTATCCCCGCTCTCGGTCTCTCTCCTCTGCTCCCGATCAGGTCCGCCGCCTCTCTGGTCTCAGGCCTCGGTCCGCCGCTCTTTTATCCCCGCTCTCGGTCTCTCTCCTCTGCTCCCGATCAGGTCCGCCACCGCTCTGGTCTCGGGCCTCGGTCCGCCGCTCTTTTATCCCCGCTCTCGGTCTCTCTCCTCTGCTCCCGATCAGGTCCGCCGCCTCTCTGGTCTCAGGCCTCGGTCCGCCGCTCTTTTATCCCCGCTCTCGGTCTCTCTCCTCTGCTCCCGATCAGGTCCGCCGCCGCTCTGGTCTCGGGCCTCGGTCCGCCGCTCTTTTATCCCCGCTCTCGGTCTCTCTCCTCTGCTCCCGATCAGGTCCGCCGCCTCTCTGGTCTCAGGCCTCGGTCCGCCGCTCTTTTATCCCCGCTCTCGGTCTCTCTCCTCTGCTCCCGATCAGGTCCGCCGCCGCTCTGGTCTCGGGCCTCGGTCCGCCGCTCTTTTATCCCCGCTCTCGGTCTCTCTCCTCTGCTCCCGATCAGGTCCGCCGCCTCTCTGGTCTCGGGCCTCGGTCCGCCGCTCTTTTATCCCCGCTCTCGGTCTCTCTCCTCTGCTCCCGATCAGGTCCGCCGCCTCTCTGGTCTCGGGCCTCGGTCCGCCGCTCTTTTATCCCCGCTCTCGGTCTCTCTCCTCTGCTCCCGATCAGGTCCGCCGCCGCTCTGGTCTCGGGCCTCGGTCCGCCGCTCTTTTATCCCCGCTCTCGGTCTCTCTCCTCTGCTTCCGATCAGGTCCGCCGCCTCTCTGGTCTCGGGCCTCGGTCCGCCGCTCTTTTATCCCCGCTCTCGGTCTCTCTCCTCTGCTCCCGATCAGGTCCGCCGCCGCTCTGGTCTCGGGCCTGGGTCCGCCGCTCTTTTATCCCCGCTCTCGGTCTCTCTCCTCTGCTCCCGATCAGGTCCGCCGCCTCTCTGGTCTCGGGCCTCGGTCCGCCGCTCTTTTATCCCCGCTCTCGGTCTCTCTCCTCTGCTCCCGATCAGGTCCGCCGCCGCTCTGGTCTCGGGCCTCGGTCCGCCGCTCTTTTATCCCCGCTCTCGATCTCTCTCCTCTGCTCACGATCAGGTCCGCCGCCGCTCTGGTCTCGGGCCTCGGTCCGCCGCTCTTTTATCCCCGCTCTCGGTCTCTCTCCTCTGCTCCCGATCAGGTCCGCCGCCGCTCTGGTCTCGGGCCTCGGTCCGCCGCTCTTTTATCCCCGCTCTCGGTCTCTCTCCTCTACTCCCGATCAGTTAAGCTAATTTAGAGACAGTTTTGTTGGGAATGGGGGAATTAATGGATTTTAGCCAGATTGTTTCAACTACACCAACCTTTGAACCTAAGCCAATTCACTTGTTCCTAACTCAATGGTTAACAATAGGAATTCTTTGCTTTAATGATTTTGGAGGGTCATCCAAGTAACTCAAACTTAAATATGCACAATTGTACTTAAAAGACAAATTAGCTCAATGCAGAGAGTGACAAATGAACATTGGCTTTATAGTGTGTAGCCGTTACTCAATTAGCTGACTACATTTTTAATTTTCAAAATGTATTTGACAGAAGAACCATTAGAAAATGAAAACTGTGTACTGACAGCTCATATAAATATGTAAGTCACTCATCTTTTAAATTGCAGTAGATGATTGCAATGTAAAATTCTTAAATGGGTTGGTAAAGTGGGAGCTACACTAATCCCATTGTGTAGATGTTTAGAGTGTGTTGAAGAGTTGTTAAAGCAATTATCTAACTTTGTACCTCAGTTAAAGCACAGGCATTAGATTTAGTTTGGCATATATTTGTGAACTCTACTTATATCCAGAGGAGTGGGTTTACTAGCTATCTAATGCTGCAGGTGTACTGCATGTCAATGCAAGACAGAGTGGGTTCGATTTTCAACTTACTGTCCAGGCGTACAACGAGCATTGCAGATTGGCCACTTGTTATAGAAGTCTTCCAATTTGGACAGTTTCTATAACGGATGGCTGATCTGCATCACCAGTTTTATGTCTGGATGGCAAGGTGAAGAGCTGTCTGCTCACACCGTTTCAAACATTGCACCAGCATTGTATCAGTACCCATGTCTAACTTAGGTGTATATAGGAGAGGAGGAAGGAATGGGTGAGTTTTCATTTCAGATAATTTAAAACAAATTTTTCACCTTGCAAAGTAAGTACAACTTTCCTTTAATACAAAATCTATCGCTTTGATTTTCAGTACATTTTTAAGGAAAAGTATTACACAGTAGACTTAGAGTAATCTACTGGACAGCAGACCATTCTATAACTGATTGTATTCTTGAATACATCCTATAATCTTGTGCTTTGACTTTTAGTCCTGAAATTACTGTCACCACATAAAATTCCATACTGCATTTGAATACTAAATGTGATGGTGTTTTTATTTGTATTTATCCTGACCTGCCCCTATCTGTAATGTCAACATTTTCCCCTTTCCCAGTGACGGCTCAGGCTGCTAGTAATAAACCTTGCAAGCATGATATGAATAATAAACCTTGAGTTGATGTGGACTGAGGAATGACCACAAGCAGCTGAGAATAGAAACTCAATGGTGTTTTCTCACTGCTCATTCACATTCTGCCAGCTATTCGTGCTCATTAGCCTTTTGTAGGAGAGCGTTGTATCCCTTTCTGGTTCACTGGTGTATAGATGTGCTGAATCAGCAGCACTGTCAGCTCCGCACTGCCTTCCACTATTCAGTGACAGAAATATCTGAGTAAAGTGAAAGAAAGCATCAGAACACATTACATTAACACTAGAGAACGGGAATTTGAACCAGCTGAATATCACTTAGTATTTTCTATGGCAAACAGTTACATATTTTTTTCATTTTTAATGCACATTTTTAAGAAAGCACCACTATACTGTGAAACATAATCTTCTTGAGATCAAAAATCTATGGTGTCCACATCTTGGCCTCAGGACTGGGATGTTCCTGCCAGGAACTTCCACCGCTAACCCTGATGGACTTTACAGAGTCAGGGGAAGGCACTCTCGTCTTCACTCCAATGGCAAGGACTTGCATCACTTGAGACACATTTAGGGTGCTCTCACCTGTCCTTAAGGACAGAAAGGTGGCCTATTGCTACCGGGTCCAGAGGGAGGGAAAGAAAGCCGAAGTGCCCCCATTGGTACCCTTTAGTAAAGGTGCCAATTTTTTTTTTTAAATTCAACTGATTAACCCTTTTCTTCAGGGTTGGGCCACGACCCAGGCCTTGTCTCCCAGGTGGGACCCGCATTCACCACCTATGTTCCGCCAAGCTACTGAGAGACTGGGGACACAGGTGCACCTGCTGGTGGATGGTGTCGTGACCTAATTTCCTACATCCTTCTGGTGTACTCACCGGAGTTACAGTCAGATGCATCAGAAAGGCAATGGATTTTTGGTCCCATTGTGAATGAGTTACACATTGAATCATAGAGGTAGAAATTTGTCTTTGATGGTAGCGGAAAACAGGTGGTATCACGTTGACCACCTGTTATACACTCCGACAGATATTCAGCTCCATTGAAGTAAAAAAAAAATTTCTGTATCCAATTTATTCTCCTGAACGTACTGACTCATCCTGGTGTATGGTTCCATGGACAGCGGGCATTCTCCAGAAGCTATTTTTTATATGCTTTTTCACTACTCATTCACAAACAGCGAGTGTTGGCCGCCTCTTTTCCATGGCCATCACAACTTAGCTGAGCTTTTTCATGTACAAGGGCAAATCTTTATGCACCTTACACAGGAATTGTCCTTGTTTGGTCTAGCTAATATATTGGCACATTATTTTGATTTTTGGCTCAAATCACACATATATGTCCATGTAGTTATTTCCAAATGCGAAGAATCGTTATTATAGATTTTTTTTATAGCTTGACTTTTATTTAGTAAAGAATGTTCAGAATTGAGAGACAAAGTGTGCTAGAAAGATTTATGAGACCTCCCTAACCATTGATCTATTTGCAATGTCAATATATCAGTCAGAATAACTGATGTGATTTCCCCAGTTAGTGTGGTCTGCAGCTTCATAAATGAGTATGTCACTTTATTACACCCAGTGGGGTAAATTTTTCTGTTTTGTGCTAATGGCGCAGAGCCTCACACGGCGTGTTTCAGGAATTCGAGCATGCACCTGAATTCTCAATATGCTCTCCCATTGCGCAAAGCTCTGCAGTGAGAGTGCTCAAAACAAAAATTTACCCAAGGGTTCCATTAGTGCCCAAATTCTTTCTTGCATCCAAATGATTGGATTTTTCATGGGGGTTCTCCTGATTGTTTGCTGTAACTGCAGTGGAAGATCGGCGGAAAATCCTGGAGGATCAAAATAAACAGTGCTATACTTCTGGGAATTTCTATGATGTTATGGTGGGAGATCGGGGCACCCAACATAAATTCTACCCCAATCAATCTAAATTAAATCAAGCAATCCAGTTGTAATCCTTCAAACACTCGCAGCACCAGGGAATTCCAAGCTCCCTGAATGAACCAGGTTTTAAATTCGTCAGCTCACACACTCTAATGCTGAAAGAAACCCTAATATCACAGTAATAAAGTTAGTCAGTTGTCAAAAATAACTTTACTAATCTATTACTAAACTTATTCAACTATAGCGAATAATGTGACGTGACCAATTCAACTTTTGACTTAATTTTTCAATGTCAACACTTGAGCGCCATTGCTTGAGGACTATGTCATTCATGTTAGTTTGATCATGCCTGGATAATGTAACCTATCTGTCGTACAATACTTTGAATTACCTTTATTTAAAGTGCAGCAATTGTTACGTAGGTAAACTACTTTTGTAATTAACTCATAAGTTAATGATGAAGCTGATGATGTAGTTTTATAAAGAGGCCATGGGGGTAATTGCTAGGGGGATAGAATATAAAAACAAGGAGGTATTGCTGCAGTTATATAAGGTATTGGTGAGACCGCACCTGGAATACTGCATACAGTTTTGGTCTCCATACTTAAGAAAAGACATACTTGCTCTCGAGGCAGTACAAAGAAGGTTCACTCGGTTAATCCCGGGGATGAGGGGGCGGACATATGAGGAGAGGTTGAGTAGATTGGGACTCTACTCATTGGAGTTCAGAAGAATGAGAGGCGATCTTATTGAAACATATAAGATTGTGAAGGGTCTTGATCGGGTGGATGCAGTAAGGATGTTCCCAAAGATGGGTGAAACTAGAACTAGGGGGCATAATCTTAGAATAAGGGGCTGCTCTTTCAAAACTGAGATGAGGAGAAACTTCTTCACTCAGAGGGTGGTAGGTCTGTGGAATTTGCTGCCCCAGGAAGCTGTGGAAGCTACATCATTAGATAAATTTAAAACAGAAATAGACAGTTTCCTAGAAGTAAAGGGAATTAGGGGTTATGGGGAGCGGGCAGGAAATTGGACATGAAGCTGAGTTCGGATCGGTCAATGCCCTGTGGGTGGCGGAGAGGGCCCAGGGGCTATGTGGCCGGGTCCTGCTCCGACTTCTTGTGTTCTTTAGATTTGTGGTTGGGATCAGGTCAGCCATGATCTTATTGAATGGCGGAGCAGGCTCGAGGGGCCGATTGGCCTACTCCTGCTCCAATTTCTTATGTTCTTATGTTCTTATGTAATTTTAACCCTCAAGAATGGGTATGTTGGGGGCGGGTGGGAGATTAAAATAATAACTTTTTGGAGCAGGACCGCATCCTGGCTCCATCACGCCCATTTCCGGTTTAACCCAGGCGCGTTAGGATGTGTGTACACAACAGACACCAAGAAGTCCCGCCCCTATTTAAAGCCGGCGGGCCAATACTTAAAGGAGTAATGTACCTCCTTGAAATTAATGTACCTCCTTGAACTTAAGTTTTTGTGTATTACAAAGGTAAAATGAATTTAACCTTACCTGTTCGGGTTTCCCATGGTTTCCGATTCACGTCAGGTGAAAACAGGTGAGAATTGCCGGATCCAAGAGGTGAGTGCCTTTATTGCATTGCTTTTGGGCCCAAAGGAGCAGGTGTGCTTCACCCAGGCCCAATAAGCTCAATTAGCCGACAGGACCCTAGCGACCGGCCGCCCCACCCCCCGATGGTGGACCCCACCTCCGATGCTGGACCCTCCCCCCTGATGCTATCTGACACTCCCAATTCCTGATACTGGCTGACAGCTGCCCACCCCATCCCCCCCCCACCGATCCCGATGCTGGCTGGACCCCTCGATGTCGTCTGCGTCCTCTTACCCACCCACCCCGATTTTTTCCAGGGTCATTGATCACCCTTTTCCTCCCACCCCCCTCTCTGATTTGCAGCTCCTTTCATTTCCGACAGGCAGCCAGCACAAATACTCACCTTTAATTGAGTAGTGATCACAGATTGCGATGCACTGAATTCGCTTCTGGGTTCCCCAGGCAAATATCTATGGAAGCGCGGGGTACCCGGCTCGAAGATAAGATCATGTCTGTGTGAAAAATAGTGTCTCGGCAACCTTTTTTGAGTGAGAGTGAGAGGAGAGCCACATGTCATTTGATCACATGGGCAACTGACATGATCCTGCATTTAAGCACGCTTAATATCATTCTATCTTGTGTTTGTTTATAAGCAGGTTGGCAAACACATCTTCATGAAAACGTTCCCCTCTAGAGTTAATTTTCATTATCCCACTGCATTTAACATGGGAATTTTCTTCAATCAGGTTTCTGCCATTTTCAAATCACCAAAACAACATTAATCAAAATCTCAAATGATATTCTCTATCGCTGTAACCCTGGTGGATTATCCCTTCTTGTCTTCCTCGGCCTTTGACACAGTTGACCATGCTATCCTTTTCTACCACCCCTCCTCCACTGTCCATCGGTGTAGGAGACCCCTCAATTGTTTCACTCTTACCTGTCCAGTTGTAGCCAAAGCATCTCTCGCAATGGCTTCTCTTCCCATCCCCACACAACATCACCTCCAAAGTCCCCCAAGGATCTCTCCTTGGCCTCTCCTCTTCCTCACCTAGATATTGCTCCTTAGTGACATCATCCAAAGCCATGGGATCAGCTTCCACATGTACACCGAACTCCAGCTAAACATTGGGAAGATCAAAGCTATTGTCTTCCGCCACTGCCATAAATATTGATTCCATCCCCCTAAGGTCTCAGGCTGAAACAGATTATTCATAACCTCATGATCATGTTTAACCCCAAGCCAAGCTTCTGACCTCATTTTTACTCCATCACAAAGACTTCCTACTTTCATCTCTATAACATCACCCAAGTCCATTCCTGCCTCAGCCAATCGGCCACTAAAACCCTTATTTATGTCTTTGTCATCTGCAGACTCGATTACTCCAATGCTCTTCTGAGCAGCCTCCAGTTTTCCACCCTCCGTAAAATTCAGCTCATTCAAAACTGCTGGCCTCATCCTGCCCCACACTAAGTTACACTTGCCGATCACACCCATGCTAGTTGCCTTCTGTCTCCCAATGCCTCAAATTTAAAATTTTCATCCTTGCATTTAAATTCCTCCATGGCCTCACCCCTTCTGATTCCTGTCTCTGTAACCTCTTCCAACCCTACAATCCTCCCTGTGCTGTTCATTCCTTGGATCTGGCCTCTTGCGCATCCCCATACCTCTTGCCTTATCATTCGTGGCCATGCCTTTAGCTTTCTAGGCTCCATGCACTGGAATCCCCCCCTAACACTCCCCTACCCACCTCGTCACGTTCCTTCAGCTCCTTCCAGACCCTCCTTAAAACCCACCTCTTTGACCAAGCTTTGGCTTGCAGTCGATTTTCCTTACACATCTATGGAGCACCTTGAGATATTTATCTACCTTAAAGGAGCTAAATAAATGTTAATGTTGTAAATTGTTTCCCATTGAAAATAATTGAAATGTCTGGTAAAACATTAAGTACCTACAAATTTCATGTTTTAAGTGACAATATAATTATTGCACATTTTATCATTAATCTTTTTGATTATATCAGAATATCTAACAATGAAATAATCCTAGATTCAACTGGAATAAAATCATTTGTTGAGAATGTTCATCATTGTAGCATTTTAGCAAACTGGAACTGTTTGAAGTGTCTTGACACTTTCATTGTCACAGTCAAGAATTTATTCCAGACTTTTGACAGTCTTTGTGCTTTGTCAGCTACTGATTGTAATAACTGTTTAATGGTATTGAATATGGCAAAAGCCAAAATCAACGAAAATACTGGGTTATAATCTCTAAGTGCTTGAAAAGGAGTGGTGGAAAGGTTCAGGTTCAAGATTCAAGTTTCATGTGAAGCAGTGTTATATGATAAGATGAAAATGATACCATCGATAAATTATTCAGTTGGAGAATGCATTGTTTCCTGAAACATAAGAAAATATTGTTGGATAATGTAGGTTAAGAATAATGTGTTAACACTCATTTGTTATTGCATTTGCTCCAGGATTTTCAAATCATGGACGTGCATGAATTGTCTGTAAATGCAGCCTGCATATTTAAGCTTCTTCCATAATGTGGCAGCTAATCTAGTTCACATTTAATATTTAATATCTTTGTTTTTTGAGGATTTCTAGTGTACAAGTCATGGTATCATAGTAAGTACAGCACAGGAGGAGGCCAATGCAAAGTATTCATTTAGTACCTCAACCATGCCCTCAGTCTCAACAAGAAGATCTTTTGTCCCTAATCGGTCCCACCATTCCTTTGACTACCTTTTTACTACTTATATGTTTATAAAAGACTTTTGGATTCCCTTTTATGTTAGCCGCTAATCTGTTCTCATACTCTCTTTTTGCCAATCTTATTAAGATCTCCTCTGTACTTTCTGTATTCAGATTGGTTCTCTATTGTATTATGGACCCTGCATTTGGCTTAAGCCTCCTTTTCTGTTTCATTTTAATCTCTATATCTTTAGTCATCCAGGGAGCTCTAGCTTTGGATGCCCCTCCTTTCCCCCTCACAGGGATGTGTCTACTCTGTACATGAACCATCTCCTCCTTGAAGGTCTCCCATTGTTCACGTTCTGTTTTGCCTACCAATTTTTGATTCCAATCCACCAGAGCAAGATCCATTTTTAACTCACTGAAATTAGCCCTCCTTCAGTTAAGAATTTTCACATTTGATTGTTCCTTGTCCTTTTCCATAACTATTCTAAACCCAATGATATTATGATCATTGTTCCCCAAATGCTCCCCCACTGAAACATGCTCCAATTGCCCCACCTCATTCCCCAGAACTACATCCAGCACTGCGTCCCTCCTCGCTGGGCTGGAAACACACTGATCAAGAAAGTTCTCTTGTACACATTTCAGGAATTCCTCCCCCTCTTTGCCCTTTACATTGTTGCTGTCCCAGTCTATATGGGGATAATTGAAGTCCCCCATTATCACTGCCCTATAGTTCTTGCATCTTTCTGTAATTTGCCTGCAAATTTGCTCCTCTATCTCCCTCCCACTATATAGTGGCCTATAGTATACACCCAGCAGCATAATAGCTCCTCTATTGTTCCTTAATTCTAATCAAATAGATTCTGCCTTTGACCCCTCAACTGCATCATCCCTTTCCAATGCGATAATAGTTTCTTTGATCAATACTGCCAATCCCCCCCCCCCCCTCTTTCTTTCCTTCCCTTCCCTATCTTTCCTGAATACCTTGTAGCCAGGAATATTAAGTACACAATCCTCCGCTTCTTTGACCAGGTCTTTGTTATTGCCACTGTATCATCGTCCCATGTGGTGACTTGAGCCTGCAGCTCACCAGTCTTATTTACCACATTATGTGCATTTACGCACATGCATTCCAAACCCATCTTAGAATACCTCAGATTTGCTCCCTGTCTGATCCCTCCTATTTCTGAACTATTCTATACTGTAGTTCTATTTGTCCCATCCAGTCCTTCTGTGCGCCTGGTTTCTCCTCTCTAATGTTTCATCCTGTTGCCCATCCCCCTGCCAAATTAGCTTGGCACAAACTAGTTAACCTCCTGCGAGGACATTTTTCCCAGCTCTGTTGAGGTGCAACCTATCCGTCTTGAACAGATCCCTCCTGCCCCAGAACTGCTCCCGATGACCCAGGAATCTGAAGCCCTCCCTCCTGCACCATTGCTCTAGCCACGCATTAAGCTGTCATATCCTACTATTCCTATAATCACTAGCATTTGACACTGGGAGGAATCCAGAGATTGCTACCTTTTGACGTCATGCTTTTTAACTTCCTCCCTAGCTCCTGAAACTCTGACTGCAGGACCTCAACCCTTTTCCTTCCTATGTCATTGGTTCCCACTTGGACCACGACCTCTAGCTGTTCCCCTTCCCCCCTCAAAATGTTCTGCACCAGTGATATCCTTTACCCTGGCACCAGGGAGGCAACACACATGTAGGACTCACGTCAGCGGTTGCAGAAATGCCTGTCTATCCCCCTGACTATCAAATCCCCTATAACAACTACATTTCTTGTGCACCCCCCCCCCAACCCCGTGCAGCCGAATCTCTCACGGTGCCGTGGATTTGCTCCTGACTGCATTCCCCTGAGGTGTCATCACCCTCACTGATATTCAACCGGTTTGTGAATGGCACACTCCCAGGGGATTCCTGCACTGCCTGCCTGTTCCTCCTAGTCTGTCTGGTGGTCGCCCACTCCCTCTCCGCCTGAACTCTTTGTAGCTGCAGAGTGACTACCTCCTGAAACTTGCTATCCAAAAAACTCTCAGCTTCCCGTATGCACTGTAGTAATTCCAGCTGTCCCTCAAGCTCAGAAACCCTCAGCTCAAGCTCGAGCAGTTGGCGGCGCTTTTTGTTCACGTGTTTTTCCACGACACTCAAAGTATTCTGGAGTTCCCACATGGCACAGGATGTGCAGGCGACGGGCCCCAGCTGTCCTGCCATGTTAGCTAAGAGTTATTTAAAACTGTTTGATTTGCATTAGAGCAATTTACTGTTTGGCTAACACTAAAACATTAAGCACTAAAAACACTAACCAACCGCTAAAGACACTAAGATCAATAACCGCGAAAATAAATAATCAATAAACGAAATACTTACTGACTTACCCTCGGCGCGCCTCCTTGTGCTGTGACGTCACTTTTTGACTTTTTCTTGATTTTTTGATTCCGTTCCCGTTCTTCTCCGTCAGTTTCACAGCTCTCTTTATACTCACCAGGTCTCCTGCCCTATTCTCTCCCAGGTCAGATTCATAGCTCTAAGAACATAAGAACATAAGAAATAGGAGCAGGAGTAGGCCCTACGGCCCCTCGAGCCTGCTCCGCCATTCAATAAGATCATGGCTGACCTTCGACCTCAACTCCACTTTCCTGCCCGATCCCCATATCCCTTGATTCTCTTAGAGTCCAAAAATCTATCGATCTCAGTCTTGAATATACTCAACGACTGAGCATCCACAGCCCTCTGGGGTAGAGAATTCCAAATATTCACAACTCTCTGAGAGAAGAAATTTCTCCTCATCTCAGTCCTAAATGGCCAACCCCTATCCTGAAACTATGCCCCTGACTTTCCAGCCAGGGGAAACAGCCTCTCTCCGGGTCTCCCACTATGTCAGTTTCACAGCTCTCTTTACACTCACCAAGTCTCCCGCTCCGTTTTCTCCCCAGTCAGATTCACAGCTCTCCTTATACTCCAATTCAAATTCAACACTGTCCCAAAAAGTCAATGGGGATGAAGTTGGTCATTGAAGCCAATGGAAAAGTAAATTGAGCAGGGTGTAGAACGGGCAGCCCATTCGCTGTTGCCAATTTTGTGCTATCATCTAAGACCAATTTCACCCCCCATGTGAGTGCTGCTCCAGGGTGATGATGTGATCAATGTGTTAGAAGGATGGTAATATGGACATTGGACATTACTATCCATGGGATAGTAATGTGGCCCCTGTACTAGAAGTAGGCAGAATGGCACAGCTGCATTCAGAGAGCATTCCAAGCTGCTGGAATATTTTCATCTTTAATTCAGTGCTTGCATGTGATTACTAATTTCATAACAGTCTTAACAATCGTGTCAATTAAATCTTAAGTATAGAGAATGGTACAGCAGAATCATTATTCAATCCAGATATGAAGTATTGTCTTAATGACAATCATTTCAAAAAGAAAACTTCACTCCAAATCGTTTCTGCTTGCCAGTTTATTTATTTGTACACTACAGATTGTTGCTTATTTTTCCTGCCATTAACACCAAGCTACTTTATTCTGGATCCTACTTCTCACCAGCACTGATAATATCTCATCATACCATCTTTGTGTTTAAATTAAGTCTCCCACCCACCCTAGCCTCCCACTCTTTGACAATCTGTTATACAATGTTGTGGCAACTGACACAGAATTCTCAATTTTAACAGCAGGCGTTTCTGTAAAATCTTTTAGGTTTCATGCAAATAGGAGTGTGCCTTTGCAAACAGTGATTTGAGATTCTCAAGCAGGAAGATGCTAAGCAATAAAATTAAAAAAGGAAAATATTAAGTCTAAAAATGTCAGCAACTCCAGTGCAAAACTCAGATGGTGCAATAAACTTGGATGTACAGTTGTTCAAGATCAACATACAAATCAATAATATCAGCACATAACATTCTAAACAGTCTAGCAGCAGTTTAGGTAGGTGGACCTAGGCTATGAAATCTTCTTCCTCCATTGTACCTGGACACTAGTTAGGTGCAGTGCACCTTAAGGGTGCTATCCCTGACCTGACCTGACCTGTCCCTACCTGGATTTGTGAGTTTAACTCATTTGTATGGCCTTGATGTCTCCCTATTAGGAGTCCACTGCTATAGGCCTGAGAAGCCTGCCCAAGGGCTGACCAAAGCCAAAGTTCCCACAAGCATGGGGTAGGCAAGCAGCTGATATGTTTCCATAATGGCACTTGCGCCTACCAGCCCCATGCCAATTAGATGATCTCCCACTGACCCCACAAACTCAAGGTAAATCAACGCTGCCTTCAGTACATAAGATTCTAAACAGTTTCACAGCAGTTTATGTAAACAGTGTCTTCATAATAAGCATTTGCACTTATTTTCTTTGGATACAGAGAATAACCAGAAAAGCCATATGGGTCATTGTGTCACAAAAGTGTCAAAGGATAATGTGCAAGTGACAATTGGATCTTTATTTATATATTAGAAGCAAAGTAAAAGTGCACATTTTGTGCTTTAATATTAACAGCATTACATTAGACAGACAAGAGAATCTGGTTGGGATACAGCACTTTGTATTCTTTGGCCTAGAAAGTTAGACTGTAACTGAATCGGAATTTAGCACAACATAGCAGTGTATGTCTCAAGGAAATGCTAACTGTCAGTTTAAAAGAAATCCAATATTCCCAAGAGAAAATAATGTACTGCTGCGTTTGGTAACTACTACCAATCTGGAACAAATCCTTAGCGAGCCCATTGTTGTTGCTTTACCTTTCCATTCTCTTGTCATTAAAAGTTAACTCACCGCATGCTGATTCTTCACTGAAATCCCTGTTGAAGAGTGTGTTAAACTTTTTCAGTTCTCACTTCAGTATGTGGTGACTTTTCAAAATAAGTACTTAGCCTCAGGTGCTATTTTTCTCCCTGATGAGTCCTTGTACATCCTGAATCAGTAAGGCATTTCAGGCTTCTGACTTGAACATATTTTATAAGTGCCAAAATGTTATTAAACTGCATTGCTTAAGAAAGGATTTCAAGTGAATTGTGGAGTATGCTGTTCAATTTTATTGAGTGTAATAAAGTGCAGTAGCAAGACTACCCATGCAAGTTAGTTCAGTATTCTTGAAATATATTGAAATATGTTAAAGGGACATTACCGGCTAAACTGATGGAATGAAAGTTTTGCCCATGATAGTTGCACAAGTCTAAGTGAAGTGAGATTGAGCAGCCTCAATCTAGATCCTGATTAGTGTAGGACAATGCCATAAAACTGCTCAACATTTTACACTTTTTGACATCAAATTGGCTGATGTGGAAAATGGATGAACCTAACTGGTGAAGCTTGTTCTTGTGTGGTTGAGTTAAGATGTATTTTTAGAGCAGTGTAGAAGTACTATGCATTTAACCTGCATTATGTGGAACATGATAATAGTTGATGTTTGGTTCAAAAAGTGGAAAAGTAATCAATTTTCCAGAGCTGACATTTGTCATCTTAATGAAACAATGTCTTCCTGTTATGTTTATAGATCAATATTGGCAGCGGCTGGGGAATAGATCATCCCCCCAACTCCACACCCAAAGTATGATGTGTGATATTGAGAGGCTTCAGGTTGAAGCAAAATAAGAAAAAAATTAAAATTGTAGAGAAAAACAGTTGCAAAAATCGAAGTAGTGTAATTGTATTGTAAAGTTCACCCTTCCTGTTACAGGTGAACTGTTATTCTTTTTGTATTTCCAAGTGTGTCTCCTGCTTTTCTTTTTTTCCGTTTGTTGTTGGGCTCAATATCTTAATTAGGTGCCGGGGCAGATTCTGCCCGTGTAAATTGGGAAGGAAATTCCAGTGGGAGAGGGAGATCTTCTATCCACCTCCCCTGTGGGAAGATAGCATGTCTGGTGTTTCCTGGGCTACCCTGCAAATTTCACCTATTAAACTTTTAAAGGACTTCAACAAAACTCTCACTCACAGTGAGTTCGTGTGTGTACTGTTTTGGTCCTTGTAAAGAGCCTAAGTCTTGCCCAGAATAAGGGGCTCAATGGGGTTGATTACCTTAATAAAACTCCCTTTCAGCTCCTTTAGAAGCTGAAGACTTATGCTTGCATTTTTATTCAGCTCCTGCATGAGCCTCTGAGACCCCTTATCAGAGTGAGAGATTGGGGCAGGCATATTTGAAGCGCCTTACAGCCACAGGCTGTCATCCCTGACTATACAAATGGTCCCATTCCTGGGAGTTAGGACAGGAGTCTGCAACATTCGATTAATGGAAGTTCCACTCTACCGTACTTACACCAACAGAGCAGGCCCATTGGAATTTTGTCCCTGTTGTCTTCTCTAAATCTTTGATATCCTTTTCTTCTCCTTTGTTGTTTGCATTGGATTTTTCCTTTACATTTTTTCTTGTTTTTGGATGATTTATTTTTACTTCTACTTTTTATCTTAACATTTGTTCCAGTTACTTTTTCACTTCCCTAATTTGTTGCTTGGGTTTCTTATTATTTTAATTAATGCTCTTGTTTTGCATCAATATTTTCACTCCCTTTATTTCCTAAGGTGATCAATACTGCTTGAATCACCTCTGCTCAGGAAATGTGGTTCCTAATTCAGTTTGTCATCTAATGTTTCATGTACTTGATTTATTTCCAGACATAAGAATAATCCAAGATAATGAAAGTTCCAAAAATATCCTTGTCAATACTTCACTCAAACCAGTGCTTCTCAAACTTTTGCCACCAAGAAAATCTCAGAGCCTCTCACACCACATTCAGTAGAGGATTTAGAGGTTTAGAAATTTCCAGACGAGGTTATGGTCACTGAAGGCATTTACTTATCTTTTAGGGGAGTCTTGGGACATGCCCATATAAAAGTTTCATTTTTGACAATTTATTTGGTCTATTTTCCTGGACATTGGAGCCTTTTCAGAGATATTTTAAAAAAGAAAGAACTTGCCACCTTTTATATCCTCAGGACATCTGAAAAGTGCTTCAAAGGCAATGAGTTGTTTTGTAGGGGGGTCAGTTTGCCCACAGTAAGGTCTAACAAGAGAGGAAGCACTGCTACACCTAGTAATGGGAAATGAACTGGAGCAGGTAAGAGAAGTAAGCATGGGAGAACACTAAGGGAGTAGTGATCATATAATATGGTTTAACATAATGATTAAGATATATATAGATAGTAAAAATATCAAAGAAATAGACTGGAAAAAGGCAACTATGAAGGAATGGGGAGGGAGCTATGGGAGGTAAACTAGAGAAAAATATCGACAAAGAGGTAGAGGTATAATTGAATCTAAAGAAAAAGACTAAAGCAAGGTACATAAAAGGGAGAGAGAGGATAGCAAAAGGGAATACGAGGAGCACAGGAAATAAGGAAGAAAGACAATTAGGAAGGTAAAGAAGAAATATGAAATGAAAACATCAAAGAATGTAAAAATAAATTCTAGAAGCATGAATAACAAAAGGAGAATTAAAATAGGGCCACTAAGGGATGATCAATATAAACTCACAAAAGATGATACTGAAATGGCAGGGATACTGAGTAGATACTTTGCCTCAATTTTCACTGAAGAAACTGACAAAGGGGAAATGACAATAGTAGAAAAGGTCAATAAGGATGTTACAACTGTTAAAATAGAAAGAAAGGAGATACGAGACAAATTAGCCAAACTTAAGGCGGACAAAAGCCTGGGTTCAGATGGATCGCACCCGTGATACTCAAAGAAACTAGGGAGAAGATAGCAGAGGCATTAGTATCCATATATAAAAATGTAATAGAAAAAGGAATAGTGCCAGAGGACTGGTGAACAGCAAATATAATTCCCGTCTTCAAAAAGGGAGATTGAACTAATAATAGGGAATAATAGACCAGATAGCTTAATGCCAGTGATAGGAAAGATATTAGAATCTTTGTTAAAAGATCAGACAACAAAACATCAAGATACGGACAATATAATTAAAATAGCATGAATTTGTGAAAAGGAAAGTGATGTTTAATCAACATTATTGAATTCTTTGAAGAAGTAACAGAACGAGTAGAAAAGGATAATGCAGTGCATGTGGTATACAGGGACTTTCAGAGGCCTTTGTTAAGGTGCCGTGTAAGAGACTCATGACAAAGGTCAGGGTATGTAGACTCAGGAGACAGGTAGCAAAATGGATTGAGAAATGGCTACAAAACAGAAAACAGAGGGTAGGAGTTAAGGGAAGTTTCTCGCACTTGCAGAAAGTGGAAGTGGTGTCCCGCAGGGCATTGGGACCACTGTTGTTCATCATAGACATAAATAATTTGGACTCAGGAATTGGAGGTATGGGGTTAGGAATTTGCAGATGATACCAAATTGGAGAGTCTAGCTAATAATGTGGAAGATTGCATCAAAATACAGGGAGACATAAACAGGTTTGCAGAGTGGGTGGATAAATGACAAATGAAATTCAATATAACAAAGTTAGAGGTAGTTCATTTTGGTAAGAGGAATAAGAACGCCACTTATTTCTTGGAAGGTAAGAAACTAAATGGGCTAAAGGGGCAAAGAGATGCTGGAATACAGTTACATAAATCACTAAAAGTATAACATAAGATGACAAGCCTGTAAAGAGTGCAAACATTTATATAGAACCTTGGTTAGAACATGAAGTATTATGCGCAGTTCTGGTCTGCATACTACAAAAAGGATATTGAAGCACTGCAGAAAGTACAGAAAGATTTAAGAGGTTCGGGTACAGTCTAGGCACATTCCTACAAGGCAGAAAGGTAGGGCAACTAAAGCCAGAGCTCCCTGGATGAAAAAAGAGATAGTGAGTAAGATGAAACAGAAAAAAGGGGCAAATGACAGATGTCAGGTTGATAACACAAGTGAGAACCAGGCAGAATATAGAAATTTCAGAGGGGAAGTGAAAAAGGAAATAAGAGGGACAAAGAGAGAGTATGAGAATAGACTGGTGGCTAACAAGTCTTCTATAGGCACATAAATAGTAAACAGGTAGTAAGAGGTGGGGTGGGGCCGATTAGGGACCAAAAAAGGAGATCTATTCATGCAGGCAGAGGGCATGGCCGAGGTACTAAATGAGTACTATGCATCTGTCTTTACCAAGGAAGAAGATGCTGCCAGAGTCTCAGTAAAGGAAGATATAGTTAAGATACTGGATGGGTTAAAAATTGATAAAGAAGAAGTACTTGAAAGACCAACTGTACTTAAAGTAGATAAGTCACCTGTTCCTGATGGGATGTATTCTAGGTTGCTGAGGGAAGTAAGGGTGGAAATTGTGGAGGTACTGGCCATAATCTTCCAAACATCCGTAGATATAGGGGTGTGCCAGAGGAGTCATGGCAGCAGAGCTCGCACCCGTGATATGCTCCTCCTGCGCTATGTGGGAAGTCATGGACGCTACCGGTGTCCCTGGCGACTACGTGCGCAGGAAGTGTGTCCACCTGCAGCTACTGACAACCGTATTTCGGAGCTGGAGCTGCAGGTGGATTCACTGGAGCATCCGCGATGCTGAGATTATCGTGGATAGCACGTTCAGTGAGGTGGTCACACCGCAGGTAAAGATTATGCAGGAAGAAAAGAAATGGGTGACCGCCAGGAAGAGTAAAAGGACTAGGCAGGTAGAGCAGGAGTCCCCTGGGGCCATCTCCCTCTCAAACAGATATTCTGCTTTGGACACTGTTGGGGGAGATGCCTTATCAGGGGAAAGCAGCAAGAGCTAAGTTTGAGGCACCACGGGTGGCTCTGCTGCACAGGAGGGGAGGAATAAGAGTGGCAGGGCTATAGTGATAGGGGATTCAATTGTAAGGGGAACAGATAGGCGTTTCTGCGGCTGCAAATGTGACTCCAGGGTGGTATGTTGCCTCCATGTTGCTAGGGTCAAGGATGTCACGGAGCGGCTGCAGGGCATTCTGGAGGGGGAGGGTGAACAGCCAGTGGTCGTGGTCCTTATCGCTACCAACGACATAGGTAAAAAAAGGGATGAGGTCCTGCAAGGTGAATTTAAGAAGTTAGGAGATAAATTAAAAAGCAGGACCTCAAAGGTAGTGATCTCAGGATTACTACCAGTGCCACGTGCCAGTGAGTATAGGAACAGGAGAATAGACCAGATGAATGCGTGGCTGCAGGGATGGTGTAAGAGGGAGGGATTTAGATTCCTGGGACATTGGGACTGGTTCTGGGGAAGGTGGGACCTGTACAAGCGTGACGGGTTACACCCGAGCAGGACCGGGACCGATGTCCTTGCGATGGTGTTTGCTAGTGCTGTTGGGGAAGGTTTAAACTAGAATGACGGGGATGGGAACCTGTGCAGGGAGATGGAGGAGGGGGAAACAAGGATAGAAACAAAAGACAGAAAGGGAAGAAGCAATAGTGGAAGGCAGAGAAAAAAAGGGCGAAAAACAAATAGGGCCACAGTGCAAAATAAAACTAAGATGACTAGCAATCTTAAAAAGACAAGTCTAAAGGCATTGTGTCTTAATGCGCAGAGCATTCGCAATAAGGTAGATGAATTAACAGCGCAGATAGATATTAACAGTTATGATATAGTTGCGATTACGGAGTCATGGCTGCAGGGTGAGCAAGGATGGGAACTGAACATCCAGGGGTATTCAATATTTAGGAAGGGCAGGCAAAAAGGGAAAGGAGGTGGGATAGAGTTGTTAGTAAAGGAGGAAATCAATGCAATAGTGAGGAAGGATATTGGCTCGGAAAATCACGATGTGGAATCTGTATGGGTGGAGCTAAGAAACACCAAGGGGAAGAAAGCATTGGTGGGGGTTATCTATAGACCCCCAAAAAGTAGTGGAGATGTAGGGGAGGGCATTAAACAGGAAATTAGAGACGCATGCAAGAACGGTACAACTATAAGCATGGGTGACTTTAATATACATATAGATTGGTCAAACCAAATTAGCAATAATACTGTGGGGGGAGGAATTTCTGGAGTGTGTATGTGATGGGTTTCTAGACCAATACTTCGAGGAATCAACGAGAGAATAGGTGATCCTAGACTGGGTATTGTGCAAAGAGAAAGGATTAATTAACAATCTTGTTGTGTGGGGTTCCTGAGGGAAGAGTGACCATAATATGATAGAATTCCTCATTAAGATGGAAAGTGAAATAGTTGAATCTGAAACTTGGGTCCTGAATCTAAATAAAGGAAATTATGAAAAACAGAAAGGCAGATTATTATCTGAATGGTGATAGATTCGGAAAAGGGGAGGTGCAACGAGATCTGGGTGTTCTTGTACACCAGTCGCTGAAAGCGAGCATTCAGGTGCAGCAAGCAGTTAGGAAGGCGAATGATATGTTGGCCTTCATTGCAAGAGGATTTGAGTACAGGAGCAGGGATGTTTTATTGCAGTTGTATGGGGCCTTGATGAGACCACATCTGGAGTATTGTGTGCAGTTTTGGTCTCCTTATCTGAGGAAGGATGTCCTTGCCATGGAGGGAGTGCAACGAAGGTTTACCAGACTGATTCCTGGGATGGCAGGACTGACGTATGAGGAGAGTTTGGGTCGACTAGGTCTATATTCACTAGAGTTTAGAAGAATGAGAGGTGATCTCATCGAAACATATAAAATTCTAACAGGAGTAGACAGACTAGATGCAGGGATGATATTCCCAATGGCTGGGGAGTCCAGAACCAGGGGTCATAGACTCAGATGCCATTTAGAACCGAGATGAGGAGAAATTTCTTCACTCAGAGGGTGGTTAACCTGTGGAATTATCTATCACAGAAGGCAGTGGAGGCTAAGTCATTAAATATATTCAAGAAAGGGATAGATATATTTCTTAATGCTAAAGGGATCAAGGGATATGGGGAAAAAGCAGGAACAGGGTACTGAGTTAGACGATCAGCCATGATTATTTTGAATGGCGGAGCAGGCCCGAAGGGCCAAATGGCCTACTCTTGCTCCTATTTTCTATGATTGGAGAATTGCAAATGTTACACCCTTGTTCAAAAAAGGGTGTAAGGATTAATCCAGCAACTATAGGCCAGTCAGTTTAACCTCAGTGGGGAAACTTTTAGAAACGATAATCTGGGACAGAATTAACAGTCACTTGGATGAGGGTGGATTGATTAGGGAAACCCAGCACGGATTTGTTAAAGGCAAATCATGTTTAACTAACCTGATAGTGTTTTTTGATGAGGTAACAGATAGGGTAGATGAAGACAACACACTTGATGTGGTGTATATGAAATTTCAAAAGCCGTTTTTTTTTATTCGTTCATGGGATGTGGGCATCGCTGGTGAGGCCGGCATTTATTGCCCATCCCTAATTGCCCTCGAGAAGGTGGTGGTGAGCCGCCTTCTTGAACTGCTGCAGTCCGTGTGGTGACAGTTCTCCCACAGTGCTGTTAGGAAGGGAGTTCCAGGATTTTGACCCAGCGACAATGAAGGAACGGCGATATATTTCCAAGTCGGGTTGGTGTGTGACTTGGAGGGGAACGTGCAGGTGGTGTTGTTCCCATGTGCCTGCTGCTCTTGTCCTTCTAGGTGGTAGAGGTCACGGGGTTGGGAGGTGCTGTCGAAGAAGCCTTGGCGAGTTGCTGCAGTGCATCCTGTGGATGGTACACACAGCAGCCACAGTGCGCCGGTGGTGAAGGGAGTGAATGTTTAGGGTGGTGAATGGGGTGTCAATCAAGCGGGCTGCTTTATCTTGGATGGTGTCAAGCTTCTTGAGTGTTGTTGGAGCTGCACTCGTCCAACCAAGTGGATAGTATTCCATCACACTCCTGACTTGTGCCTTGTAGATGGTGGAAAGGCTATGGGGAGTCAGGAGGTGAGTCACTCGCCACAGAATACCCAGCCTCTGACCTGCTCTCGTAGCCACGGTATTTATATGGCTGGTCCAGTTAACTTTCTGGTCAATGGTGACCCCCAGGATGTTGATGGTGGGGGATTCGGTGATGGTAATGCCGTTGAATGTCAAGGGGAGGTGGTTAGACTCTCTCTTGTTGGAGATGGTCATTGCCTGGCACTTATCTGGCGCGAATGTTACTTGCCACTTACGAGCCCAAGCCTGGAAGTGCCGCATGGTAGGCTTATCATCAAGATTGCAGCCCATGGAATAAAGGGGGCAGTAGCAACATGGATACAGAATTGGCTAAGGGACAGGAAACAGAGTGTAGTGGTGAACGGTTGTTTTTCGAACTGGAAGGAGGTCTACAGTGGTGTTCCCCAGAGATCAGTGCTGGGACCACTGCTTTTCTTGATACATATTAATGACTTGGACTTGGGTGTACAGGGCACAATTTCAAAATTTGCAGATGACACAAAACTTGGAAGGGTAGTAAACAGTGAGGAGGATAGTGATAGACTTCAAGAGGATATAGACAGGCTGGTGGCATGGGCGGACATGTGGCAGATGAAATTTAACGCAGAAAAATGCTAAGTGTCACATCTCGGTAGGAAGAACGAGGAAAGGCAATATAATCTGGAGGGCACAACTCTAAAAGGGTGATAGGAACAGAGAGATCTGGGGGTATATGTGCACAAATTGTTGAAGGTGGCAGGGCAGGTTGAGAAAGCAGTTAAAAAACCATACGGGATCCTGGGCTTTATAAATTGAGGCATACAGTTCAAACGTAAGGAAGTCATGATGAACCTTTGTAAGGAAGCCATGATAAAACACTGGTTCAGCCACAACTGGAATATTGTGTCCAGTTCTGGGCACCACACTTTAGGAAAGATGTGAACGCCTTAGAAAGGGTACAGAAGAGATTTACTAGAATAATTCCAGGGATGAGGAACTTTAATTACGTGGATAGACTGGAGAAGCTGGGGTTGTTCTCCTTGGAACAGAGATGATCATGAGGAGATTTGATAGGGGTATTTAAAATCATGAAGGGTCTAGACAGAGTAGATAGAGGGAAACTGTTCCCATTGGCAGAAGGGTCAAGAACCAGAGGACATAGATTTAAGGTGATTGGCAAAAGAACCAAAGGTGACATGAGGGAAACCTTTTTTACACAACGAGTGGTTAGTGCCTGGATTGCTGTGCCTGAGGGGATGGTGGAGGCAGATTCAATCATGGCCTTCAAAAGTGAACTGGATAAGTACTTGAAAAGAAAAAATTTGCAGGGCTACGGGGATAGGGCGGGGGAGTGGGACTAGCTGGATTGCTCTCGCATAGAGCCGGCGCGGACTCGATGGGCCGAGTGGCCTCCTTCTATGATTCTATGAAATCCAGAATTGAAAGAAAGCAACTATGAGGAAAGATTGAGCAGACTGGGGCACTTTTCTCTTGAAAAGAGAAGATAAAAATAGACCTGAGAGAGTTGTTTAAAATTCTGATGGATGTACGTGGAGAAACTGTTTTGTAGCCATCTTTCAATCCATTTGCGGGTGAGTTCTGAACAAGAGAACATAAATATAAGATAGCCAGTAACAGATCAAATAAAAATTTTAGCAGGAATTTCTTTACATAGAGCGTGGTGAGAATGTGGAATTTGCTGCTATATGGAGTGGTTGAAGCAGTTTGTATTGACACATATAAGGGGAGGCTTGATGCATACACGAGAGAGAAGGGAATAGAGGGAGATGGGGGCAGGGTGGGAAGTGTTAGTTAGAAAATAAGGAGGCTCGTCAGGAGTATAAACACCAGCATCGACCAGTTAGTCCGAATGGCCTATTTGTGTGCTTTCGATTCTATGTAATTCTATGTAACCCAAAAAGCAAATGAAACAAATGACCAGTTAATCTATTTTCGTTGAGGGATTAATGTTGGCCAGGACACCAGGAGAACTATGTTCTGCTTTGAATAGTGCTACTAGATCTTTTGCATCCACTTGACATTGCAGAAAGGGGTCAAGTCCTGGAGTTGAGTTTAAACCCACAACTTTCCAGCTACGAGGTGAGAATGCTATAACTGAGCTAAACTGACACTAGGTAAATATTTTATGATGTTCTGTGTTCCAGTAACATTTGTATTTTATTCCTTTGAGCCTGTCTCCCATGTTTTTCTGTCTCTATAATGCCAATTACTTCTTACCTCTTGTTTGGCAAAGTGTTGAGTGCTCTCAGATCATGCTACTGAGTATGTGGGTTTAGTTTGCACAGGATCTACAAATTCTGGTGGTGAGAGAGGTAAACATATGCCTGAGGAGGCACTAATGAATGGTCACCAGCTGTAGTGCCTTGGTAAGTTCAAAATGGAGTTTTCAGTAACAGCTCTCATTGTAGCTGATAGCAGCACTGCTTCAGTCCCTCAGAGCTGAGTCAGAATCTAGTGGGACTTCTTGTGTAGGGATTGTCCAAACCACGTGTCAGTATTTGAGCAGCAGCTCAAATTGTAAGTGATACTGGCAACGCTTCAGTCCCGAAAGAATTGCAGTGATAATCGACTGGAATGCAATTCGGAGGATCCCTTCATGAAAAGTCCCAGTGGATTTTCACTGCAGCTCTGTTTAGACTGGAGTGCTGCCGGTATCAGTTTCAGTGCAAGCTGCTGCATAAAACTTTGCTTTGTACTAATCCCAACAATGTAGTGCGGTGGAGCTAGTGATCATCATTTGTTCAGATTTTCTTCTTTTGTCAAACTATACCTGGGCAGGACTTGCTCCCAAATGGTGAGGCACACTCCATTGTTTGAAAATCAAGGCTGTGTTATATTTTGCTTCACAGAGACTAAGCATTGGAAAATGCGTTGTGGAATATATGTAATGCAACTGTTAGTGCATTCATCTCAAATCTATCTGTCTGCTGTTTTAACAAAGATATGTTTGTTGATCATCAAAGTAACGTTGTCAATGCCAGGAAATGAAACAGTTTTTGACACTGGAAATCCAGTGTACCTAGTAAGTTCTTACAGCATGCACAGCACGATAGAGTGTAAAGCTTTCCTGATTCTACCCAACAATGTGCCTTAACTGCAATATTAGATGAGCGCTCCCTATTTCACTTCCCACACTGCCCACTTTCATGGCCTGTTCGTGGGATTATCGAATTAGTTTCAATCTGTGCTGAACTGTGTGTAGTTTTTTTTCCTGTGGATTAATGCCTAATAGGTAGTGAGTTGAAACTGCTCAATTCCATTTCACTTACTGTTCACAGACTTCCATCCCATCAGCTTATTCAAACCCAGGTCCCAGAGATGAAAGACCATTTGCTAATACACTGTCAACTCTATGTCTTGGGAATTATCGTGTTTTTTTGCAATCCTGAATGTGATTCAGAGGGCATGGCAATCACAATGTGAAAAACTGCCACCAATTAGGAAGTAAACAACATTAGAGGCAAGTAGTGAGGAGGGCGAAGGGAACATTTGCCCTGAATCCATTTTGCTACATCACAAGATCACAGATAGTTATGGATGAGGAAGGCCATTCGGCCCACCTTGATTCATCCATCCAGAGAGATCCTAATGTCCCAGTCTCCCATTGTAATATCTAATTGTTTCTTAATGGTTCCAGAGTTTTAGCCTGTACTACCCTATCTGGAAGTTTATACCACATGTTGATCATTCTTTGTGTGAAGAAAAATTTCCTGATATCTGTCCTAAAATAACCCTTGTCTGGTTTTAAACCTGTGTTTGAACCTTCTCTAGTTTGAACCTATTTCAGTCTCACAGTTTAATTTAAGTAATATTCTGTGTTAAATTTGTCTATACCTTAAACAATCTTATATACCTCTATATGATCATCTCTCAGTAGCATCTCAGGCTGAAAAACTTACAATTCTCCTGTCTTTTTTTATAACTCAGACCCTGACACTGGGGATCAGCTTTGTGGCTCTTCTCTTCTCTGCACTGCCCGCAATGCTTGAATATCTCGCTTATTTCTTGGCGACCAGAACTGGACGCAGTATTCAAGATGCAGTCTGACTAGAGCACCATAGAGTTTGATTATTAGTTTATCTAACTTATATTCTAATGTTCTGGCTATGTAGTTCAACAGACTACTAGGATTCCTAGATCTCTTTCAACTTCATCCTTAGCTTTTTCAACACCATTCATGGAATGCATGTTTTGTCTATTTTTTTCTTCCTCAGCATCTGACATTTGGCTACATTTCATCTGCCATTGTTTTGACCACTAATATATTTTGTCCAGCTCATTCTATAATTTCTGAGCTGCCTCTTCCAATTCCACTGCCCCTCATAGTTTGATATCATCTGCAAATTTGACAACTTTGCATTGAGTTTCTGAAACTAGGTCATTTATGTAAATTAGAAACAAGAGTGGTCCCAACACCCAGCCCTGGGGCACTCCATTCAATACTTCCCCCCCCACACTGATGTAACTCCTCTAACAGATACTTTATGGGGCATAAATTTGTCTTGGACGGTAGGGCAAAACTGGCGATAGCGAATCGGCCACCCGTTTTCCATGACTTCAACGGAAAAGAAAATGGGCCACCCATGCAAAACGGGCGGCTGATTCGCTACACTCATTTTGCACTACCGGCCAAGATGACTTTATACTCCCTTTGTTTCCTACCCTTCAACCAATTACTTATCCATTTCCTGGGCTTACCCTGAATCCCCACTGCTGGGAGTTAATTCATAGCCTTTCATGTGGAATTTTGACAAAGGCCTAATGGAAGTCGAGTTATACCACGTCATAGGGTTTACCACAGTCCACTTAGGTTGTCACTTCCTCAAAAATGTTGAGAAGGTTGGTCAGGCAGGATCTTCCCCTTCTGCATCCATGCTGACTGCCATAAATGACCTAGTTTCAGAAACTCAATGCAAACTCAATGCAATGACAAGGTTATTCTTGTATGATCCTCAAGTTTGCTCCTGATAATTGATTCCATTATTTTACATGGAAGTAAGACTAATGGGTTTATAGTTGCCTGAGTCTGTTTTCCACCTTTTTTTGAATATGGGCACCATATTAGCCTTATTTCAATCTTCTGGTACTTCCACACTATCCAATGACTCCCTCCTAATGATATGTGTTTGATAGTGATTACTTAATAGACAATGACATTGTCACCAAAAAGCGAAATAGCCAGAAATGCTATTCAGAGATTTTCATCATGATAAACATGCAAATTTCACAATGCAGTGATCTATTTGTTGAAACAATTTTTATCACTGTATTGAATATTTGACAAACAAACAGAATAGGTGTGCTGAAGATCTACATGTAAAAGTGATAATGTTGGCATCGAGCAACCTGACCCAATTCCCGTCCATTTAAATTTTTACAAAGCCAAATCAGGCCATCGCGAGGCTCCCACAAAAGGCAGGCAGGGGTCTAATTAACATTTAAAAGCTGCGGCCCCCTGACATCACAGGCGCCGCAACTTAAACTTAACTGTAGGTCCGGGGAGGCCCACACTGTCGACTGCCCGGCTGCCTGGCAGCAAGAGGCACAGTCTGCCTAAGTTAAGTACTAAAAATTAGCTCCTTTTCGCACTCCTTGTGGTTCAGGAAGAGTAGGAGTTCTTCCCCCAGGCCTCACAAGGAAGCCTTCAGCACCCCACCAGCCTCAATCATGGTCTGGAACTTCTGCCTATGGGTCAAATGATTTGAGTCACTTACCAGGGCTTTGAGTGCAGACTACAGTGTAACACTGAGAGGTCAACATTACCCCCTCAACTAATAACATCAAGAAAAACAGGATAAGTGGTGATTCATCTCACTGTTGTGTGTGGAACATAGCTCTTGTAGAATAACTCCCATATTTGCCTAAGTAACATCAACTTGCACTGATATAACATCTTTAACGTAACAAAACATTCCAAGGTGCTTCACAAATAGGCTTAATGAAACAAACAACACGTCCAGCACAGATTAGGCAACTGTCGCTGTCCTCCAGAAATAAGTCATTACATTTTGATGACATGACAAGGTATGATATAAATGCAAGTATTTTGTCATCATTTATTATAAAATTAGCATGGCAAATACTGATTTCTGATACATAGCCGGTGAGGCCACAAACACGGCTGCAGAATCAATACTTGATGATGGGGATAACTTTTAACTTTGGTGTGGCAGAGAACGTCCCACCCCATTTTCCTTGCCATGGAGGGGTAAATAGGGTGGGACATATAACAGCCAGTCGACTTGATACCACCAGTTTTACGCTCCCCCGGCGAAGCTGAAAGTTATCCACGATGTTAAAGGGGATTCATTATTTCCTTAAGAAATACTGGTACTGATTTTCTGGTGTGTCAGGGAAGAATTAAAACGATCATCTCCCCCTGAAAGTGCAACCACTTCCTTCTTCAAAAAAAGCCTAAATCTGATGATGGAACAAAGGTTATCTATATAAACAAGCCCACCATGATCAAACATATTTATCCTATATTTTATAATTGCAATATATAACAATGAAAAATGTAACTGGGACAGAGGTGGACTGGTGGAATCTAAATTTGAATCTATGGTTTTCCACGCATTGGGCTCTTGGTCTCAGTCAGGCCACCACAGAGAAGTGCTGAATGGAGGCCTAAACCTCAACAACAAAGAGGGACACAAAATGGGATGGAGGGAGAGTGGCATTGGCAGAACCCAAGATGCAGGTCACCCATATGTCCACTCAGCCAATGATAGTGGGTGACACAGGAAGGCCCAAAATGGAGGAAGGCAAGAAAACATCTTGAAGAGAGAAATGTGACACTAAACAAAAAGATAAAAGCAGCATAGCCTTTCTTTGCAATTAGCTATTTAGCTGGGTAAAATCTGCTGCTGGTAATGGCTGCATCACATACAATATATTTGCCTCTTTCTGCTCCTTAATTGCATGCTACTAAATCCCTGTGCCCAATGCTGATAGAGAGGGAAGGGCTGGGGGCAGCGGAATCAAAGATGGCACTTTTTGGATGTCACTACATGCTATTAGTGTAGCCTTTGCACTTTTTGGCACTAACATGTAGTGCTAACACACTAGTAAAGCTACATTGCCTGTTAGTTGCACTAGTAGAGTGTAGTAAACTCTCGGGGGGGAAAAAAATTCGATAGGGCCTATTATTGGGCGTAGGTAGCGTGATCCGCTATTAACCTGCACCCAATGGCTCCTGCGCAGGCAGGACGAGAACTTCATCCGGCCTCAGTACTCACCGTCAAGCTACGTTCAGATCCAGGCCTTGCACGTCGATTCAATGCAATTCGCACTTTTCACCAGCAGAGGAGCCCCAATCTCTCAAAGGGAGGATCTCTCTTAAAATCTCTTAAAGGTAGACGGTACCTGTTATTTGCTCGAAATGACAGTCTGCTGTCTGCACGGTGTCTGAATGAAGATCAGTCATCACACACATAAAACACAGATGTATGTTCCATCCCTATGTTTACACACGGATGAGTTATGTTAAAACATTGAGTAAAGGTTGCACACTACTAAATCCCACATCCTCCACTCTGCATGCCAGACCTCACCAATCTGCCGATTTGAGTTTGTAGCAGCTTGTGAGAGTATGTGCACCAAGATTCTCTGATGATACACTAGAGGCCTTGGTGCAAGAGGTAGACAGAAGGAGGGACATCCTATATCCACGGGGGGTGGGGGGGAGAAGAGCAAGAGACCCTCCAGACTTATGCCCAAAAGGCAGTGGGAGGCAGTAGAGGATGAAGTCAATGCCAGGCGCATAGCACCACAAACATGGATGCAGTGCAGGAGAAACCAGCAGGGGTATGGTAGCATAGTGGTTATGTTACTGGAATACTAATCCAGAGGCCTGGACTAATAATCTGAAGTTATGTAGTTCAGAATCCCGCCATGGTAGCTGGGGAATTTAAATTCAATCCATTAAATAAAATCTGGAATTTAAAAAAAGCTAGTATCAGTAATGGTGGCCATGAAAACTACTGGATTGTCGTAAAAACCCATCTGGTTCACTAATGTCGTTTAGGGAAGGCAATCAGTTACCCGGTCTGGCCTATATGTGACTCCAGACCCACAGCAATGTGGTTGATTCTTAGTCGCCCTCTGAAATGGCCCAGCAAGCCACTCAGTTGTACAATCTCGCTACAAAAAGTCATAATAAGAATAAAACCGGACGGATCACTATGCACCGGACACGACAAAGGCAAACCAAGCACAATCGACCCTGCAAAGTCCTCCTCACTAACATCTGGGGACTTGTGCCAAAATTGGGAGAGCTGTCTCACAGACTAGCCAAACAACAGCCTGACAGAGCCATACTCACAGAATTATACCTTTCAGCCAACTGTCCCATACACTTCCATCACCATCCCTGGGTATGTCCTGTCCCACCGGCAGGACAGACCCATCAGAGGGTGGCGGTACGGTGATATACAGTCAGTAGAGAGTGGCCCTGGGAGTCCTCAACATTGACTCTGGATCTCATGGCATCAGGTCAAACATGGGCAAGAGAAACCTTCTGCTGATTACCACCTACCGCCCTCCCTCAGCTGATGAATCAGGCCTCCTCCATGCTGAGCACCTTTGGAGGAAGCACTGAGGGTAGCAAGGGCACAGAAAGTACTCTGGGTGGGGGACTTCGATGTCCATCACCAAGAGTAGCTCAGTAGCACCACTACTGACCGAGCTGGCCGAGTCCTGAAGGACATAGCTGCCAGAATGGGCCTGCGGCAGGTGGTGAGTGAACCAACACGAGGGAAAAACCTACTTGACCTCGTCCTCACCAATCTACCTGTCGCAGATGCATCTGTCCATGACAGTGTTGGTAGGAGTGACCACCGCACAGTCCTCGTGGAGATGAAGTCCGGTCTTCACACTGAGGACACCATCCAACGTGTTGTGTGGCACTACCACCATGCTAAATGGGTTAGATTAAGAACTGATCTAGCAGCTCAAAACTGGGCATCCATGAGGTGCTGTGGGCCATCAGCTGCAGCAGAACTGTATTCCAGCACAATCTATAACCTCATGGCCCGGCATAATCTTCACTCTACCATTACCAACAAGTCAGGGGATCGACCCTGGTACAATGAGAAGTGTAGAAGAGTATGCCAGGAGCAACACCAGGCATACCTAAAAATGAGGTGCCAACCTGGTGAAGCTGCAACACAGGACTACATGCATGCTAAACAGTGGAAGCAACATGCTATAGGCTGAACTAAGTGATTCCACAACCAACGGATCAGATCAAAGCTCTGCAGTCCTGCCACATCCAGTCATGAATGGAGGTGGAAAATTAAACAACTTATGGGAGGAGGAGGCACTGTGAACGTCCCCATCCTCATTGATGGCAGAGTACAGCACATGAGTGCAAAAGGCAAGGCTGAAACATTTGTAACCATCTTCAGCCAGAAGTGCCGAGTGGATGATCCAGCTCGGCTTCCTCCCGATATCCCAATTATCACAGAAGCCAGTCTTCTGCCAATTCGATTCACTCCACGTGATATCAAGAAACGGCTGAGTGCACTGGATACAACAAAGGCTACGGGCCCCGACAACATCCCGGCTGTAGTGCTGAAGACTTGTGCTCCAGAACTAGCCCGCGCCTCTAGCCAAACTGTTCCAGTACAGCTACAACACTGGCATCTACCCGAAAATGTGGAAAATTGCCCAGGTATGACCTGTCCACAAAAAGCAGGACAAATCCAATCCGGCCAAATACCACCCCATCAGCAAAGTGATGGAAGGTGTCGTCGACAATGCTATCAAGCGGCACTTACTCACCAATAACCTGCTCACCGATGCTCAGTTTGGGTTCCGCCAGGACCACGCAGCTCCAGACCTCATTACAGCCTTGGTCCAAACGTGGACAAAAGAGCTGAATTCCAGAGGTGAGGTGAGAGTGACTGCCCTTGACATCAAGACAGCATTTGACCGAGTGTGGCACTGAGGAATCCTAGTAAAATTGAAGTCAATGGGAATCAGGGGGAAAACTTTCCAGTGGCTGGAGTCATACCTAGCACAAAGGAAGATGGTAGCGGTTGTTGGAGGCCAATCATCTCAGCCCCAGGACATTGCTGTAGGTGTTCCTCAGGGCAGTGTCCGAGGCACAACCATCTTCAGCTACTTCATCAATGACCTTCCCTCCATCGTAAGGTCAGAAATGGGGATGTTCACTGATGATTGCACAGTGTTCAGTTCCATTCGCAACCCCTCAAATAATGAAGCAGTCCGTGCCCGCATGCAGCAAGACCTGGACAACATCAAGGCTTGGGCTGATAAATGGCAAGTAACATTCACGCCAGACAAGTGTCAGGCAACAACCATCTCCAGCAAGAGAGAGTCTAACCACCTCCCCTTGACATTCAAAGGCATTACCATCGCCACATCCCCCACCATCAACATCCTGGGGGTCAGCATTGACCAGAAACTTAACTGGACCAGCCATTTAAATACTGTGGCTACAAGAGCAGGACAGAGGCTGGGTATTCTGTGGCGAGTGACTTACCTCCTGACTCCCCAAAGCCTTTCCACCATTTACAAGATACAAGTCAGGAGTGTGATGGAATACTCTCCACTTGCCTGGATGAGTGCAGCTCCAACAACACTCAAGAAGCTCAACACCATCCAGGACAACGCAGCCCGCTTGATTGGCACCCCATCCACCACCCTAAAGATTCACTCCCTTTACCATCGGTGCACCGTGGTTGCAGTGTGTACTATCCACAGGATGCACTGCAGCAACTCGCCAAGGCTTCTTCGACAGCACCTCCCAAACCCGCGACCTCTACCACCTAGAAGGACAAGGGCAGAAGTCATATGGGAACAACACCACCTGCATGTTCCCCTCCAAGTTACACACCATCCCGACTTGGAAATATATCGCTGTCCTTCATCGTTGCTGGGTCAAAATCCTGGAACTCCCTACCTAACAGCACTGTGGGAGAACCTTCACCACACGGTCTGCAGCGGTTCAAGAAGGCAGTTCACCACCACCTTCTCAAGGGCAATTAGGGATGGGCAATAAATGCTGGCCTTGCCAGTGACGCCCACATCCCATGAACGAAAAAAAGAAGTTTAATGCTTTGACACGAGTGGTCAAGGTGAGTGAGGTCAACTGTCAAGTGGTGTTTCCTACCAACTGCACCACTAGCCGCATCCACTGGTCCACGCACTAAACCCCCCATCACCCACATACCTACAAATTCTTTCCATCAGTACTCAATTCAGATGCTTCCTTTCACCCTTACACATTACCACTGTTGCAAGCCGCCCACCCACAGCTCACAGGCTACACTGGCAGCTATTCAATCATGACAGGCACATCACTCAGACACACATCCTGCTTTCTTGCAGAAGAAGGTGGCATATATCAGGTGGCAGCAAATGGCAGAGGCATTTAGCCCCTCAAGCCTGTTCTGTCATTCAATGAGATCATGGTGGACCTGTGACCTAACTCCATATATCCGCCTTAGCCCCATACCCCTTAATACCCTTGGTTCACAGAAATCTATCAATCTCAGATTTAGAATTCACAATTGAGCTAGCATCAACTGTCATTTGCAGAAGAATGTTCCAAACTTCTCCCACCCTTTGCGTGTAGAAGCGTTTCCTAAATTCACTCCTGCACGTCCTGGCTCTAAATGTTCGACTTTGTCCCCGCGTCCTAGTATTCAAGTACAGGAGACCTCCAAAAACAGTTACAAATGTCTCGGCAGCCAGAAGCAACAATCCAGCCACTAACCTGTAAATCCTGCATGGTCCGTTTAAATAGTGCTGGTGGGGGTCCTCCAGGCCATCTAAGACATGTTCAGATGCTTGGGGTTTAGACTGTGCGTTGAGTTGAGCGTTAAGTGCCAAAATGACGTCTATCACTTTAAACCAGCGTTGCACACTGATTGTATCCATTTTCTTCTTACATGCAGCCGCGCTCGGTATTTGCGCATGCGCTAAGTCCTATACCAAGATGGCATTCGCGCACCCCACGCTGGAAATATGCGTGTGCAGCCAAGACGCCACCTTGACACCTCGAGAGGCCGCGTAGCGTCAAAACAACGGGCGCTACACGGCCCAATTTAGCATCCTTGATCTCTTAAACATTCAGCTAGTTTTAGTATTTTGCATCTAAATTTGCTGTTATTATTAATTTATTTTGTCCATACACTGTCCCCGAATGTTAATACGGCTGGTGTAACAAAAGATAAGGAAGCACACTTTTATAGGACTAATTAATTGATAATATAAATTTATCTTTTGAAACTCAAGCCATACAGCAACTGCCATTTTTGAAATCACTCTAGTGGGAGAAGGTGGGGAATTAATTACAGAGTGCCCTTTCAGTCAACATAGAATTATGAAAGGATTGAGTCACAAATCTACAGTGATGTTTTAGTGCCATGACTCAGTATGGAAACCAAAAAAATAAATTATCATACTTGCTAAAATTGGAAAATTCGACACAGTTTGGAATTAAAGAGCATTTTCACTGCTCCAAGGACACATTACAATTCTTGATGGCACAGTAGTCAAACTGGATCAGTAAAAATGCTTTTCAATTTCATGCTCTAACTAAACATCAATTTTAACAAGTATTTTAACTTTTTCCAGCCCGATAGTTAGACACAGCCTCGGTCTCCACAATTGTGAGGAAGAGTGTTCCTGTTGTGTGTACAGATAGCTATATGATTTTCATTTTTCATTTTTCTTTGAGAATTGAAGTAATAAGCTGTTGAAGGATGGAGTACTGACTTTATGGGCAATAATAATGGAATGTGGTACATCTTGTTTTATTTCTAATACAATACATATTTAGAACAAAAGGATGCAGCACAATCTTTACACACATACCTGCACACATGCACAATTGCAGTTTAAGCATAATTTCACAGAGGGATAATGCCTTGCCTCAAAATCATGTGGTTGCTCAGAAATCTAGTCCATACTGAGTCTTCTGCAATCAAGATTGCTATGAAATAAAAAGAAGCGTGTTTGTCACTTTTATTTGGTCTTATCCTCTTCCGCAACTTAAGTACTCCATTAGCGATTGACAAATAAACCCTGTGGCATTGATTACATGTCTCAAATGTTGGATATGTATTTGATTTGATTTCAGCAAATCTGCCCCACAGATGCTATGTACCATTGCTGCTATACACTGTAAAGCCCTATTCAGAATGACAGGATTTCAGGCCTCCGGGCTGTAGAACTGCCAGAGCATTCTTAAGTTGCTGCTTAGCTACTTCTATCCTTAGGTGTATGAAAAGATGCTGACTCTTTCAAACATGAGGCACATATTACAATAATGGCACAGAGCCCAGATCCACTGTAAGACTCTGCAAAAGATTCTTTATCAGCATTTCAGAAAATGACATTTTCATGATTGTGCTTGTTCTTCTCTTTTGTTATTTTTTTACCCTATATGTGATATGAAGTTTTGTAAGATGTAATTTTGAAATCACATACAAAAGATATAATTGTTGCCTGCATTAAAGCATAGGTACATTCACAAATGTCAGAGTGTGATGAGGTCAGCAGAGTGCACTAACGGTTTCAACAGATCAGATTTAGTCAGTAGAGTTTATATTACTTTCACCTTGAATTTTATTCAATTTTTAAAAAAATAGAATTCATAGTGAAGTGAAGATATGTTTGAAATGCAATTAATCTTCATGGCTCCCTAAACTGCTAAAAGATTGGAAGTACTTTTTTTAAATGAAATCTCATCTGATGGAAATGAAAGAATAAAAACACAGGGTCTCCCCAATGGTTCAGGTAATAACTGCACTGTCTAGTATGTCTATGAGCCATACAGACCTGGTTTGGTTGCCAGAATGTGCTAAGATAGCTGATCTTGACTGTGTTGGCAGTAAGGGCATTGCAATTGGCCTAATATCATTGGGCTAGGAAGGAGGAATATCAGCCAATTCCCCACTTCTGATAGCAATCCAATGACTCCCACTGGAAAATACATATGTGGATATTGGGAGAGGATAATGTGATGGTCAAATCACCTGCGGGGACACACTGTCCAAGCTTAGGCATAAAGAATGGCCACTTGAACAAGGTACTGAAGGATAGCTGACACCGATGGAACCATACCTCAGTATGAGCTAGGGCCTTCAGGAGAGATGGGAGGGGAATTGGAAACAAATTAGGTGTTGTTCAGTTGAAGGAGCATCAAATATTTAACCTGAGGATTCAAGGTTGAAGTCCTTATTTTGGTGGTTGTTCACTTTTCAGTGTCAGCTTGGCTCAGTTGGCAGCACTCTTGCCTCTAGGTAAGAAAGTTGTGCCTTAAAGCCCCAAAGTAAGATGCTGCACTCCAGTACCAAAGGAGTGCTGCATTGTTTGAGGTTCTATCTTTCAGATGAGGACTGTGGTCCCTCCTGCCCGTTCAAGTGGATATTCAAGCTGTAATGGGAAGATGGTAGGGTAGGAATTCTGGAAGAAAGAGATCAAATGAACATGGTCCTTTTACATCTGAACCAATTTTGTGTAAGGGAAAAAGAAAATATTACACTTTTAGTGTGATGTATCGCAGGTATATTTGGCCAAAAACCCACATTTTGTGCTGGAATCTTTTATGTTCCTGAGCATTTCTGCCATGTATCACTGAATAAAATTATCCCTCCCCTGATTTGAAATCCAATGAAAAGACACAACCGTTTCAAGTTTCCTTTTCCCCCAGTTCTGAGGCTATAATAAATTGTTATTGTAGCCCAGTATCTTAGAGAGTAGAAACTGAATCAAGATTTGGTTTAATGAGCAGGAAACATTTTGAATCTTACTGTACTATGTGGAATTCACAAGCCAAACAGTTGATTCAAGGACTGATGGGCTGACAGTCTTCAATAATTTTGTTATCTATCACTGGCAGAAAGAAGCAACAGGAATTGCAGTTAAATCAGAATTTATAGGTGTTTTTGAAGCAAGTCAGAAATGCTTTCCACAAGTGAGAATCAGTTTTCACATAGGTCAATATCACTGGGCTTCATTTTCTGTCTCTCTTTGCAAGCACAAACTTTCACACAATTGCACAGAAGCAGAGTTTTCTATTAGTGTGGAAAGTGCTGCTATAGCTGCATTTTTTAGGAGGAAGCCAGGTCTGTGAGAGGGGAACACTTTTTGTTCAAAGTATTTCTCTAATTTATAGTGAAACATACTAAAGTTATAAAGATTTAGTTTCACTTAATTTTCTTAGCTGCACTGAAACTCTAAAGCTTAGACTACTCAGTGATGTCAATGGCAGGGAGCAGCCCTATGTGTCCAAGAGTGGCTTCAGTGGGATCTGAAGTTGTGGTTGATTCCACCAACTCCGCTGTGAAGTCACCCAAATCAAATTTACGCAAGCAGTGAAAGACCACCTCAAATCACTTTGGCCTTGTGCCTGCTGCAATATAACTGTTATGATTTAGCTGGTATAATTGCAATATGATTTGCAAAATGTCTCAGTGTAAAGGTAGTTTTATTATTTTAGGGCTGCACTGTGTTATCATGGCACAATTTGGAAAGCTGTGACTATATGAACAAAAAGATTTTTATTTAACAACAACATCCTGCATTTATATATCACCTTTAATATAGTAAAACGTCTCAAGTTTTGAACAAGTTCATACGAACAGACGAATTAAGAGCAGGAGTAGGCCATTCGGCCCCTCGATCCTGCTCTGCCATTTGATAAGATCATGGCTGATCTGATTGTGACCTCAACCCTACTTTCCCGTCTACCTACTATAACCTTTGACTCTCTTATTAATCAGGAATCTATCCAACTCAGCCTTAAAAATATTCAATGACCCTGCCCCCACCGCACTTTGGGGAAGGGAGTTCCACAGACTCACGACCCTCTGAGAGAAAAAAATTCTCCTCATCTCCATCTTAAATGGGAGACTCCTTATTTTTAAACTGTGGCCCCTAGTTCTAGTCTCTCCCACAAGGGGAAACATCCCCTCAGCATCTACCCCTTCTAGTCCCCTCAGGATTTTATATGTTTCAGTAAGATCACCTCTCATTCTTCTAAACCCCAGTGTATACAAGCCCAACTTGTCTAACTTGTCCTCATAAGATAACCCCCTCATCCCAGGAATCAGTCGAGTGAACCTTCTCTGAACCGCCTCCAAAGCAATTATGTCCTTTCTTAAATAAGGAGACCAAAACTGCACACAGTATTCCAGATGTGGTCTCACCAATGCCCTGTACAACTGTAGCAAAACATCTCCACTTTTATATTTCATTCCCCTTGCAATAAATGACAACATTCCATTTGCCTTTCTAATCACTTGCTGTACCTGCATACTAACTTTTTGTGATTCATGTACTAGGACATCCAGATCCCTCTGTACCTCAGAGTTCTGCAATCTCTCTCCATTTAAATAATATACTGCTTTTCTATTCCTCCTGCCAAAGTGGACAAGTTCACATTTTCCCACATTATACTCCATCAGCCAAATTTTTGCCCACTCACTTAACCTATCTATATCCCTTTGCAGACTCCTTGGGCTCGATTTTCGCGTCGGGTTACCTGCGGGTTTCCAGCGGGGGGGCCCCGAAAATCCTGATATCCGGTCACGTGACCGGATCGCGCCGAAATCCCGGCCACTTCCGGGTACCGCGCTGACGTGCGGGGCTGCGCGCGCAAGCCCCGCTGGTGGGAATCCCGCAGGCAATTAAAGCCAGCGGGGTTCCACTTGAGAGTACTTACCTTCCTTGTTGAGGTCAGTTAATGAGCTGAATCAGCTGTCAAAAGAGGAAGTGTGGGATTTTAGGTTCAAGGCAGTGAGTTTCCCACACTGGGGGAAACAGTCTCTCTCCAACCAGGCGTATTGCAGCCAGCAGCCTGTGGCAGGTGCCAAGGTGCACACCACGGGGGAGAGCCCTCACCCACGCAGGAGGCCACCGCGTCACATAGGGCAACCCCTGTCCTCCACCACCCCCCGCCAAGCCAGAGGACAGACCGACACGAAACCGCAGCCCCAGTCCGAGGAACCACCCACCTACCCTGCACAACCCCTCAGACCAACACCTGCCAGTTGGGTGGTGCGTGGACACCCTCGGAGGACGAACAGCATGACCAGCCCCAGCAGCCTCGCAGTCCACGCCGTCCGCCGCAGAGACGTGGAGCCCCCCAACACGGTGTTGTTGCACGCCCACCTGCACAGCAGGAGGGAGGGCTACCGCAGGGAGAGACGCATCGCAGAGGGCACTACCCTTGCCACAGGGTCCACAGACCGAGGCGCAGCTCCCCGGACCTCTCCGAGCAGCAGTGCACAGGGAGGCGCAGATTCGCTCGACATGTAGTCGTGGAGATCTGCAGGCTCTTTCATGCCGAGCTGCTCCTGGCTGGCCCCAGCACCAACTGCTTACCTGTCACTGTCAAAGTCACCACTGCCCTCCACACCTTCTCCTCCGCATCCTTCCAGGGTGCAGCCGGCTACACCGCCGATGTCTCTCAGTCGTCTGCGCGGAAGAGCCCTGCAAATGCACCTGCACCTACTCTGCAGTAACACGATGGGTGGCATCAGTGGTGGGTCCTCATAGTGATACCCAGGAGCGGGCATTATTGGACACAACGGACAGGATTCGCGGAGACATGGCAGTGGTGGTGTCAATATAATGTGTGCTGTTTGTTGCTCTGAAATTCAATATAGGTAACACCCAGGACAAACCCTCAGACACCCTTGTGCACCCCCTTCATGCTCACGACACGTTTGCCTTATGCTGCCTACTGCACATATGTGATGCATGCCCTGTGGCTGCAGCACAGGTGGTGGCAGGTTGAGTGAGGCTGGCCATGAGGGAGATGCACGAGAGGGTGAGTATGGGATGGAGCAATGAGATTGTATGAGGATTGGGTTGCGTGTTAGTGGCAGGATGAGTACTGGCGAGGTGAGTAGGTGGAGGTAAGATGAGGATGGGGTTTGAGTGGGTATGAAGGGTGATGTGACAGAGTAGTGTTGGCGGTGCCGAAGGAGATGTGGAGTGGGGGCAGTGTTGTGGCAGACGGAGTGTAGGGGAAAGACTTCGTGTTCTCACTGTGGCTGACCTACTGCGGTCATTGCAGCGCCTCCTGCACTGTATGCAGGTGGGCGATATGTTGGTGGCGCAGGTGACCCCCTCTGCCACCTCGAGCCAGGCCTTCTTGGTGGCAGAGGCAGGCCGCTTCCTCCCGCCCGCCGGGGGGAAGATCTGTGTCCTCCCCCTCCTCCTCACCCCATCTGATGATAGCTGGGGTGAGGCATCATTAAACTGGGAGCAGCCTTCCCCCTGGGCTGCTCCATGCTGCAATTTGTTCCATTGGTTGCAGCATCTGTCAATGGAGGACTGCCCCTTTAACTAGAGAGCCTCCAGCTGACAGATCGTACTGCGCATGCGCAGCCGGCCCGACGCGCAGACCAGCAGCGCGGACCCCGGAGGAGCAGGTAATTGATTCCTATTAGTGTGTTGCCTGCTACGATCGCGCGGGCAACCCACTAATTTCACCAAGCGTGTTGACCACGCTCCCGGAGGACCACCCGCTGGGAACCCGCAGGCCTGCTAAATTCGAGCCCCGTATGTCCACTTCACAACTTACTTTCCTACCTACCTTTGTGTCATCAGCAAATTTAGCAACCATATATTCGGTCCCTTCATCCAAGTCATTGATATAAATTGTAAATAGTTGAGGCCCAAGCACTGATTCCTGTGGCACTCCACTCGTTACATCTTGCCAACCTGAAAATGACCCATTTATGCCTACTCTCTGTTTCCTCTTAGCTAACCAATCCTTTATCCATGCTAATATGTTACTCCCTACACCATGAGCTCTTATTTTGTGTAGTAAACATGATCAGATTGAAAACATTTATTTTCATTTAATGTGTGATTATGCCGCTGATATAAAACATTCTACAATTACTTCAATTGTTTTTTAAGTAGCTTTTAAAATTCTGTAAGCTTTGTGCAAAAGTCGGTGGTGATCATTTTAACTTCCAATGATAATGATAAACGGGTGGTATCAGATCGGCCGCCCATTATACACCCTGCCCGATTGACTTTGATAGAAAGGAAAATTGGACGGGCTGTATAATAGGCGGCCGATCTCATATCGTTCATTTTGCACCATTGCCAAAATTTAAAATTACCGCCAGTAAGTCATAATAATACAACACACCATTTTTATGGTGCCATTTTTTATTTAGAGGAATTTGAAGCAACAGTATTTTAATTTCAAGTAATTTTAGGAAAGTCATGAAATCCTACAAGAGTAACTAGAGTGAAGTAACAAGGCACCCGGTGATATGGCGTTTTACAAGTTGCACACTCATAGACTGGGAATTTAGTAAGAAATTCCTAGCCTAGATACTTGAGCATCTAAAGGAATAATGTACAAACCTCAACTTTGTATCTGATGTACTGATAGAATGTGCATTGTTCATTAACATGATTTTATTTTCTCCACAGATTCAAGGCCTTTGCCCGATGTAGCTTTGACAGGGAAATGTACACGGGAATGTGATGAGTTTGGCCACTCTGACTCCTGTTGGATGCCAGTGCGCACCTCACCAGAGAGAAGAAAAAAGAACCAACCCAAGCTTTCCACATTCATGCCTGTCACAGACCAAAGCAGTCAAGAGAAACTGGCCAATGGTACCCCTCAGATTATAGGCGATCGCAACCGAAACCTCCTTAACAAGAGGCTGACTTCATCATATGAGACCTTCAACACAGCTAGTTATGGTAAAAATGAGGAAGGCAATCCTGAAGATATTCCTCTGACACAGACAGCAGATTTCAAGCCATCTTCTGTTTCTCAACTCACTAGAAGAGAAGTCTACCTGTGAGAAGTCTGAGCATGATATTTTAAAAAGCAGCAAATTAGATACACAAATCAAAGAGAATTAAAACATCATGCAGGATATCCCATAAAGGGGGCAACCAAAGAGATATGCTAATGTCTGCTGTTCCTGACTCCACATCTGGCATTTGACCATGTACTGCCCGACAGTTCTGTAAATTGTAGAAATAATTCCGGCTAGCCAATTACATGCATGCTGTAACCCCCCCCCGCCCCCCCCCCCAAGACGCACGCACATCAACAAACACACATACACACACACACACACACACACACACGTGCACACACTGAATTTTATACATTAAATGGTTGCAAATGTATATAAGGGGGAATATGTAATTAAAGGAGCACAGCACAGTAGTACAGTGTCAAGTCTGTTATCTAATGTAACTGTCTCATCGTTTTGAAGCATGATTTCAACTTCCAGGGTGTGGATTGCAATGTGTTTTGTGAGATTTTCACTCAGAAACTAATGCTCGATTTGGATGATGGGTCAGTGTAGAATTTTCAGAAATGTGATACAATCAGAATACACTCAGATGGGGATGTTCCTGTTAACATTTGCTGAACTACTGCTGCTTCAAGTAGCCTGATGTATCTATTTAAATGACATTAGTTCTGGCATCTTACAAGCCTTTTGGAGACATTGCTGAAACAAGTTTACCCAAGGTTGAAGACACAGAGAATGTACATTTTTTTTCCAGTCTCAAGACTCTGATAAAATTCATAGACCTGGCCAATAGCCACTATAACATTTTGTACCAGGCTGAAATAAAAAATCTAAAATGATTGGCCCCACTGTATAATAATAAAAAGAAATCATTGTGCTCATCTACAACACCATTACACTATTGGAGATGTCAAGATTAAAGACACAAACATAATAATCGCAGAGAAAGATGCTGATTCGTGGGCCACGTAGAAGAAGCAATTGATATATTAATCAGGAGCATCGCTCTGTGAACCTAAACACAGACACAACTGTGATATAAAACGTGAAACTACAGCTTGTGTGAACATAAGTCAAAGACCCAAACAAGACCCAGGAGAAAACCTGCTGTAGGATGTTGCTCTAGGGTTCTACTGTGAAAGCCAACACGATGCCAGTCCCAGGGAACACTGTCATGACCATTTGATTCACGCAAGAGAAAGCACTGCAATACTGGATTGTTGGTTCAAAACTGCTGTTGTATAAGAAACAGGATGATTCAAGTTCTTGTACGAATAGATGATTCTGTACTTTTGCGACAAGCTGTACAACATACCAGCCTAGGAATCCCATTATACTGTTATATTAGTCTGGGATGTTTAAAAACTGATAACTTGCTCAGGAAAAAACAGTATTGTTGGAAAACTCCTCTGTTTTTCATATTTGGTTATGAAAACATGCTAGAAAACATCAGTAGAGTGCATGTTATAGCTTTAGCAGAGGTGTAGCATTATCTAGGCCATGACCACCCTAAAACACTACTACAGCACATTGTTGTGGTTAGTATAGTTTATACAGTTCACTGAAATGTTTAGTGATGTTATTTGCTTTGGAGTTTTCCCAAACAGGAATGCAGCTTTGACTAGCTAAGAATCCAGACTGTAACACACAATGTGGATTTTCACTAGAGATTTGTGTTCTTTGGGCTACAAGATAATGAGTGGAAGTGGTGTACTGAATTGACTTAAAAGATATACATCAGGGGACTGAAAGTGTTGAAAAATCTTCACAGTGGTATTACAGTGAGTTATCTAAAGATCAACTGTTCTCTGAGATACAGCAAACTAATATGGACACATCCTGCTTATTCACAAAATATCATTATTTAAAGAGAAGATAATATTAAAAAGAAACAAAGTTCAAAGATATGAACTTCAAAGTGGCATGCAAGGTGAAACTTGATGTTGCTTTGGTAAATTTTGGACAAAATACAGCTTTTGGTAGAATACAATGCTTTTCATAATATGCATAGAGTTATTTAAAGTTGTAGCAGCTTAAATATTGGTCAATTAATCAATAAATACTTGTTGCACCCTTTGTTTACCTGGTACCTGCTGTCTTTCACTGTTTTACTGCATCCCTTTCCATGATGTCTAAGCCACTGGTTGGAATATTTCTTATAATACTTGGCACATGAATGATCTGATGTAATCCTGTGTATTCATGGTGAAAGCAGTTTTAAACAGTGGACAGCTGTGGTGTAAATACGATGCGAGGCCAGCTATTTTTGAACAGTCAATTATAATGAAAGATGTTTGTATTTGATTATTATTTGAATGTTCAAATTTCTGTTGCACTTCTATTCAATAGTGAGGTACAAGGCTGCTCCTAGCAGTGCTGCTGTGTAGATACAGTAAGTACTTGTTGTTAATGGATGTTCTCATAAATTGCAAATATATACATATGTATTTTTATTGCACGTTACAAAAAAATAGCATTCACTAAATGCAAAGAAAGTTCCTTTAATGATAACAACTGTAGCATTTTGTTTTTTTTTAACTGCAAATATGAAGTTAACCAATTCAGTTAGATTTATGTCCCTTCTGCAGTATTTTGGCTCCATATTCCCAGACAACGCAAGTCACCCTGGCTGATTGGATTAATTCAGTCATGCAACTTAGCCTCTCATTGCATACGACGTAAATAATGGTCACCATTCACACAGAGTGGAAGCCACTCCATAGTAATGACTTTCACATGTGTTTGACATAAAATGTGAACATGTGCAAATGATTCATGATTTATTCTGGTTTAAGTATTTACATGAAGCAAGAGCATTCAGATTGAAGCACCATTTTCAAAATGTTTTGATGGGGCATGATGCTAGATTAAAAATCTTTCTTTGTGATATAATTCAAATGTTGGCAGAGTGCTCCTATAAGCAGAATGAATGCAATCCATGAAACTGTGCCTTTTATACCTAAAGGTATAAATAACATTTGGTTTGGTTTGGGGAGAGAAGGGATAATAATGTTGAAATTTTATGCAAGGCAGATTTGTGTTGTCATTAGGAGTGCATTGGCTTTTCATATATATAAGAAATGTGATATATAAAATTTAATATTTTCTAATATCAGATACAAGGCCATACAAAAATATCATTATATGCATAAAGAAAAATTGGAGTGGTGAATGAATTTGTTTTCTCCTAGTCTATAGAGTGTTACTTTAATGCTTAAATCAAAATCAACTGTACATTCAGTTGGATAATTGCCTTTTTCAAACCAGTGAAACTGTCAGTATCAACTTACAAAATTATGTTGAATTTGATTAAAATGTTGTATGTTTACACAGGAAAAATCTCATTGAAAATGTGTTTTTATTTACGTGCAAATGCACAAACTACAGTAATGTTTCTGAGATTCATTTCTAAGCAATGGCCTCATCCATACTGACGCATTCCAAATCAAAGCAAGTCAATGTTTTGGTAAGTGCATCTGCTGTTTGTAGGTGAAGCTTCAACGAGTTTACAGTGAAGAAAAGAAAATCATTCTAGCCAATATGTTTTTATGATCTGACGTAATGTCTGAATTTCTGAATGACAGTGGGACCATTTTCATTGGGAAAAAAGCTGACTGCAAGATTACTCCAGGAAATACAAGACCATTAATACAGTTTTTAGGTAGTACTGAGGAACACAATAACTTTTGAATGTTCCTTCCTCAGCACGGCAACATATTGGATTATAATATTAACAAACGTTAGTACAGTTTCCCAGTCGAACTTTTATGAAATAATGATTGCCACTACTGCCTATTATGATACTTCCAAAAAAAAATTACAGCTGCGAAACTTAACTTGTCCCTGAGTAAATGATTTGAAAAAACCCAAACAACAATTACTTACCATCTTGGCAAGGAAATATAAACAGGGGATAGTTCTAAGCAAAAAATGGGTTTCATTTTATTCTATCAAAAATTCAGATGTACAAATGATTTTCTAATTAAAAATAAAACAGTCATATAATGAAATACATCCAGTGGACCCTGCTGTTAAAAAAAATTGAATACCCTTCTAATATTACTTGTGAGACTGTAAATATTTAAAGCAATACATTACCTTAGGCAACACTTGAAGAGAACTATCATTTTAAACACCTTGGGTATGCTTGCAGTCAGCATTCCATGAGATTAAAGCACTTCTATTCAATGTGTTTCTGATCTGCTTGTAATAATAATCATGAACTATTGTGCTGTGACTTGGGTGTTGATAGCAAAGTGGAGAACAATTTATCATTGTTTACTTATTATGAGCCACTATGCATGGAGCTCTGTTTGGACATGATTAAATATATTGAACGCCAGTCCAAAATGTGATTTAATCACCATTGTACAGTTTACTGTAAATAAAAGACTTGCCTTTTGTTATCTGCAAATTAACTCATAAAGTGTTGGAATTTCCTTGTAACCTTTTCATTTTTTTTGCATTTTTTTGCAAATTGGTGTGAATTTTTCCTTTCTTCCTCCCACTCAGCAGACTTTTGTACATCTTGTAATTAAAGCCTTTTAAGACTGGCATTAGTGGCTCTACAACATGTCGTTAATTAGAGCAAGTTAAGCTTTCTGGGTTTTTCTTAAAACAGAATGTTGTTATGCAAGAAATGTTCTGTGAGTGCTTGTCATTACCTTGCTCCTCCTCCACCTCCATGATATTTTTATTGTTGATTTACAGAGTACATTTTGAAGGCTGTTAATGTAGTAGATAATTTGCTGTCATGCTGCACACTGCAGCAGAAAATCAGGATCTGGAAGGTTAAAGCTAAGTTTTGGCTGCAGTTAAACACTGTCTCATTTCTCTCTGGTGCTTTGCAATAAAAAAGTGAATCTGATTCAGCGACTGTATTTTAGTTTGTGCAACCCTTTCTTATTTTTTTCTACTTAACATTCGAAGGAAAGCTGTTGTAAGAACAGAACAAAACAGCCTATTTTGTTAAAGCAAGGTATCACATGTGCAAAAATACTTCACTGCTGTAAAGCTGCAGTACATCTCTAATGACAATGTGTTTGCTCAATCAAGGTTAATTTTATTAATTCACAAACATTCAAAAGGTGACATCTATGCAGCAATTCTTTAATGAAACCATCAGTTGAGGATGAGAAAACAAACTCTCAATTAAACTGAGTTCCCAATACCCATCAGTAGAAAAGTCAAAGTGTATCTCAGTAGCATATTTCTATTTGGCTATTGAACAAAAAAAGAATTAAGAGCTCAAACGTAGCATAGTTTTGGCCTAATGCAGATTGGGGCCTGCATTGTTTTTATCCTTACATCATTAAGCAGATCACTGCAATTAAATTTAAGTAACTAGTTGATCCCCCATGTCATTGTTAATGGACATAAATAAAAGTCACATTTGTGTCTGTTTCTGTATGCTCTTAAACTCTCATTGGGAGTAATTCTGATTTTGTGCGATAGTGTAAAACTGGTGATAGCGAGTCGGCAACCCGTTTTACATTGAAGTCAGTGGAAATAAAAATAGGGAGAGATGTATAATGGGCTGCCAATTCGCTATCACCTGTTCTACACTATCGCACAAAGTCAAAAATACCCCCACTGTCTACGGTAAGCCAATAATGTGGTCAGATGCACCTGAACACCAGAATGGCACAGTATCAACACGGAAGCCTAAAGCCTACCCTCCAGCTATTGTGTACTTCATATGCTAGTGCAACACTGAAGCAATTGGAGCTTGTGCATAGATTGTGTGCAAGGCTTATTAATGGGATAATTTTAATGTAAATGAAGGAAGCTCCTCATGATGGTCCCAAAATCTGAACAATGCCAATAACATGAACATCAATATAAAATCTATGCTGCAGAAGGGGCCTATTCCTTTCAGTTGAGTCACTGTTATCAAAAGGTACATGCAATATTTTTGTCTTGCTGGACAAGGAGAACTTTTTTGAACTCTGCTGATAACTGTAAACAGTGACTACGTGCATCTGAAGCTGTTAGTGAACTCATTTGTATGCAGCTATATTCCTATGGGCATACCTCTCCATTTGCATCTGGAGGAGGAGGATCAGTGGAGGCAGGCCAAATATTGCATCTTAGACACTTCATTGTAACACATCCTTGCACCGCCCCTTGTGTACACAGCCAAGCTCTCAGATCTGGACCTGTCCGAAGACACCTGCGTGCACAGACTAAGATTTCTGAAGGAGACCATGACAGAATTATGCACACTCCAGCATTCAGATTTGCAAACCAATTTAAGCACTGGGTTGGCTCAGTTGGGGGCTGTGAAGTTTACATTTGTGTTGAACTTTTTTACAGCAGTAAAATCATGGTGCTGGATTAGGAACCTAGAGGTTGTGAGTTCAAATCCCATCTACGGTAGTTGTAAAACTGAATTCAATAAATCTGGTAAAATATGGGCTGTTATCAGAAAAATGATCAAGATTGCTTTAAAATCCCAATTAGTTCATCACCTTCCTCAGGGAAAAGAAACTGTGAGTCTAAAATACTCTTAATGTATTAACTGAAGTGACCTTGTAAAAGTTGTAAAAGCAAACACTATCAGTAGTTTAAGAAGGCCCACAAAATAGATGATTTAAAAAAAAGCCACACAGGGACATGTGGGAGATCTCTGTCACATTTCCCAACTATAAGCATACACTTTCATGAAGCAGGTCACTGATGGATTGTTTGTCAGGCCAAGTGATTTAATCAATTTTCCTCGACAAAGCAGCCAGTTTTACCATGTGGCAGGTTTCCCACAAGTGTAAGGGATAATTGATTGCACTTGTCAATTGACTATATTCTCATCCTGTGTTTAAATCCCTCCATGGGCTAACCTCTCCCTACCTCTATAACCTTCCCCAGCCCTATAAAGCCCTCACCTCCCACCCCCCCCCCACCCCCCGCAAATTCCCTATTCCTCTGGCTCCAGCCTTATCTGCATCCCCCTCTCCTTTTGCTCTACCAGTGACTGCCATGTCTTCAGCAACCAAGGTCCCACTCTCTGGAATTCCTTTCCTACACCTCTCCACCTCTCCTGCTTTAAGACCTTCCTTCAAACCTACCTCTTTGACCAAGCTTTTGGTCACCCCTCATAAATCCTGCATCCCTTCTTCACACCTTTGTGAATTGCTTTGGAACTCTTTTCTATGTTAAAGGTGTTATATAAATACAAGTTGATGTTGCAGTTGCACTCTTGTGGTCAAATGTGCCTCTGCCTCCAATGCAACTACATTCCTGAACAGAAAGGACTACCAGTCCATGAATGTGCAGCGAGTCTGCGACCAAATGAACAAAATTATGCACATCAATGATTGTTACCCGGGCAGCTCCTATGATTTCTTCATCCTGCAGCATTCAGCACTGCCAGCAACATTGAATGGCCAAGAGGACTGCAGGGTATGTCCTTTAACTTATGACACCACTGTATCACCAGAGGAGAAAATCTGAAGGAAAGCACAATGAGGCACACGTTTCCACCAGGGTTATGATGGATCACAGCTTTGAGTTATGTTGCTTGGGCAGATCATGGGATGTGCTACAGTACAGCTCAGCCAAGGTCAACAAGATTATTGTTGCCTGCTGAGTCCTGCACAACTTTGCTCTGAACACAGGGCATAATAATAGGGAAGTGAAATGGATATCACTGTTTGTCTCTAGGGATGGACTGCCTTATGCTGAGTCAGAAGATACTCTGCAATTGGAGTAATCACCACAAATGATGCAGAAGCCGCTTGAGCCTGTATATGTGAGCACACATATGTAATCATTTCAGTGGGGTGGTAGGAAGGTTCAAATGTGATGTCATTTTTAGAAACATCTTCATCATCTGTGCCAGATCCCGTCATTACCCTGCTGCTGGGTCCTCCCTTAGCTGGCTACATGTCTGTGACAGAACATAGCATTGCACAGTAATGAAAGTGTTGAAGCCCTGTGATATGGCTGTCTCAAGCTGATTACCCAACATGATATATCGAGATAAAACAGACTGCTGTAGATTGGAATCCAGGGTCTGTAGCATTTGTGATGGTACCTACAGTTAAGCTGATGACCTCAGCTAATGGGGATATAGCAATATAGCAATGAAGCTGTAACTAATAGATGAACTCATATCTTTTCACTGAAGCTTAGAAGGTTAAATCACTGTGCTCAGTTTGGGTTCCGCCAGGACCACTCGGCTCCAGACCTCATTACAGCCTTGGTCAAAACATGGACAAAAGAGCTGAATTCCAGAGGTGAGGTGAGAGTGACTGCCCTTGACATCAAGGCAGCATTCGACCGAGTGTGGCACCAAGCAGCCCTAGTAAAATTGAAGTCAATGGGAATCAAGGGGAAAACTCTCCAGTGGCTGGAGTCAAACCGAGCACAAAGGAAGATGGTAGTGGTTGTTGGAGGCCAATCATCTCAGCCCCAGGACACTGCTGCAGGAGTTCCTCAGGGCAGTGTCCTAGGCCCAACCATCTTCAGCTGCTTCATCAATGACCTTCCCTCCATTATAAGGTCAAAATGGGGATGTTCGCTGATGATTGCACAGTGTTCAGTTCCATTCGCAACCCCTCAGATAACGAAGCAGTCCGTGCCCGCATGCAGCAAGACCTGGACAACATCCAGGCTTGGGCTGATAAGTGGCAAGTAACATTAGTGCCAGACAAGTGCCAGGCAATGACCATCTCCAACAAGAGAGAGTCGAACCACCTCCCCTTGACATTCAACGGCATTACCATCGCCGAATCCCCCACCATCAACATCCTGGGGGTCACCATGGTCCAGAAACTTAACGGGACCAGCCATATAAATACTGTGGCTACAAGAGCAGGTCAGAGGCTGGGTATTCTGCAGTGAGTAACTCACCTCCTGACTCCCCAAAGCTTTTCCACCATCAACAAGGCACAAGTCAGGATTGTGATGGAATACTCTCCACTTGCCTGGATGAGTGCAGCTCCAACAACACTCAAGAAGTTTGCCAACATCCAGGAAAAAGCAGCCCGCTTGATTGGCACCCCATCCACCACCCTAAACATTCACTCCCTTCACCACCGGCGCACAGTGGCTGCAGTGTGTACCATCCACAGGATGCATGGTAGCAACTCGCCAAGGCTTCTTTGACAGTACCTCCCAAACCCGCAACCTCTACCACCTAGAAGGACAAGGGCAGCAGGCACATGGGAACAACACCACCTGCACATTCCCCTGCAAGTCATACACCATCCCGACTTGGAAATATATCGTCGTTCCTTCATCGTTGCTGGGTCAAAATCCTGGAACCCCCTTCCTAACAGCACTATGGGAGAACCTTCACCACACGTACTGCAGTGGTTCTAGAAGGCGGCTCACCATCACCTTCTCAAGGGCAATTAGGGATGGGCAATAAATGCTGGCCTTGCCAGTGACGCCCACATCCCATGAACGAATAAAAAAAATCGTGAGGACAGGTTGCAGCTTGAGTATTGAAGATTGAGGGGTGATCTGATCGAGGTGGTTAAAATGTTAAAAGGATTTGATAGAGTGGAAACAGAGAAACTATTTCTTCTGGTGGAGGAATCAAAAACAAGGGAACATAATCTTAAAATTAGAGCTAGACCATTCAGAAGTAAAATCAGGGAACACTTTTTCACACAAATGGTAGTAGAAATATGGAACTCTCTCCCCAAAAGGCTGTGGATGCTGGGACACTTGGAACTTTCAAGACTGAGATAGATAGACTTTTGCTAAGCAAGGGAATCAAGGCAAAGGTGGGAAAATGAAGCTGAGGTGCAGATCAGCCACGATCTAGTTAAGTGATAGAGTAGGCCCGCAGGGCTAAATGGCCTACTCCTGATCCTATAAAGCAAAGTGAACAAGAGCATATGTTCAGAGAAAGTAGACATCCTTTGATTATTCATTCCATATCATTTCTAAAGACTGGGTATTGCTTCTGCCTCATACATTACATCATTGGTTCAGAATTTATTCAGGCACTTTGGTCAGTTTTCTTTAAAAAAAACAAGAATAGTCAATTGGTGAAGAGAGCCAAAGCAGATCCTCAGAAGGATTTGACTCCAATACCGAGTACCTGGAAAAGAAACTACTTGGATTTGTAGGACTCTATTTTTAAAATTCACATTTTGAACCGAAGTAAAGCTGTGGCTACAACTCCAGGAGACAAAAGGATCCATAAAACAAAAGATAGTACATTTCACAAATCAATGCATGCAAATCACTACAGATGTATCATTGGGAGTGAGAATTGTAAAATGGTATTCCACTCGCTTCTGCTTTTTCTCTGAAATCAGAGACTGTACCACCAGTCTTCCTGTGGAGTTCTCCCAAGGTGACATATCAATCTAAATGTTTGCTGTATTATATTTTCAATACACAGAAGTGGTTTTGCAGGTTCAATTATTACTATTTTCAGTCCAAAAAAAGATTTGCTGCAGGTCAACCTAAGAAAATTGAACTGGTTTCTCAAAAATCACATGGCTATGTTAAGGCCATTCACTGGGACCTGTAGTCAAAAAAAGAGAGGTCATTTTGACTTTAGGTGATAATGTAAAACAGACGATATTGATTCAGCCACCTGTTATACATCTCTCCTGATTTGAAATGAAAACCGTGAGAGATGTATTACGGGCGGCTGAATCAATATCACCCATTTTACATTATCACGCAATGTCGAAATTACTCCCAGAGACTTGCACTTATTTCTTAATTGTATTTCAAAGCACTTCATATGCAATGAATTACTTTTCAGTGATCAACAACTGTAATAACATATGCAAACACAGCACCCATTTTAAGTTAATCTGCTTTATCATGTTAGTTAAGAGAGGATGGGAGAGAGGGTAGATGAGGGCAATGCAGTTGATGTGGTGTATATGGACTTTCAAAAGGCGTTTGATAAAGTGCCGCATGGTAGGCATATCATCAAGATTGCAGCTCATGGAATAAAGGGGGCAGTAGCAACATGCATACAGAATTAGCTAAGTGACAGGAAACAGAGAATAGTGGTGAACGGTTGTTTTTCGGACTGGAGGGAGGTGTACAGTGGTGTTCCCTAGGGGACAGTGCTGGGACCACTGCTTTTCTCGATATATATTAATGACTTGGGCTTGGGTGTACAGGGTACAATTTCAAAATTTGCAGATGACACAAATCTTGGAAGAGTAGTAAACAGTGAGGAGAATAATGATAGACATCAAGAGGATATAGACAGGCTGGTGGAATGGGCAGATACGTGGCAGATGAAATTTAACGCAGAAAAATGCAAAGTGATACATTTCGGTAGGTAGAACGAGGAGAGGCAATATAAACTAAAGGGCACAACTCTAAAAGGGGTACAGGAACAGAGAGATCTGGGGGTATATGTACACAAATCATTGAAGGTGGCAGGGCAGGTTGAGAAAGCGGTTAAAAAAGCAGATGGGCTTTATAAATAGAAGCATACAGTACAAAAGTATGGAAGTCATGATGAACCTTTATAAAACACTCATTTGACCACAACTGGAGTATTGTGTCCAGTTCTGGGCACCGCACTTTAGGAAAGATGTGAAGGCCTTAGAGAGGGTGCAGACTAGATTTACTAGAATGATTCCGGGGATGAAGGGATTTAATTATGTGGAGAGACTGGAGAAGCTGGGAAACAGAGACTGTTGCGAGAAGATTTGATAGAGGTATTCAAAATCATGAAGGGTCTACACAGAGTAGATAGAGAGAAACTGTTCCCATTGACGAAAGGGTCAAGAACCAGAGGACATAGATTTAAGGTGATTGGGAAAAGAACCAAAGGTGACATGAGGAAAACCTTTTTACACAGCGAGTGGTTAGGATCTGGAATGCACTGCCTGAGGGGGTGGTGGAGGCAGATTCAATCATGGCCTTCAAAAGGGAACTGGATAAGTACTTGAAAGGAAAATATTTGCAGGACTACGGGAACAGGGCGGGGGAGTGGGACTAGCTGGATTGCTCTTTCATAGAGCCAACACGGACTCGATGGGCCGAATGGCCTCCTTCCATGCTGTAACCTTTCTATGATTCTGTGATTCTATGATTCTAACTCTTTGCTGTTCTTCAAAGAGCTGCCATGGGATGTTTCTCATCCACCTGAACAGCAGACTGGACATTGGTTAAACATCTCATCCTAAAGATAACGGGGTAGAGTTTCCGCTTTCACAATCAGGAAATTGCACCCAAAATGCACTCTAAATTGCCCCCAAAATATGCAGGTTAGTTTACAGTTCAAGTTTCTAATAAAATTCATTTGCATAATTACAAATTTAAAATCTTCCATGAACCAGCGCAATCGGGCAGCGTAACTGTTTCTTTTTTCTTCCATTAAAAAGTATTTCTTGATGTATTTAAGAGTGGTAACCAGGTGCGGTTTTATTAATACAGCTGAAAATGGGTTTATCACAAAAAATATGCATTTTTATTAAGGGTGTCCAGTCCTCCACCCATGAGTAACCTGATTTAAGATCACTGAAAATGACTTAAAAAAACCCTACGTTCAACCATTTAATAGTTTCATTGGTGTACGCTAGTTAGTTTCTGAGTAAATTAAAAAATTAAACTTTTTTGATATGTAAAAACTTTTAAAATGTGCCTACTACTGCCTGTGCGCTTAAGAAAATGAATGTAAGTTGAAGAGCTTTCTCAAACCAGTGCAATCGGTGGAAGCTCCCAATGTTGACCTGGGAGTGTGGCCAGTTTTGTGGGTGGGGCCTGACCGGGCCAAATTGAATCTTAAACCACCTTAAAAGCTCGCGGAAAACACGAGAGTGAGTGTTTTTGGGCGCAACTCACTTGCAGTTAAAATTCCCTGATCGTTAGCGCTGGTTTGGCCGATTTAGTTCGGATTGCGCTGATATTACTAACGTAAATGAGAGGAAACTCTACCCCTGCATCTTGGTTACTGCAGCACTCCTTCGGTACTGCACTGGGTTATCAGCATAGATCCTGTGCTCAAATTCTGGAGAGGAATTTGAAGCCACAGTCTTCTGACTCTAAAGCCATCAACTGAGTTAACCTGACACCTTAAAGATGTTAGCCCTAAGCTTCCACAGGGGTTGATCTGATCTCTGTTTTCAGCCATTAACGCCATTTCTCTGGGGATTTCCAAAATTACAGCAGACGGTTGGGACAACTCTTGCAGAAATTCATGGCTGTGCATTTTATATAACTATCATAAATAGCTGCAGAAAATTGCACTAATAAAGGATTGCACATCTGAGCTGGTTTCAGCTCACAGTATCTTCACTAAATACTTATTAGTAATAGTTGCCTGCTTGCACTTATCTGATGACTGGTATGAACACATTATCAGAGAACAGCCAGAAGAACTGAAGAAATCTTTGCTCAACTCTGTAAGTGAGTAGAAATTCTAATTATAGAAACATAGAAAATAGGAGCAGGAGTAAGCCATTCGGCCCTTCGAGCCTGCTCCGCCATTCAATATGATCATGGCTGATCCTCTATCTCAATACCATATTCCCATTCTCTCCCCATGCCCCTTGATGCCTTTTGTGTCTAGAAATCTAGCTCCTTCTCAAATATATTCAGTGACTTGGCCTCCACAGCCTTCTGTGGTAGAGAATTCCACAGGTTCACCACCCTCTGAAGAAATTTCTCCTCATCTCAGTCCTAAATGTCCTACCCAGTATCCTGAGACTGTGACCCCTTGTTCTGGACCCCCAGCCAGGGGAAACATCCTCCCTGCATCCAGTTTGTCTAGCCCTGTCTGAATTTTATATGTTTTAATGAGATCCCCTCTCATTCTTCTAAATTTGAGTGAATATAAGCCGAGTCGACCCAATCTCTCCTCATACGACAGTCCTGCCATCCCAGGAATCAGTCTGGTGAACCTTTGCTGCACTCCCTTTATGGCAAATGTATCCTTTCTTAGGTAAGGAGACCAAAACAGCACACAGTACTCCAGGTGTGGTCTCACCAAGGCCCTGTATAACTGCAGTAAGACATCCTTGCTCCTGTACTCAAATCCTCTTGCAATGAAGGCCAATACACCATTTGCCTTCCTAACTGCTTGCTGCACCTGCATATTTGCTTTCAGTGACTGGTGTACAAGGATACCCAGGTCCCTTTGTACATCAACATTTCCCAATCTATCACCATTTAAATAATACTCTGCCTTTCTGTTTTTCCTTCTGAAGTGGATAACTTCAAATTTATCCACTTTATACAGCATCTGCCATGTATTTGCCCACTCACTCAACTTGTCTAAATCGCCTTGAAGCCTCTTTGCATCCTCCTCCCAACTCATGATTCCACCTAGTTTTGTGTCATCAGCAAACTTGAAATTATTGAGGCTACCATTGGGGACAGATTCCAGACTGTTTCAGTCAAATATATTCCTTTCAAAGGAACTTTTTCTGAACATTTAGAAACAGATAGCACTGTAGGTCAAGCCAGCATCATGGCCAAACCTTCCTTCAACTCCTTGGCACTGGTCAGGACTATGTAGTCCAAGAGGCTATACTTCTGGAGATCCTTGTGATTGTATCTTTTGGCATAGTAGTCCCTAAAATGCTTTTATAGATTTCAGATGGTACAGGCGAATTGTGTTTGACCAGAAGTCTCAAAGTGATCAATGAACAGGACCAATACTGTTCACTAGAGCAACTCTGACAGTTACAACAATGCTCCTTAGAGCTCCACAAATAGCACAAACTGTGGTGGACTAGTGGGCCTCGTCACTTACAGTATGGTTCATTGCCAACAGCCAGACACTCTATCAAGAGGAGACCATCATGATAATTTCCAAGATAGACATTTCCTTTGCAAACAATAGGGATGATTTGGACTTTTGGATGACCAACCGGTGGAGCATGCTGGCTGGTCGCCTGCACCTGTGGAGAAGAGGCAGCCTCATTTACATGAGGCCGGTAAGCTGTGGGTTGCCAAACGGGCATTCAGATGCTGCTTGCTGTATTAAGACTGGCCAATATTAGGCCACCTCAGCCAGCATCGGAGTTGGGGGAGGGGTCTAGGGCTGGCAGCAGCCCAGACTATTTTGTGTGACCCGGAGAAGCAGGAGTGCTTCTCTGGGCCCGACAAAAATATTTGCGAACTTACCTTTGCCGGGCCTTCGGCTTTAACGCCCGTGGAAATGATCAGAGCGTGCACGATGCTCGCTCTGACCATTTCTAACTTAAAATAGTAGTCGGGTTCCTAGGACCCCGATTTGCATATTGGAATAGGTCAACCGCCTGTAACAGGCAGAGAGGTGCTTCGAGCGCCCAGCAGTAGGCCCCTTTAAAATTGGTGCTGGCCGCATTACCAACTTTTGAGCCCGTTACTACCCAATTAATGCCAGGCAAAACAAGTTAAAATCAACTACAATATCTTCTAGTTTAAGATTTAGGCCCTTGGAGAAAGAATCAGAGTCCTGTTGCTTAAGAAACAATGAATCCTTACAAAAGAAACTCTGCTATGCCTTCATTCCAGTTTCAATAATTTCAAAGTCCACATGAAGACAAAGGAAACAGAGCCCAATTCATATCAATTGTTTGGCATTGTACACAAAAACTGTGATTCTTAATCTCCTCCTCCATCTGAAGACATATCCTGGATTTCTCACACATGCACGAATAGGAGAATTCTGTAAATTTGACCTGACCAACCTTGAGCTGATAAGCTAGCTATTGAAAGTGACAGTGCTTTTTCATGAGCTACTACTACAGGTGATTGAAACTATTACCATTTCAATGTAGTATATTCATCAGACGCTCTATCAATACAAATGAATAGCTTACAATCTAAAAATTTGTGGCACCCCTAGGCTCGCATCATACTAGCAAAACCTTTTAGTTAATTCAATTCCATCCTGTAAGTGTTCAAGTGTCCCTCATGTAAAGCAGAATAGGGACATATTCTTAGTATTTAGACTCTTGAAAGCGTCCTGAAAGACTAGACTGGCTCTTAAGCACATAGCTCCAACATGGGCTCGCCATTTAGTATAACACAAATTCATGCACTTTCCTTTTGAAGCATGCTTATAATCACAATTAATTCCATTGTCAGCATTAATTTCCACTGTGAGGGTGTGTTTTATTAGATTACTGTTGATTTCTCCCTCAACTCCATTTACCCGCATTTGCTCCCTATCTCTTGATACCCTTAGCCAACAAAAATCCATCAATCTCAGTCTTGAAAGCTTCAATTGACTCAACATCCACAATATTTTGGGTGAAAGAGTTCCATATTTCCTCTACCCTTTGCATGAAAGAAATACTTCCTGATTTCACTCCTAAATGGCCTAGCTCTAATGTTAAGATTATGCCCCCATGTGTGAAGGTTTCAGTAGAGGATGGGCTGAGGATCAAATTAAAAAATAAAAGATTTTTCTTTTAGCTTTACAAACAAAGGTAAATATAGCCCTTGGTCAGCTATACTTCCTACTTGTAAATTAGCATCAGCTCAGACTGGATGAGAATATCACCTTCTTTAAATTGTTTGTAAATTAAGGATAACAACTGTTTCTATGCAAAATTATTCAACACATTCCTGACATCAATGAGCAGTCAACAAGACCTTAACAAGATTTTTTTCTCTTTCTATATTTGTTACTTACACCAGCACTTTACAAATGGGAGGAAATCACCTTTAGCTGATAATAGAAAACCGATTTCCTAACTCATATACACTACGAAGAAAATATTTTCCATTGTATTATATACTCTCTTCCCATCAGACCTTAATTTGTGAGAAAATTGAATTCTTCAATTTGGGGTTTTGCAATTATTATCCTTCTGTTCTTGAATCATATTGTCAGATTAGAAATATAGTAATGTGCAGGACTGAAGCACATCATTCAGGTCTCATGCAATCCTAATGTTCAAAAAGTACCAACTATACGCCCTCCCCTCATGTTCCTTCACTAAAAAACTATACAGCTCTCTCTTGAATTTGTTGACTCTATTTACCTTCACTGTCTCCATGGGCACATATTCACTGTTGCCTTTTGGATGAAATGTTAAACCAAGGCCCCATCTGCCCCCTCAAGTGGACATAAAAAATCCCATGACACGATTTCAAAGAAGAGCAATGGAATTCTCCCCAGTGTCCCGGCCAATATTTATCTCTCAACAAACATCACTAAAACAGATTATCTGTTCATTATCGCATGGCTATTTGTGGGACTTTGTGCACAAATTGGCTGCCATGTTTCCTACATTACAACGGTGACTACACTTCAAAAGTATTTAATTGGCTGTAAAGCATTTTCGGGTGTCCTGAGACCGTGAAAGGCACTACATAAATGTAAGTCCTTTTTTTAATCCTATATGTGAAGCAGTTAAATTTAAATTGTTTACTTTTTCTGAGCTTTAGTGCGTATTTATACCATTTGTGGCATTATTAATCTATTTATTGGCATTCAGCTGATCCATACCCCTTAGATTTTTGAAAACCTCAGCAAGATCCCCCCATAGCCTTCTTTTCTTCAAAATAAATAGTGTCTCCTCATGGCTCAAGTGTTTAATCCTAGGTGTCAGTTTAGTTGATCTCCTATGTATTTTCACTAATGCCTGGGTCTAGAAATTCGATCGCACCCAAAAACGGGCACACATGCGCATGTCTGTTCACGTGGGCACAGGGACCATCTAAAATTGATACTGGGACCTCATTATAATGGGTTAGGCCTGCAACCAGCTTTGCTTATTGGCTGTGCATCACTTGGTGGGGGTGGGAAATCGGGTGTCTCTGTTACCACTTAAAGGCAGCCGGCACCTTTTAAAGGGGATTTGCACTGTGGCTGCAGACAGGAGGGAATGCTTGTGATAAAAATGACTGCCAGTGCTGTAGATCATGCCCCCATGTTCTCCGATGTTGCTTTGAAGGCCCTAGTCCAGGTGATGGACAGGAGGAGTGAGATCCTGTTCCCCCAGGAGGAAGAAAGCCCTTCAGGCAACACCTCCAATACCATTGGGAAGAGGTGGCTGAGGATGTCAACACCAGGAGCTTTGCTCCCAGGACATGGCTGCAATACTGAAAAATGTTTAATGAACTCAGCAGAGTTGTCACGGTAAGAATTCTACCTCTGACCTTAATTACTTTCTCCTCACACCTGCACCACCTCCAACCCCACTACTCACAACACTCCCCTCCCTACTTCCCTTCACTGTCCTACAATCACTGCACCACACTTCACTCCATCTCCTTCTCCTCCTACTCATACGTTCTGCACTTTCTATTTTAACCATTATTACAACCCTCACTTCCCCACACTTTACATCTTGCACACAACAGCTGCTCTATTCAACCATGATAGGCACATTCTCAAAACAGTTCACAAGGCTGACGCTAACACTCCTCACTCCTGCTGGCAAAGGTCGCACACTGTTATAATGTAGGAAACACAGCAGACAATTTGTGCACAGCAAGGTCCCTCAAACAGCAATGATATAAGTGACCAGATAATCTGTTTTAGTGATGTTGGTTGAGGGATAAGTAATGGCCAAGACACTGGGGAGAATTCCCCTGCTCTTCTTCAAATACTCTTCCATCACCATCCCTGGGTATGTCCTGTCCCACCGGCAGGACAGACCCACCAGAGGTGGCAGTACAGTGATATACAGTCAGGAGGGAGTGGCCCTGGGAGTCCTCAACATTGACTCTGGACCCCATGAAATCTCATGGCATCAAGTCAAACATGGGCAAGGAAACCTCCTGCTGATTACCACCTACCGTCCTCCCATAGCTGATGAATCAGTCCTCCTCCATGTTGAACACCACTTGGAGGAAGCACTGAGGGTAGCAAGGGCACAAAACGTACTCTGGGTGGGGGACTTCAATGTCCATCAACAAGAGTGGCTCGGTAGCACCGCTACTGACCGAGCTGGCCGAGTCCTGAAGGACATAGCTGCCAGAATGGGCCTGCGGCAGGTGGTGAGCGAACTAACACGAGGGAAAAACTTACTTGACCTCGTCCTCACCAATCTACCTGTCGCAAATGCATCTGTCCATGACAGTATTGGTAGGAGTGACGACCGCACAGTCCTCGTGGAGATGAAGTCCCGTCTTCGCACTGAGGACACCATCCAACGTGTTGTGTGGCACTACCACCATGCTAAATGGGATAGAATCAGAACAGATCTAGCAGCTTAAAACTGTGCATCCATGAGGCATTGTGGGCCATCAGCAGCAGCAGAATTGCATTCCAGCACAATCTGTAAACTCATGGCCCGGCATAGTCCTCACTCTACCATTACCAACAAGCCAGGAGATCAACCCTGGTTCAATGAGGAGTGTAGAAGAGCATGCCAGGAGCAGCACCAGACGTACCTAAAAATGAGGGGCCAACCTGGTGAAGCTACAACTCAGGACAACATGCATGCTAAACAGCGGACGCAACATGCTATAGACAGAGCTAAGCGATTTCACAACCAACAGATCAAATCAAAGCTCTGCAGTCCTGCCACATCCAGTCGTGAATGGTGGTGGACAATTAAACAACTAAAGGGAGGAGGAGGCTCTGCAAACATCCCCATCCTCAATGATGGCGGAGTCCAGCACGTGAATGCAAAAGACAAGGCTGAAGCATTTGCAACTATCTTCAGCCAGAAGTGCCGAGTGCATGATCCATCTCGGCCTCCTCCCGATATCCCCACCATCACAGAAGCCAGTCTGCAGCCAATTCGATTCACTCCACGTGATATCAAGAAACGGCTGAGTGCACTGGATACAGCAAAGGCTATGGGCCCCGACAACATCCCGGCTGTAGTGCTGAAGACTTGTGCTCCAGAACTAACTGCGCCTCTAGACAAGCTGTTCCAGTACAGCTACAACACTGACATCTACCCGACAATGTGGAAAATTGCCCAGGTATGTCCTGTCCACAAAAAGCAGGACAAATCCAATCCGGCCAATTACCGCCCCATCAGTCTACTCTCAATCATCAGCAAAGTGATGGAAGGTGTCGTCGACAGTGCTATCAAGTGGCACTTACTCAACAATAACCTGCTCACCGATGCTCAGTTTGGATTCCGCCAGGACCACTCGGCTCCAGACCTCATTACAGCCTTGGTCCAAACATGGACAAAAGAGCTGAATTCCAGAGGTGAGGTGAGAGTGACTGCCCTTGACATCAAGGCAGCATTTGACCGAGTGTGGCACCAAAGAGCCCTCGTAAAATTGAAGTCAATGGGAATCAGGGAGAAAACTCTCCAATGGCTGGAGTCATACCTAGCGCAATGGAAGATGGTAGTGGTTGTTGGAGGCTAATCATCTCAACCCCAGGACATTGCTGCAAGAGCTCCTCAAGGCAGTGTCCTAGGCCCAACCATCTTCAGCTGCTTCATCAATGACCTTCCCTCCATCATAAGGTCAGAAATGGGGATGTTCGCTGATGATTGCACAGTGTTCAGTTCCATTTGCAACCCCTCAAATAATGAAGCAGTCCGAGCCCGCATGCAGCAAGACCTGGACAACATCCAGGCTTGGGCTTATATGTGGCAAGTAACATTCGCACCAGATAAGTGCCAGGCAATGACCATCTCCAACAAGAGAGAGTCTAACCACCTCCCCTTGACATTCAACGGCATTACCATTGCCGAATCCCCCACCATCAACATCCTGGGGATCACCATTGACCAGAAACTTAACTGGACCAGCCATATAAATACTGTGGCTACAAGAGCAGGTCAGAGGCTGGGTATTCTGCGGTGAGTGACTCACCTCCTGACTCCCCAAAGCTTTTCCACCATCTACAAGTCAGGAGTGTGATGGAATACTCTCCACTTGCCTGGATGAGTGCAGCTCCAACAACACTCAAGAAGCTTGACACCATCCAAGATAAAGCAGCCCGCTTGATTGGCACCCCATCCACCACCCTAAACATTCACTCCCTTCACCACCGGCGCACTGTGGCTGCAGTGTGTACCATCCACAGGATGCACTGCAGCAACTCGCCAAGGCTTCTTCGACAGCACCTCCCAAACCCGCGACCTCTACCACCTAGAAGGACAAGAGCAGCAGGCACATAGGAACAACACCACCTGCACATTCCCCTCCAAGTCACACACCATCCCAACTTGGAAATATATCGCCGTTCCTTCATCGTCGCTGGGTCAAAATCCTGGAACTCCCTTCCTAACAACACTGTGGGAGAACTGTCACCACACGGACTGCAGCGATTCAAGAAGGCGGCTCACCACCACCTTCTCAAGGGCAATTAGGAATAGGCAATAAATGCCGGCCTCGCCAGCGACGCCCACATCCCATGAACGAATAAAAATAAAAGTAATGTCATGGGATCTTTCACTTCCACCCAAGAGGGAAGACAGAGCCTCAGTTTAACATCTCAGCCAAAAGACACCTCCTCCAACAGTGGAGCACTCCCTCAGTACTGCACTGCCAGCCTGGATTGTGGGCTCAAGCCTCTGGAGTGGGACTCGAACCCATGACCTTCTAACTCAAAGGCAAGAGAGCTACCACTGAACCAAAGCTGATACCTTGGGGCAAGCAATTTGCTAAATGAGGAGGGGCAGCCAATCTGAACACACCTTCTCGTTGACCTATCCTGTTACAGATTTTACGAGTCGCACAGTGACTGTTTCCCCGGGGAGTTATAGGTTTCTTTGGAGGCGGGGGGCTGGAAGGAGAGGTCCTTCACAGTCTGTCTCTTGACACAATCATATTTCATGACCATGGGGGGGCATCCAGTCACGACGCTTCCTGAAGATGCAGTGTCACTCGATCTGACCATTGCAAGCACCAGCTAGAGGCTGCCACCATACCTACTTTAGAGGGCAGGCTAGAGGAGGGATTTTCATGTGGTGAATCAACGGCCACATGATTGGCGGAGCTAAGGCAGGGGGTAGTATGCCACAGGTGCCAGCTCGCCGGAGGGCGAGATCACACACTTGCTCGGCTGCAGAGGACTCAGATGCTGACTACGAAGGCCCGGGCTACCAGGAAAAGCGAGATGCACTGGGCAGCCTTCCAGTGCGCTTAGGTACAATGGCTGAGAGCATGGAGGACTCCAGCACCAACTTGTGTCAGGGCTTCGCGCAGAGCATGGAAACCATTCTGTCAAGCATGGAGCCAGTGGCCAGCTCCATGAACATGACAGAGGTACCCACCATGATGGAACCTCTGCTGACAGCTCTGACAGGTTCCACGGCAGTTCACAACTGCTGCCATAAAAGTTCAGTCTGAAAGCTGAGAGCCATAGGAGCGCTGAGCTGCAGTCTAAGAATAGTGTCCTTGGTTCCATGGGAGAAGCAGCTGCTGTCCTCTCTCAGGATGACAGCATGCCTGCGCCCCTGCCACCCACTCCATCAGTGCCCGGTTTTGTGCCCCACTACCAGCTGGGCCAGACTGCCCCGGCACTCGCCGAGATGCTTCAATCTGTAGCTTGGCCCTCAAGTGCCAGAGCTGCTCGAGGTTGCCCACCACGAACATCTGAAGTGTCCTCCATGGAAGCTCAGCAGCTTTCCACCTCCCAAGCTGTAGCCACTGGGGAAACACATCGTATCACTACAGTAGGTAAAGGAGCACAGAAACCAGTCACTTGGGATTGCACACGAGTGATTCTTAACTATTCCAGTTAACTTATTCAAAACTCAAGTGAGTTGTAGAAGATTTCTGGAAATTCTGTTAGTGTCCATATTTGTAGGCAGTTGAGGCCTGCTCCAAACCCCCTCCAGGGACTTATCTGAGGGCCACTGCCAGCGAGGAAAGCAGTCCGAAACTGGTTTCTCCCATGAGCAAGCTGTTTGTCGAGGCGCGACCAGCAATGGCAGCTTGCCCACGAGTATGCAGATAAGGCCCGAGGAACAATTTCTATTGATCCTTGGGCCTCTTGCTTCGGGCGAGCATGGCTTCTGTAGTAAAACAGACCCAGACTCATTTTTACCCCATCATGTTCTAAAATACAGGGCTTAGAATTCAGCTGTGTTTGCATTCTATTTTTTGCAGTGCTGGTATAATAGACATTCACTCGATAAATAACATTTGGCTAAACGCGTTCTTCTATTAGCTGTTGCAAAGGGGTAAGCAATTCAAATTCTCTAGAAACTCAACCAGCAGGTTGCACATTTTAAAAGTCCCTATAAGCTGTAACTTGTGGTTATGCTTCAGCCCTGTGCTTTGGTGACATTCAAGCACAACACTTCACTAGAAGGCTTTCAATTCTAAATGTTAATTGTACATCAGCAATTCCTAAAGGAGAAATCTGCTGGAGGCTGTACCATGCCATTGTTTTATAATGAATACGTCACTTAGTGACTGAGCCAAGAAAGAAATGTAATTTCTGCGGATTTCAATTAAGTGGTAATAATCTTGAAAGTGCACATTATTTCACAGCTGACACAACCAAGCATTCTGGAAATAATTTTAGACAGTGCTACTGAAATCCCTGCATGTCATCCTTTCACATTTTAGTTTTCCTATTAGCTCTCACTTCTGTCGTGGAATGTTGTTGGTAGTGTGGTGCAATCATTTACACAACTGGCGATTGAGTGCATGGAATTTAAAATCCTCTCACAACTTATGGTTCTGCTTAGTTGGAATCTTAGTTGCATCTTATTATCTATGAACTAGTGATGATAATTATACAGAGGTTTTGAACTTACTACCAATTTGTAGAACCTATAGCAATACTAATTATAATAAAATGATTCCACTTAAACTATAATATGTCAATTTCTTTTAATTAAAATTATCTTTAATTGTATATTAAAATACTCCTTGTGCATAATGAAAAGTTCTCCTATTCTACCTTTTATTTAATCTATTCTGTTATATAATTTAATTATTATTTTATTACAATTTAATGCCCTGAATGACTTATTAACACCACTAATAACTTACCCGTCCTCAAAACCTATAAGCTTACACATCATCACACTTTAAGAAAAGAGTATATAGGTATTTTAAGAATCACGCGTAATCTTGTTCACAAGAATGTTTTCTGTCAGGTACTATCTTTAATCCAAAAAGAAAAAATATATTACTAAAATCTACCTATGTAATCCAGTTATGCATCACAATGATGTAATCCTTTACCTTTGCTAAATATTTATATTGTATGGTGCTTTTTTTGAGCTTTGAGGTGAGTGATGTCATGTTAAGCAAAAGACCATTTTCCGACTTTGTACTTGTTGGGTGTTGATGCCAAGCACTGTCTAGTCAGGTAAAGTATTTACCAGATACGGAGTTAACAATGGGGTAGATTTTCCTCTCTACCACCACAGGTGACAGAATAAAGCACGTTTCACAAAGATGCTGACTTTATTCAATCGATGCCTGACTTATGAGAAGCCTGAGTGCGGAGATTGGCAAGATTGCTATTGTCCAAGATTAAGTCGTTGCTCTTTCTTTTGTCTTCCAGGGACTTCACGCCTACAAGAAGATTCTGCTAATATGGATGGTGTCAATTCCTCAGAGGACTTCATTCCTTCTGAGGGTGCACTGTCACAGGATATACAGCCATGCACCAGCGTAGATACTCGCACTTCGGTGGCTCCGGCGAGACAGTTAATTGGGTTTTCACCTGGCAAATCACAAGTCACAAGTGAACAGAAGTAGACACTGGTGGCAGGGGCAGCTGTGGAGTGTCCGTGTCGGAGGGTGTACTCCTCTCCAAGCTCTGCTCAGCTGGACATAGATGCTGAACATTGGGGGACATTGTTGAGGAGAATGATTGAGGTACAGCTGCAACTTTGCGAGGTACTGGAAAATGTGTCACACACACTCTCCATAATAGCGGAGAGGATGGAGGAGTCCAAATCCAGCATCAGTGGAGTGATGCCACAGGCAAGTGCTAGAACATCTGTGATGGAGAGAGTGGCCACCTCCATTGAGTTTCAAGTTCGGCTCGCAAATGAATCTATGTAGGCCGTGACCACGACCGTGCTGTGTCTGCCTCCTTCAAGAGGATAACAGATGCCTTATCAGTGGCCTTACAATGCGTCACTGATCCTCACCAAGCTGCTGTCCAGCAGAGTGGTGGGATTGATGGGGTGCTGGCCCAGGAGAGGGAGGATGGCAAAAGGGGACACTGGTGGCAGGGGCAGCTGTGGAGAGTCCGCCTTGGAGGGCGCACTCCTTTCCAAGCTTTGCTCAGCTGGACACAGATGCTGAACCGTGGGGGCTATCATTGAGAAGGAGAATGATTGAGGTACAGTTACACCTTTGCTGAGAGCCTGGAGGAGTCCAAATCCATCATTAGTGGAGTGATATTACAGGCAAGTGCTAGAAAGTCTGCACTGGAGATAATGGCCACCTCCATTGAGTTTCAAGCACGGCTCTCAAATGAGTCTGTGCAGGTTGTGACCACGGCCATGCAGGCGATGTCCGCTTCCTTCAACACGATGACAGATACCTTAACAGTGGCCTTACAACATGTCACTGATCCTCACCAAGCTGCTTTCCAGCAGAGTGGTGGGAATGATGTGGCGCTGGCCCAGGAGAGGGATGATGGTGAAAAGCGAGAAGGAATTTGGAACTCCACTCAAAGAGCTCCCACATCTTACAAGTTGCCACCCCCTCAACCAATAATCGCAATGCTGCCTCCTCTCCCGATGGCTGAATCTGCCCCTGCACAGGTGCAGGTGGAGCATTCTTTGGCGGGGCCCTCACGGGCTCCAAAACCCAGAGGTCGTAAGCTAAGAGCATCTCAGCAGCCAGGGCAGGGATCTGAGCAGCCTGCCTCTACCTCTGCAGAAGTCACAAAGGATGTACCACGTAGAAGCGGTAGGAAGCATAAGTTTAAGTAATTGTAGTTCACCAAGGATATGTACAACGGTGTTAGAAGAAATGTTATGTTGTTATTTATATTTCTTTTTATGTTGGCACATAAAATTTATTCATTATCACCACTTCCAAGTCTTCCACATAACTGATTCCAGACTTTCAAGTGGACCTTTCATTTGCTTCATGATCAATGCCAATACATGGCGACACCCATTGGGTGTATGTGTGGCTGAAGGACTGTTTTGTGCAAAGGGAGGGGCTTTGGTGGTCGTGGTGATGATTTTGCCAGAGTATGCCACCGATCTTTAATTTTGGAATGTCACATTTAGATTACTTTTTTCAACTTTAGGCACCCTATTATCAACAGGAAATTGATACATTTCAGGATTTAGGTCTCTTAGTTGCGAAGGGAGGATCACAAAACTAAGCTTGGAAAAAAAAATGAAAGGGGACATAATCCTGAAAGAGAGATGGATATGGTAATATAAATACTAGCAGTTTATTTAAGCTGAACTGTTATCACTGAACTAAAAGATACAAATTAGGCAGCTTCAGGAACAAAGGGTGCAATTCTTCAGGAACAAAGGGTGCAATTTTGGGTTCCTCACCAAGAAAGGATACAATAGCCTCGGAGAAAGTGCAACACAAATTTACCAGAATAATACCAGGGTTGAGGGATCTGAATTATGAGGAAAGGCTGCCACTGTAGGGTTTCATTCAAATATCATTGGAGGCCAAAGAAAAATTTAGTAATGTGTTCCCTTAGGAGAATAAATGGATGTATGCTCCCTGATAAGGCAGTTTGTAGATGGTCGATGGAAGCAGTAAGTCTGATGTCAATGATCTTTTCCTGTTCCTTGCATTCTAATGTTTCAAATCCATTAACCATCTTCCTGCACCTATGCGGCACAATTAAATCAAAAAAAAGCTTATTCCAATAAAAATAGGGGCCATAATTGTTTCGCTATTCTGATGAGCTCCTGACTAGGACTTGGAATTGCTCTGGAGTTTCCTGTGGCCTTGTTTGAAAGAGGATTCTGCGCACCCCCCAAACAAAGCTACTGACACGGAGGTGACGGAACTGAGGCCAGGGACTCCCTAAGCTCCAACTCAGTGAAAGATACCAGTATAATACAATTGTAAACAATTTTACAACACCAAATTATAGTCCAGCAATTTTATTTTAAATTCACAAGCTTTCGGAGGCTTCCTCCTTCCTCAGGTAAATGTTCAGGAGCTCCTGAACATTTACCTGAGGAAGGAGGAAGCCTCCGAAAGCTTGTGAATTTAAAATAAAATTGCTGGACTATAACTTGGTGTTGTAAAATTGTTTACAATTGTCAACCCCAGTCCATCATCAGTATAATACAAGTTCTCCATGGTATGTTTGGCATAAAAACAGAAAATGCTGGAAACGTTCAGCAGGTCAGGCAGCATCTGTGGAGAGAGAAACAGAGTTAACGTTTCAGGTCGATGGCCTTTCATCAGTACTGGATGATTGGCATATTGAGCTTATAGGATGGAGTGCAGCATATAGCACATTTTAAAAAGTTTTAAATGTGCATCGATTTTGCTTTATGTTTGTAAGAAAAAAGAGTACCTTTGCTGTAATATGTAGAGAAAATGCTGGCAATACACAGCTGGTACATCAGCATCTGAAAAGAGAAAAAAAGTAGATGATTGTTCTGGGTGTAGGCCTGTCAGAGCTGGATGCTGGTAGATGTGAAGCATTAACCGGCCCATTTTTCCCTTTAAGATGCTGATGTGCTGATGTGTATTGCCAGCATTTTCTGGTTTTTCATATTTCATATTTCCAGCATTTGCAGCTTTTTCATTTTTTACTTTTTCTTTAAAATGCCAAGCAAATCTGCTGCAAATATTTAACATGAAAACATGTCAGAGCTACTAAAGATAATAGACAGGCTCCTAGATCTTTTTTTTAAATGCCTTATCGTCTACCTATTTGACAGGACAAACTAATTTTCAGTCAGCAGGAGAGGCTGAAAATTGGATAAGACAATATCTCCCCTCATTTTGAAAGACAAGAGCTGTTAGTTTAATCTCGTGAATATTTTGAGCTCTGATGCAATTCTAGATAGAAGTAGGTTGGGAGTTGGCATGTGGCTATCAAGATTCAGTTTGACTCAATCTGAGGTTAATTCTTTTAATGCAATGTCAGAAAAATCAGCCCATCAGAAAAAAGGTGCAGATGATACGGTATTGACTGGCAAACCTGTTTTAGAACATAACCTTGATGTTTTTGCTACATGTTCCATCATCGCCTGCAAACATAAACCAAACACAACCTTTAGAGGCAAAAACTGCAGTTATGTGAACAGTGTCAACAAATCAGCCAAATTTAAGTTTGCTGCTTTTTGGAAAAAGAAAAGACAGACTTGCATTTAAATAGCGCCTTTCACGACCTCAGAATGTCCCAAAACACTTTACATCAAATGAAGTACTTTTGAAGTGTCGTCACTGTTGTGATGTAGGAAACACAGCAGCCAATTTGCACACTGGAAGGTCCCACAAATAACAATGTGATAACGACCCGATAATCTGTTTTAGGTGGTATTTTTATTCGTTCATGGGATGTGGGCGTCGCTGGCAAGGCCGGCATTTATTGCCCATCACTAATTGCCCTTGAGAAGGTGGTGGTGAGTCGCCTTCTTGAACCGCTGCAGTCTGTGTGGTGAAGGTTCTCCCACAGTGCTGTTAGGTAGGGAGTTCCAGGATTTTGACCCATGCAGGTGGAGTTTTTCCTATGTGCCTGCTGCCATTGTCCTTCTAGGTGGTAGAGGTCGTGGGTTTGGGAGGTGCTGTTGAAGAAGCCTTGGCGAGCTGCTGCCGTGCATCCTGAGAATGGTACACACTGCAGCCACATTGCACCGGTGGTGAAGGGAGTGATGGGTGGTGGATGGGGTGCCAATGAAGCGGGCTGCTTTGTCCTGGATGGTGTTGAGCTTTTTGAGTGTTGTTGGAGCTGCACTCATCCTGGCAAGTGGAAACCAAAGCATCACACTTCTGACTTGTGCCTTGTAGATGGTGGAAAGGCTTTGGGGAGTCAGGAGGTGAGTCACTCGCTGCAGAATACCCAGCCTCTGACCTGCTCTTGTAGCCACAGTATTTATATGGCTGGTCCAGTTAAGTTTCTGGTCAATGGTGACCCCCAGGATGTAGATGGTGGGGGATTCGGTGATGGTAATGCCATTGAATGTCAAGGGGTGGTGGTTAGACTCTCTCTTGTTGGAGATGGTCATTGCCTGGCACTTGTCTGGTGCGAATGTTACTTGCCACTTATCAGCCCAAGCCTGGATGATGTCCAGGTCTTGCTGCATGCGGGCTCGGACTGCTTCATTATCTGAGGGGTTACGAATGGAACTGAACACTATGCAATCATCATCGAACATCCCCATTTCTGACCTTATGATGGAGGGAAGGTCATTGATGAAGCAGCTGAAGATGTTTGGGCCTAGGACACTGCCCTGAGGAACACCTGGAGCAATGTCCTGGGGCTGAGATGATTGGCCCCCAACAACCGCTGCCATCTTCCTTTGTCCTAGATTTGACTCCAGCCACTGGAGAGATTTCTCCCTGATTCCCATTGACTTCAATTTTACGAGGGCTCCTTGGTGCCACATTCACTCAAATGCTGCCCTGATGTCAAGGGCAGTCGCTCTCACCTCACCTCTGGAATTCAGCTCTTTTGTCTATGTTTGGACCAAGGCTGTAATGAGGTCTGGAGCTGAGTGGTCCTGGCAGAACCCAAACTGAGCATCGGTGAGCAGGTTATTGGTGAGTAAGTGCCGCTTGGTAGCACTGTCGACGACACCTTCCATCACTTTGCTGATGATTGAGAGTAGACTGATGGGGCGGTAATTGGCCAGATTGGCTATGTCCTGCTTTTTGTGGACAGGACATACCTCGGCAATTTTCCATATTGTCGGGTAGATGCCAGTGTTGTAGCTGTACTGGAACAGCTTGGCTAGAGGCGCGGCCGGTTCAGGAGCACAAGTCTTCAGCACTGCAGCTGAGATGTTGTCGGGGCCCATAGCCTTTGCTGTATCCAGTGCACTCAGCCATTTCTTGATATCACGTGGAGTGAATCGAATTGGCTGAAGACTGGCTTCTGTGATGGTGGGGATATCGGGAGGAGGCCGAGAAGGATCATCTACTCGGCACTTCTGGCTGAAGATGGTTGCAAATGCTTCAGCCTTGTCTTTTGCATTCACGTGCTGGACTCTGCCATCATTGAGGATTTTTTTTTTATTCATTCATGGGATGTGGACATCGCTGGTGAGGCCAGCATTTTTGCCCATCCCTAATTGCCCTCGAGAAGGTGGTGGTGAGCCGCCTTCTTGAATCGCTGCAGTCCGTGTGGTGAAGGTTCTCCCACAGTGCTGTTAGGAAGGGAGTTCCAGGATTTTGACCCAACGGCGATGTGTATCTGAGTGATGTGCCTGTCATGATTGAATAGCTGCCAGTGTAGCCTGTGAGCTGTGGGTGGGCGGCTTGCAACAGTGGTAATGTGTAAGGGTGAAAGGAAGCATCTGAATTGAGTACTGATGGAAAGAGTTTGTTGGTATGTGGGTGATGGGGGGTTTAGTGCGTGGACCAGTGGATGCGGCTAGTGGTGCAGTTGGTAGGAAACACCACTTGACAGTTGACCTCACTCACCTTGAACACTCGTGTCAAAACATTGAACTTCTTTTTTTCGTTCATGGGATGTGGGTGTCACTGGCGAGGCCAGCATTTATTGCCCATCCCTAATTGCCCTTGAGAAGGTGGTGGTGAGCCGTCTTCTTGAACCGCTGCAGACCGTGTGGTGAAAGTTCTCCCACAGTGTTGTTAGGTAGGGAGTTCCAGGATTTTGACCCAGCAACGATGGAGGGGAACATGCAGGTGGTGTTGTTCCCATGTGCCTGCTGCTCTTGTCCTTCTAGGTGGTGGAGGTCGCAGGTTTGGGAGGTGCTGTCGAAGAAGCCTTGGCGAGTTGCTGCAGTGCATCCTGTGGATGGTATGCACTGCAGCCACAGTGCGCCAGTCGTGAAGGGAATGAATGTTTAGGGTGGTGGATGAGGTGCCAATCAAGCGGGCTGCTTTGTCCTGGATGCTATCGAGCTTCTTGAGTGTTGTTGGAGCTGCACTCATCCCAGGCAAGTGGGGATGTTTACAGAGCCTCCTCCTCCCATTAGTTGTTTAACTGTCCACCACCATTCATGACTGAATGTGGCAGGACTACAGAGCTTTGATCTGATCCATTGGTTGTGGAATCGCTTAGCTCTGGCTATAGCATGTTGCTTCTGCTGTTTATCATGAATGTAGTCCTGTGTTGTAGCTTCACCAGTTTGGCACCTCATTTTTAGGTACGCCTGGTGCTGCTCCTGGCATGCTCTTCTACACTCCTCATTAAACCAGGGTTGATCCTCTGGCTTGTTGTTAATGGTAGTGTGAGGAATATGCCGGGCCATGAGATTACAGATTGTGCTGGAATACAATTCTGCTGCTGCTGATGGCCCACAGCGCCTCATGGATGCTCAGTTTTGAGCTGCTGGATCTGTTCTGAATCTATCCCATTTAGCATGGTGGTGGTGGTAGTGCCATACAACACGTTGGATGGTGTCCTCAGTGCGAAGAGAGGACTTCGTCTCCACGAGGACTGTGCAATGGTCACTCCTACCAATACTTTCATGGACAAATGCATCTGCGACAGGTAGATTGGTGGCTAAGAGGTCAAGTAGGTTTTTCCCTCTTGTTGGTTCGCTCACCACCTGCCTCAGTCCCAGTCTAGCAGCTATGTCCTTTAGGACTCGGCCAGCTTGGTCAGTAGTTGTGCCATCAAGCCACTCTTGGTGATGGACAATGAAGTCCCCCACCCAGAGTACATTCTGTGCCCTTGCTGCCCTCAGTGCTTCCGCCAAGTGGTGCTCAACATGGAGGAGGACTGATTCATCAGCTGAGGGAAGGTGGTAGATGGTAATCAGGCAGGAGGGACAGGGCATACCCAGGAATGGTGATGGAAGAGTCTGGGACGTTGGCTGAAAGGTATGATTCTGTGAGTGTGGCTGTGTCAGGCTGTTGCTTGACTAGTCTGTGGGACAGCTCTCCCAATTTTAGTACAAGTCCCCAGATGTTAGTGAGGAGGACTTTGCAAGGTTGACTGGGCTTGGTTTGCTTTTGTCGTGTCTGGTGCCCAGTCCGGTTTTATTCTTATTATGACTTTCCGTAGATGAGATTTTGCAACTGAGTGGCTTGCTAGGCCATTTCAGAGGGCGATTAACAATCAACCACATTGCTGTGGGTCTGCAGTCACATATCGGCCAGACCGGGTAAGGACTTCAGGTTTCCTTCCCTTAAGGGCATTAGTGAACCAGATGGGTTTTTATGACAATCCGGTAGTTTCACGGCCACCATTACTGATACTAGTTTTTTTTAATTCCAGATTTTTATTTAATTAATTGAATTTAAATTCCCTAGCTGCCATGGTGGGATTTGCACACATGACTCTGGATTATTTGTCCATGCTTTTCGGATTACTAGTCCAATCACATAACCACTATGCTACCATACCCATGTTGGTTAAGTAATTAATGTTGGCCAGGACAATGGGGAGGACTCCCCTGCTCTTCTTCGAAATAGTGCTATGGGATCTTTTACGTCCTTTTACGAAAGGGCCTCTGTTTAATGTCCCATCCGAAAGGCGGCACGCTTTCTCGAAAATCCCAGTCAATTTTTGTAATACAAATTTCAAAATGTAAAAATGTGAACGGTACTATGACGCCCACTTTTTTAAATAAACCGATCTAAACAAATGAAAAATCATCTCCGACAGTAGGTGTGGAAATCAGATAGGGAGCTGCAATTACAGGAGGCGATTCCATGAAGCGATTAGATAAAGACATGAGAGACAATAGGTAGCTGAGTAGTGTAAGATCAATAGTTGTTCATTTAATTAAGCAACCAGTAATTAATTACTAAAGATGATTATCCATTGATGAACTGGTTTGATTTTGCACTTCATGTGCAAAATGACTGAAGAATTGAAGAATTACTGAAAAGGGTGTATTTAATGTACATAGTCATAGTGAAGTGATGGCAAACATATTTAACATAAACTACTCCATTTTTGGTAGCAGAAATTATAAATCACATATAAATTCTATTTAACTAATCAAAGAATATCTGTCTGGAGTCCTAAATTCATTATGGAACTTTCTTCAAATATTGCTTATGGGAAGACTCATTTCACTAATGTTGTTGTCTCTGTAGGTGGTTTCTTACTGATGATATTTCCAGTTGTGCTGCATACACTCATTGCCCTAAGTCCCAAAAGAATGATCATCAAGCTAGCTGCATGTGCTGAATACCTGCTGAAATTATTAAAATGTGTTGTCTTTCTACCATAGGCAAAATGAAATACAGAATGCTGATGATCCTCTGCATATTGTGTTCATTAAGAAACGGAAGCTAATCTTTGCTTTGTTTTGCTTCTTTGTGTTCATTGTAATCAGTAGTAACTGGGGCTAAGTTGTCCACTGCTTTTTTTTGGGTCTTATGCACTGCCATAGTCACTAAACCCAGTAGAGTGGAGCAAAAACTGAGCTGGCAGATGGAATATAATGTCTCCCTTGGCTCCAAACTGAACCTAAAATATTGATTTTTTTTTTGCAGATATCTAGCTTATTAAGGCCAATTAAAGATTCTTTATTGCATTACTGGTTCCACCAGCAACACCTTCTGTTCATTTCTACTTATTTCAGTCATTGTTGTCCTTCCTTGGAACTGGAGTTGAAATATTGGGAGTGTGGTAAATGCTGCACATTTTAAACAATTAGCAGCTTTGCCAGTGTTTGTATTCAGCTCATAGGCACAGAAGGCAGACAGCTGAAAGAGAGTGCAGACAGCATTGAATCCTCACAGCCCATGTCATCTGACACCCTCAGGAGTGCATCTCCCACCTCAACAGCAACCACCTGATTATGATCACACAACAGTATATACAACACCTGCAGTTACCCAGGGAGATGGCTGGAGTCGCGCAACTTCATGGCAACCCAGCTGGAGGGGAATTCACGATGAGCAAAGCTCTTCTAATGACCGCCGCCCTGAACTTTAATACTCCAGGGTCTTTTCAAGCTGCCACATGAGATTTGACAGGAGTGGGCCATTCCTCTGTGCAGAAATGCATCCAAAATATCACTGAAACTCAAGGCGCACATTTTACTATGTGCATTTTGGCCCTGGACCGCCACAGTACCAGAGATACAGTTAGCAAGTCTTCTTTGATACTGACAGTTTCTTGAGGACGGGGCATATTGATTGCACAAAAAACTGCAAACAACTCTGTAGTGCCAGGAATGGCCAAGAATGTTGATGCCCCTCCTTGCAAGGAATGGGAGTTGTGCCATCCAAATAATGCCTCAGATCTGTGTGGCTCTATCAGATCTCACCAGTAGGAGTACCAATTGTACATGGGCACTATTCTGCAAACTAGAAGACTGGGGCTATGGTAGGCTTGAACGCAAGACAAATGAGGCTGTACCAACTCTTGCATTTTCTCCCCGAGTTTATCTACTTTTTCCCAAAGGATTGGAGCTTGACAGTAGCCATAATCTAACACTCAACACATCAAAAGTAGCTGTGTGTACAGGTACAAAGTTCACACATGCTGAAGCTATGCCGCCAGAAATTGTGGTTACAATGTGGACCATGCCAGCAGGCATCTAGGAGAAGACTTGTTCCATGGTTTTAGGCAATTAGCTCAGGCAAGTGGACACTCCTGTATAGTACCCAAACATTCACTCAAACTGTGCTCCATTGAGCTAAGTGACCTTTCCTCACCCACAATTAACTCGAGAATTCTCTGTCCCAAGGAATCTGCACAGACAGCACCATTCCTCGGCAACACAGAAGTAACAGTAGGTGATATGAACGTCTGCAAGGAATTAATTGCAAGACAGCTCTAGATGCACTCCCTGACCTTGTGTTGTACCGTCATCACTGGATGAAGTCTGCTCCTGCTGAGAAAGTAAAGTGCTTGCGCTGCTGTAACTAGATGTGTTGCGTGAAAGTGACAATGGAGGCAACTGTGCTGTGTGGATATATTTACCTTCTTACTCTTGGCCCCCTGTTACACTAGGGCTCTGCCTTCATCTGTTGAGAAAACACAGAAGAAAATAATTGGAGCATGCAGGCTGCAATGCACTCACAGTCATAGCAATACAAATGATGTCGGAGTGGAATCTACATGAACTTGAAGGCTGAGTAGACCTTCCATCCTCTTAACAGACACCATTGCAGAACAGATACCTGCTGATGACCTTCCCATCTTTGGGAGTCGGGGTGGGGTCTTCAATGAGTATTACATGCGCAGTAATGGTTAAGATCAGCCATTTGTTCATCCTAAGCATTCAGGGTTTTCCCAAAGTCTAAGTCACAGCAAGATGATTGCCACCTTGGTCAGTAACAAATAGAATGATGGTGAAATCATTATTATATAAGCTACTGCACATAGGTTACATATATGTACATAGATTTGATTACACGCTTTGGTTAACTATCCTTCAACTTCTCACCTAGCTTCATTTTACCACTTATAATTCTGCACAAGCCACACTGGAGTGAAAAGATTAGTTGGCCTTCCCATGTTTTATCATCACAATTCCCACACATGCACAAAGTGCGGAACTGTTTCCAGCTGCTGGTTTCCACAGCTTATCTGCTCATTCATTCATGATTGCAGAACCCATATCTTTATATGGTATGCCTTTGAGATGACAGTTTTACTCACTTTGTTTTCTACTCAAAGCCTACCAACAGTGTTTACAGCAACAGAACTCTTCTATCTCTATTAGCTGAACAATAAAGAGATCTCTCTGCATGATGTTCTGTTTTCATTGCCATCGCTTACTTTGGTGATTTTCTTGATGTTACAAAATTTCTTCCCCACCTCTGTTATTGTCTGCCTTGTGTCTGACACAGTATTAACATTTCAATACAAGTCCAACTGAAAAATGGACACCTCACGAATCGCACAGGCCTGACGTATAGAGCACTGACCCTGCATGAATTCCTAAGGTTAGTCTAATTATAATGGGCCTGAAATTGCTTTAAAAATAACGGTGAGCCCAATAGGACTCACCGTTACGAGTGACGAAATAGAAGAGCAAGTTCCAGCGACCGCATGTACGCAGTCAAATGCGGAAATCTGGAGTTTGCTCTTTCTGGTTTGCCGGTGATCTGACAGCTTCGCCTTAAAGGGAAATTGCAGCTTGCAAGCAATAGAATCAACGGACCAGTGCTAACTTGCCCTCCTGCCCAGCTGGAAACTAATTAATCTCGCCACAAAACAGTTTTTTAAGTCTAAACTAAGCTTTAACACCATGGTAAGTCTTAATGACTGCCAAAGTCTTAATGACTCTTGTACTAAAAGTTAACTTTTAAAAATGTGGACTCTTATTACTCCTGATTTTTACTTTTTCCTTCTGTCTCTTTTATTTCAGTCTTTTAATCATATCCTCTCTTTATTTCATTTTCTCTATATCATTTTATAATTCCTTATCGGGCACATCCAGGTTTTTAGTCTGCGCTGTTTGTCTATGAACTGCACTTCCTGGTTCTCACAGTGTGGCTTGCTTCTAGTTGATTGGTTGAGGGGCCTTAGAGATCCCCTTAGAGTGGGCAAGATGGTGACAAATGGAGTATAAAGTGGGGAAATGTGAAGGTATTCACTTTGGTCGGAAGAATAGAAAATGATGAGAAACTATTAAATGTTGGTGTTCAGAGAGACTTGGGTATCCTCATACAAGAAACTCATAAAGTTAGCATGCAAGTGCAGCAAGCAATTAGGAAAGCAAATGGAATGTTGGCCTTTATTGCAAGAGGGTTGGAGTACAAGAACATAAGAAATAGGAGCAGGAGTAGGCCATCCGGGCCCTCGAGCCTGCTCCGCCATTCAATAAGATCATGGCTGATCTTCTACCTCAACGCCATTTTCCTGCACTATCCCCATATCCCTTGATGCCTTTAATATCTAGAAATCTATCGATCTCTGTTTTGAACGTACTCAATGACTGAGTCTCCACAGCCCTCGGGGGTGGAGAATTCCAAAGATTCACCGCCCTCTGAGTGAAGAAACTTCTCCTCTTCTCAGTCCTAAATGGCCTACCCCTTATTCTAAACTATGACCCCTGGTTCTAGACTCCCCAGCCAGGGGAAACACCCTCCCTGCACCTACCCTGTCGAGCCCTGTAAGAATTTTGTATGTTTAAATGAGATCACCTCTCATTTTTCTAAATTCTAGAGAATACAGGCCTAGTCTACTCAATCTCTCCTCATACGACAATCCCGCCATCCCAGGAATCAGTCTGGTGAACCTTCCTTGCACTCCCTCTATGGCAAATATATCCTTTCTTAGGTAAGGAGACCAACATTGTACACAATACTCCAGGTGCGGTGTCAACAAGGCCCGATATAATTGCAGTAAGACATCTTTACCCCTGTACTCAAATCCTCTTGTAATAAAGGCCAACATACCATTTGCCTTCCTAACTGCTAGCTGCACCTGCATGTTAGCTTTCAGTGACTCATGTACAAGGACACCCAGGTCCTTTTGAACATCAACATTCCCCAATCTCTCACTATTTAAAAAATATTCTGCATTTCTGTTTTTCCTACCAAAGCGGATAACTTCACATTTTTCCACATTATATTCCATTGGCCATGTTCTTGCCCACTCACTTAGCCTGTCTACATCCCCTTGAAGCCTCTTTGCATCCTCCTCATAATTCACATTCCCACCTAGTTTTGTGTCATCAGCAAACTGGGAAATATTACATTTGGTCCCCTCATCTAAATCATTGATATAGATTGTGAATAGCTGGGGCCCAAGCACCGATCTCTGCAGTATCCCACTAGTCACAGTCTGCCAACCTGAAAAAGACCCGTTTATTCCCACTCTCTGTTTTCTGTCTGTTAACCAATTCTTAATCCATGCCAGTATATTACCCCCAATTCCATGTGCTCTAACTTTGTTCACCAACGTCCTGTGTGGGACCTTATCGAAAGCCTTCTGAAAATCCAAATACACCTCATCCACTGGTTCCCCCTTATCTATTCTACTAGTTACATCTTCAAAGAACTCCATGGGTTTGTCAAACTTGATTTTCCTTTCATAAATCCATGTTGACTCTGCCAAATCCTATTATTATTTTCTACGTGTCCTCTTATCACATCCTTTATAATAGATTCTAGCATTTTCCCTACTACTGATATCAGGCTAACAGGTCTGTAGTTCCCTATTTTCTCTCTCCCTCCTTTCTTAAATAGTGGGGTTACATTTGCTACCCTCCAATCTGCAGGAACTGTTCCAGAATCTATCGAATTTTGGATGATGACAACCAATGCATCCACTATCTCAAGAGCCACCTCTTTCAAAACCCTGGGATGTAGATCATCAGGTCCTGGGGATTTATCAACTTTCAGTCCCATTAATTTCGCTAGTACTATTTTTTTACTAACACTAATTTCTTTCAGTTCCTCATTCTCGCCAGACCCTCGGTTCTCTAATATTTCTGGGAGGTTTTTTGTGTCTTCTTCCATGAAGACAGATGCAAAGTATTTGTTTAATTTTCTGCCATTTCCTTATTTCCCATTATAAATTCTCCCGTCTCTGTCTGTAAGGGACCCACATTTGCCTTCGCCAGTCTTTTCCTTTTTACATACCTATAGAAGCTTTTACAGTCCGTTTTTATGTTTCTCGCTAGTTTACTCTCATATTCTATTTTCTCTTTCTTTATCAATTTTGAGTAAGGAAGTCTTGTACAATTGTACAGGGCTTTGGTGAGACTTCGCCTGGTGTACTGTGTTCAGTTTTGGTCTCCTTATCTAAGGAAGGATATACTTGCCTTAGAGGTGTTGCAACGAAAATTCACTAGATCAATTCCTGGGATGAGAGGTTGTCCTATGATGCAAGGTTGAGTAGAATGGGCCTATACTCTCTGGAGTTTAGAAGAATGAGAGATGCTCTAATTGAAACATATAAGATTATGAGGGGGCTTGACAGGGTAGATGCTGAGAGGTTGTTTCCCATGGCTGGAGAGTCTAGAACTAGGGGGCATAGTCGCCGGATAAGGGGTCGGCCATTTAAGACTGAGATGAGGAGGAATTTCTTCACTCAGAGGGTTGTGAATCATTGGAATTCTCTACCCCATTGGGCTGTGGATGCTGAGTCATTGAATATATTCAAGGCTGAGATAGACAGATTTCTGGACTCTAGGGGAATCAAGGGATATGGGGATCGGGCAGGAAAGTGGATTTGAGGTGGAAGATCAGCCATGGTCTTACTGAATGGCGGAGCAGGCTCGAGGGGCCATGTGGCCTATGCCTGCTCCAATTTCTTATGTTCTTATGTTCTTTCACCACTCACACAGCCCGGGAAAGAAGGCCGATATTATTTGAACTCGCAGTTCAAGGAAGTTGCCACCAAATAGAACGCAGTAACTTAGTGGGTGAATTTAAATCTAATGAGCGGTGACCACTGCTGGTTCGCTGCTTGGTACAATTTACAGGCCAAAATGAGCTTCAGGCTTGAGAACCCCCTCTGACATTGGCTCACTTGTTGGGGGCCATGGGAAATTGAGTAATACTGCGAGATTTAAATGCTGGGAATTTCCTCTGAGCTGTTCCCACTTCACCACCGTACATTTGCGGAAGTGCAACATAAATAGAGTTTCCGCTGCACTGCTAGCGACGTTATGGCAGCACAGCAGGAGCAGCTCTGAGGAAATTCCCAGCTCAAGGCTATGCTTATGTTGCACTTCGGTTTAATTTTAGGGATCTGGATCTCACTGGTCATATGTTATTCAAGGTATTGGGGGTCACATGTGCTGCAGATGATCGCTTGGTTGGAGAGTTCCACTAATTTTATGTGCAGTACCTCACAGAACAGTTTCAGAACACTGTAGTAGACCATGGAGTATGTGGCAGCTCTGGAGACATCTGCACCAGAACATGCATGTCACAAGCCCGAAGTGCATTCAGAGCTTCTCCAACAGATGCTCATGCTGCAGCCATTACATCTGGGGTGCCAGATCAAGACAGGTTATCTCTTCCGGCCTTGAAAGGATTGGTGATCTATTATAGAGATAAAGAGAAAAATTGCATTTATATAGCGCATATCATGACCTTGGGACATCCTAAAGTGCTTCACAGCCAATTAAATACTTTTGAAGTGCAGTCACTGTTGAAATGTAGGAAATGCAGCAGTCAATTTACACACAGCAATGTCCTACAAAAAGCAATGAGATAACCTGTTTTAGAGATGTTGGTTGAGGGATAACAATTGGCCAGGGTGAACTCCCCTGCTCTTCCTCGAAATTGTGCCATGGGATCTTTTACATCCACCTGAGAGGGCAGACAGGGCTTTGGTTTAATGTCTCATCCAAAAAACAACATTTCTGACAGTGGAACACTCCCTCAGTACTACACTGGAGTATCAGCCTGGATTTTGTGCTTAAATCTCTGGAGTGGGGCTTGAACCTATGACCTTCATAAGGCAGAAGATATGAGTGCTACCACTGAGCCACAACTGCACCTAGGCTTCAGTGATCTCATTGGGACAATTGAGTCTACGATCATGCAGATCAGTGGCAATAGCGAAGCAATGCTTGGCAGCAGCAAGGCTGGAATGGGCATAGATAATAGTGCTGCCTCTTAGGACACCAGAATATCCATACCCTCCGCCACCACCATCTAATGCCTGAAAAGGTGGAGGAAAGCACGCACGGCTAGGCTGCCTAAATAGTCACTGGACAGATGCATTCTGCAGCATGTCCATATCAGGAACCAGTTGCAGGTGAGAACCATTGTGGTCCCAAGATGTTCTTATTAACACAAAGCAGCAGGCACCTCACACACTATTACCACTGAGGTAGCACCTAGAAAAAACACCAGATTCAGGTTATAAGCACCTATGCCACACACTTTCACAAGGCAAAGCACTGTGTTAGTAATCAGTAAGCCGAACACACAATGTTTGGATATTAAAAATATAGTTGCACTACAATTGCCTGTGCAGCGGGTTCTTGGCAAGATTTGGGAGCAGGTTTTATTAGCTGGCATGAATGGAACATTTGTAAGCTGTGTTGAAAAGGGAAGTACTCATTCATCGTTAGATTAGTTAGGGAAAAGGACAAAGATCAATCTAGAGTAAAAATACTTAATTGGAGAAGGGCCAATTTCAGTGGGTTGAGAACGGTTTTGGCCCGGGTAAATTGGAATCAAAGATTGGCAGGCAAAACTGTAATTGAACAATGGGCGGCCTTTAAAGAGGAGATGGTTTGGATACAGTCTAGGTACATTCCCACGAGGGAGAAAGGCAGGGCAACGAAAGCCAGAGCTCCCTGGATGACGAAAGAGATAGAGAGTAAGATGAAGCAGAAAAAGAGGGCATATGACAGATGTCAGGTTGATAACGCAAATGAGAACCAGGCTGAATATAGAAAGTGCAGAGGAGAAGTGAAAAAGGAAATAAGAGGGACAAAGAGAGAGTATGAGAATAGACTGGCGGCTAACATAAAAAGGAATCCAAAAGTCTTCTATAGGTACATAAATAGTAAACGGGTAGTAAAAGGAGGGGTGGGGCTGATTAGGGACCAAAATGGAGATCTATGCATGGAGGCAGAGGGCAAGGCTGAGGTATTAAATGAATACTTTGCATCTGTCTTTACCAAGGAAGAAGATGCTGCCGAAATCACAGTATAAGAGGAGATAGTTGAGATACTAGATGGGGTAAAAATTGATAAAGAGGAAGTACTGGAAAGACTGACTGTACATAAAGCAGATAGGTCACCCGGTCCGGATGGGATGCATCCTAGGTTGCTGAGGGAAGTAAGGGTGGAAATTGTAGAGGAACTGGCCATAATCTTGCAATCATCCTTAGATAAGGGCGTGGTGTCAGTGGACTGGAGAATTACAAATGTTACACCCTTATTCAAAAAAGGATGTAAGGATAAACCCAGCAACTACAGGCCAGTCAGTTTAACCTCAGTGGTGGGGAAGCTTTTAGAAATGATAATCCGGGACAAAATTAATGGTCACTTAAAGGAAAGCCAGCACGAATTTGTTAAAGGCAAATCGTGTTTAACTAACTTGATTGACTTTTTTGATGAGGTAACAGAAAGGTTTGATGAAGTCAATGTGGTTGATGTCATAGAGTCATAGAGTCATAGAGTTATACAGCACGGATAGAGGCCCTTCGGCCCATCGTGTCCGCGCCGGCCATCAAGCCCAGTCTAATCTAATCCCATATTCCAGCATTTGGTCCGTAGCCTTGTATGCTATGGCATTTCAAGTGCTCATCCAAATGCTTCTTGAATGTTGTGAGGGTTCCTGCCTCCACAACCCTCTCAGGCAGTGAGTTCCAGACTCCAACCACCCTCTGGGTGAAAAAGTTCTTTCTCAAATCCCCTCTAAACCTCCCGCCTTTTACCTTGAATCTATGCCCCCTTGTTATAGAACCCTCAACGAAGGGAAAAAGCTCCTGAGTATCCATCCTATCTGTGCCCCTCATAATTTTGTACACCTCAATCATGTCCCCCCTCAGCCTCCTCTGCTCCAAGGAAAACAAACCCAATCTTCCCAGTCTCTCTTCATAGCTGAAGCGCTCCAGCCCTGGTAACATCCTGGTGAATCTCCTCTGCACCCTCTCCAAAGCGATCACATCCTTCCTGTAGTGCGGTGACCAGAACTGCACACAGTACTCCAGCTGTGGCCTAACCAGTGTTTTATACAGCTCCATCATAACCTCCTTGCTCTTATATTCTATGCCTCGGCTAATAAAGGCAAGTATCCCATATGCCTTCTTTACCACCTTATCTACCTGTTCCTCCGCCTTCAGGGATCTGTGAACTTGCACACCAAGATCCCTCTGACCCTCTGTCTTGCCTAGGGTCCTCCCATTCATTGTGTAGTCCCTTGCCTTGTTAGTCCCTCCAAAGTGCATCACCTCGCACTTTTCCGGGTTAAATTCCATTTGCCACTGTTCCGCCCATCTGACCAACCCATCTATATCGTCCCGCAGACTGAGGCTATCCTCCTCGCTATTTACCACCCTACCAATTTTTGTATCATCAGCGAACTTACTGATCATACCTTTTACATTCATATCCAAGTCGTTAATGTAGACCACAAACAGCAAGGGCCCCAGCACAGATCCCTGTGGTACCCCACTGGCCACAGGTTTCCAGTCACAAAAACAACCTTCGACCATCACCCTCTGCCTTCTGCCACTAAGCCAATTTTGTATCCAAAGTGCCAAGGCACCCTGGACTCCATGGGCTCGTACCTTCTTGACCAGTCTCCTGTGCGGGACTTTATCGAAGGCCTTACTGAAATCCATGTATACCACATCCACTGCGTTACCCTCATCCACACGCCTAGTCACCCCCTCAAAAAATTCAATCAAATTAGTCAGACATGATCTTCCCTTGACAAAGCCATGTTGACTATCCCTGATTAATCCTTGCTTCTCCAAGTGGAGACTAATTTTGTCCTTCAGAATTTTTTCCAATAATTTTCCTACCACTGATGTTAGGCTCACTGGCCTGTAGTTCCCCGGTTTTTCCCTACTCCCCTTCTTGAATAATGGTACTACATTAGCGGTTCTCCAGTCCTCTGGCACATCCCCTGTGGCCAGAGAGGTTCTGAATATATGTGTTAGAGCCCCCGCAATCTCCTCCTTTGCCTCACACAGTAGCCTGGGATACATTTCGTCCGGGCCTGGGGATTTATCCATTTTTAGGCCTGCTAAAACCGCCAATACCTCCTCCCGCTCGATGTTAATATGTTCGAGTATATCACAGTCCCCCTGTCGTATTTCTCTGTCTACGTCGTCCTTCTCCATAGTGAAAACAGATGCAAAAAATTCATTTAAAACCCCTCCTACATCTTCCGGCTCCACACACAGATTGCCATTTTTGTCCCTAATGGGCCCTATTTTTTCCCTAGTTATCCTCTTACCCTTAATATACTTATAAAATATCTTAGGATTTTCCTTTATTTTGCTCGCCAGAGTTTTTTCATGGCCCCTCCTTGATCTCCTAATTTCCTTTTTAAGTATCCCCCTGCACTTTTTGTACTCCTCTAGGGCTTCCTCCGTCCTTAGCCTTTTGTATCTGCCAAAAGCCCTCCTTTTTTTCCTAATCCATTCTCGTATATCCCCTGACATCCAAGGTTCCCTGGAGTTCTTGGAACCACCCTTGACCTTTACGGGAACATGTTGCCATTGTATGGTCTCAATCTCCCTTCTGAAAGACTCCCATTGCTCCGATGCGGATTTTCCTACAAGCAGCTGATCCCAGTTCATTTTGGCCAGATCCTGCCTTATCCTATTAAAATCGGCCTTCCCCCAATTTAGAACCTTTATTTCCGGCCCCTCCCTGTCCTTTTCCATGACCACCTTAAATCTCACTGAATTATGGTCACTGTCACCAAAGTGCTCACCTACTAGCACTTCTTCCACTTGGCCGGACTCATTCCCTAGAATTAGGTCCAGTACCGCCCCCTCTCTTGTAGGACTTTCTACATGCTGGCTCAAAAAGCTCTCCTGGATGCACGTTAAGAATTTTGTACCCTCTAAGCCTTTTACACTCTGAGTATCCCAGTTAATATTGGGGAAGTTGAAATCCCCCACTATTATTACCCTATTATTTGCACAATTTTCTGAGATTTGCCTACATATCTGTTCCTCTATCTCCCCCTGACTGTTTGGGGGTCTATAGTACACTCCCATCAAAGTGCTTGCCCCCTTTTTGTTTTTAAGCTCCACCCATATGGCCTCATTTGAGGAACCTGCTAATATATCATCCCTCCTTATGGCAGTAATTGATTCTATAATTAATATTGCGACCCCCCCTCCTCTTATACCTCCCCCTCTGTCTCGCCTGAAGATTCTGTACCCCGGAATATTGAGCTGCCAGTCTTGCCCCTCCCTCAACCATGTCTCTGTGACAGCAACAATGTCATACTCCCATGTGTTTATCAACACCTTCAGTTCATCCACCTTATTTGCAAGACTCCTTGCATTAAAATAGATGCCATCCAGCCTTGCTCTTACATATTTGCCCTGTCTTCCAAGCTGACTTGTTTTTTTCTCAATATTTGGCTGCACATCACCCCCTATTGTAGCTCCACTCTGTATCCCATCCCCCTGCCAAGTTAGTTTAAACCCCCCCCAACAGTGCTAGCAAACCTCCCCGCAAGGATATTTGTCCCGCTCTGGTTCAGATGCAACCCGTCCAACTTGTACAAGTCCCACCTTCCCCAGAGCAGGCCCAGTGATCCAGGAAACTGAAACCCTCCCTCCTGCACCAACTCTTTAGCCACGCATTCATCTGTTCTATCCTCCTATTTCTATATTCACTAGCCCATGGCACTGGGAGTAATCCAGAGATTACAACCTTTGAGGTCCTGCTCTTTAATCTGCTACCTAGCTCCCTAAATTCTTGATGCAGGACCTCATTTCCCTTCCTACCTATGTCGTTGGTCCCAATGTGGATCACGACCTCTGCCTGCTCACCCTCCCCCTTGAGAATGCCCTGAAGCCGCTCAGTGACATCCATGACCCTGGCACCAGGGAGGCAACAAACCATCCTGGAGTCACGTTTACGGCCACAGAAACGCCTGTCTGATCCCCTTACGATAGAATCCCCTACCACTATAGCTCTTCCACTCTTTTTCCTCCCAGCCTGTGCAGCAGAGCTACCCCTGGTGCCAGGAAGTTGGGTGCTGCTGCCTTCCTGGCACCATATGTATATATGGACTTTCAAAAAGTGTTTGATAAAGGCCACAGAATAGGCTCATCAGCAAAATTGAAGCCCATGGAATAAAAGGGGCAGTGGCAGCATGAATACGAAATTGGCTCAGTGACAGGAAACAGAGAGTCGTGGTGAACAGTTGTTTTTCGGATTGGAGGAAGGTATGCAGTGATGATCCCCAAGGGTTAGTACTAGGACCACTGCTTTTTTTGATAAATATTAATGACTTGGACTTGGGTGTACAGAGTACAATTTCAAAATTTGCAGATGGCACCAAACTTGGAAGTGTAATAAACAGTGAGGAGGATAGTAATAGACTTCAAGAGGACATAGACAGGCTGATGGAATGGGCAGACAAGTGGCAGATGAAATTTAACACAGGAAATACGAAGTGATACATTTTGGCGGGAAGAATGACGAGAGGCAATATAAACTAAATGGTGCAATTCTAAAGGGGGTGCAGGAACAGAGAGACCTGAGAGTATTTGTGCACAAATCTTTGCAGGCGGTGGGACAGGTTGAGAAAGCAGTTAAAAAAGCATATGGTATCTGGGCTTTATAAATAGATGCATAGAGTACAAAAACAAGGAAGTTATGTTGAACACTGGTTCGGCTACAACTGGCGTGTTGTGTCCAATTCTGGGCACCGCACTTTAGGAAGGATGTGAAGGCCTTAGAGAGGGTGCAGAAAAGATTTACTAGAATGGTTCCAGGAATGAAGGACTTCAGTTACGTCGATGGACTGGAGAAGCTGGGGTTGTTCTCCTTAGAGCAGAGACGGTTAAAAGGAAATTTGATAGAGGTGTTCAAAATCATGACAGGTTTAGATAAAGTAAATGAAGAGAGACAGTTCCAATTGTTGGAAAGGTTGATAACCAGAAGACACAAATTTGAGGTGATTGTCAAAAGAACCAAAGACGATGTGAGGAAAATCTTTTTTACGCAGTGAGTAGTCATGATCTGGAATGCGCTACCTGAAAGGGTGGAGGAAGCAGATTCAATCGTGGCTTTCAAAATGGAATTGTACGAATACTTGAAGGAAAACTATTTGCAGGGCTATAGGGAAAGAATGGGGGAATGAGACTAACTGGATTGCTCTTAGAAAGAGCCAACATGGGCTCAATGGGCCGAATGGCCTCCTTCTGTGCTGTAACCATTCTGTGATTCCATGATCATGCCAGTGGTGTGCTCATTATGGTGGATGGTTGCATCTCATTATACCTGTGTTCAGTAAGTTTTCTTGCAATCCCCAGAGATGCCAAGCAAAGTACTGCTTCATTTTTGCTTTAACATCGGGATCTTCCTTCACAATCTCATCATTTATTTTCAAAGTGATAGCATGAGGCACTGTGATCTTCAATTCTCAATACATGATGGAGCTAAATTGCTGCAGTTGCTTCATGTGTGGTGAGTGATACATAGCACAATAGTTACCCAGCCGTGTTAAAGTTGTTGCTTCTAAAATAAACCCTCCAACCAATAGTTCTCATGAATCTTTCCGCCTCAGAATCTGCAGTTGCCTATTATGCTTTGGTTCGAAGCTGGTGAAATCCAAGCTGTTCGGCAAACGGCTAGAATTTTGAAGTTTAGAATGGAGACCTTGGGGGTAATTTTAACCCCCCAGGGTGGGTGGGGTGGGGAGGTGGGTGGGGGGTTAGAAATTTTAAAAATTGGCAACCCCACCCCATCTTGCGGAGGCAGGTCGGGGGGGTGGGCAACCAACACACTCTCAGGAGGCGGGTCAGTCACTAAAAGATTTTAAAGAGGCTGCATGCCTCCAGTTTAACTAATGTTTTATTTTTAACACTTGCAGGCCGAGTTTGCCGGGCTGCAGGAAACCCAGCGGATGAAAGGAGGCGAGAAGGGCCGGATCCATGAGGTAAGAGTCTTTATTACACTGCTTGTGGGCCAGGAGGAGCAGGAGTGTTTCCCCCCAGCCCACCAAGCCTACCTTTTAAACACCCAACAATTGGCCGACCCACCCTCGCCCTCCTGATTGGCCGATCCCCCTGCCTCCGCGATGGGCCGACCCCCCCCACGATGTTCGATTCCCTGTGATGTTCGATTCCCTGTGATGTTCGATTCTCCCGTGATGTTCGATCCCCCGTGATGTTCGACCCCCCGTGATGTTCGATCCCCCGTGATGTTCGACCCCCCGTGATGTTCGACCCCCCGTGATGTTCGATCCCCCGTGATGTTCGATTCCCCCCCCCGTGATGTTCGATCCCCCGTGATGTTCCATCCCCCGTGATGTTCGATCCCCCGTGATGTTCGACCCCCCGTGATGTTCGATTCCCCCGTGATGTTCGATTCCCCCCCCGTGATGTTCGATCCCCCGTGATGTTCGATTCCCCCCCCGTGATGTTCGACCCCCCGTGATGTTCGACCCCCCGTGATGTTCGGCCCCCCGTGATGTTCGATTCCCCCCCCCGTGATGTTCGACCCCCCGTGATGTTCGATTCCCCCCCCCGTGATGTTCGACCCCCCGTGATGTTCGACCCCCCGTGATGTTCGGCCCCCCGTGATGTTCGATTCCCCCCCCCGTGATGTTCGACCCCCCATGATGTTCGATTCCCCCGTGATATTCGATCCCCCGTGATGTTCGATTCCCCCACCCGTGATGTTCGACCCCCCGTGATGTTCAATCCCCGTGATGTTCGACCCCCCGTGATGTTCGACCCCCCGTGATGTTCGACCCCCCGTGATGTTCGACCCCCCGTGATGTTCGATTCCACCCCCCGTGATGTTCGACCCCCCGTGATGTTCAATCCCCGTGATGTTCGATCCCCGTGATGTTCGACCCCCCGTGATGTTCAATCCCCGTGATGTTCGACCCCCCGTGATGTTCAATCCCCGTGATGTTCGATCCCCGTGATGTTCGACCCCCGATGATGTTCAATCCCCGTGATGTTCGATCCCCGTGATGTTCGACCCCCCGTGATGTTCGACCCCCCGTGATGTTCGATTCCACCCCCCGTGATGTTCGACCCCCCGTGATGTTCGATTCCACCCCCCGTGATTTTCGACCCCCCGTGATGTTCGATTCCCCCCCCGTGATGTTCGGCCCCCCGTGATGTTCGATTCCCCGTGATGTTCGATTCCACCCCCCGTGATGTTCGACCCCCCCCGTGATGTTCGATTCCACCCCCCGTGATGTTCGATTCCCCGTGATGTTCGATTCCCCGTGATGTTCGATTCCCCCCCCCCGTGATGTTCGACTCCCCCCCCCCGTGATGTTCGATCCCCGTGATGTTCGACCCCCCGTGATGTTCGATTCCCCCCCCGTGATGTTCGATCCCCCGTGATGTTCGATTCCCCCGTGATGTTCGACCCCCCGTGATGTTCGATCCCCCGTGATGTTCGATTCCCCGTGATGTTCGATTCCCCCCCCCCGTGATGTTCGACCCCCCGTGATGTTCGATTCCCCGTGATGTTCGATTCCCCCCCCCGTGATGTTCGATCCCCCGTGATGTTCGACCCCCCGTGATGTTCGACCCCCCGTGATGTTCGACCCCCCGTGATGTTCAATCCCCGTGATGTTCGACCCCCCGTGATGTTCAATCCCCGTGATGTTCGATCCACGTGATGTTCGACCCCCCGTGATGTTCGATTCCCCCCCCCCGTGATGTTCGACCCCCCGTGATGTTCAATCCCCGTGATGTTCGACCCCCCGTGATGTTCAATCCCCGTGATGTTCGATCCACGTGATGTTCGGCCCCCCGTGATGTTCGATTCCCCGTGATGTTCGATTCCCCCCCCGTGATGTTCGACTCCCCGTGATGTTCGACCCCCCCGTGATGTTCGATTCCCCCCCCCCGTGATGTTCGATTCCCCCCCCCCGTGATGTTCGATTCCCCGTGATGTTCGATTCCCCCCCCCCGTGATGTTCGATTCCCCGTGATGTTCGATTCCCCCCCCGTGATGTTCGACCCCCCGTGATGTTCGATTCCCCCCACGTGATGTTCGATCCCCCGTGATTTTCGATTCCCCCCCCGTGATGTTCGACCCCCCGTGATGTTCGATTCCCCCCACGTGATGTTCGATCCCCCGTGATTTTCGATTCCCCCCCCCGGTGATGTTCGATTCCCCGTGATGTTCGATTCCCCCCCCCCCGTGATGTTCGACCCCCCGTGATGTTCGATTCCCCGTGATGTTCGATTCCCCCCCCCCGTGATGTTCGACTCCCCCCCCCCCCCGTGATGTTCGACCCCCCGTGATGTTCGATCCCCCGTGATGTTCGATTCCCCCCCCCCCGTGATGTTCGATCCCCCCGTGATGTTCGACCCCCCGTGATGTTCGACTCCCCCCCCCCCGTGATGTTCGATCCCCCGTGATGTTCGATTCCCCCCCCCCGTGATGTTCGACCCCCCCGTGATGTTCGATTCCCCCCCCCCGTGATGTTCGACCCCCCGTGATGTTCGATCCCCCGTGATGTTCGATTCCCCCCCCCCGTGATGTTCGATCCCCCGTGATGTTCGATCCCCCGTGATGTTCGACCCCCCGTGATGTTCGACTCCCCCCCCCGTGATGTTCGATTCCCCCCGTGATGTTCGATTCCCCCCCCCGTGATGTTCGACCCCCCGTGATGTTCGACCCCCCCGTGATGTTCGATTCCCCGTGATGTTCGACTCCCCCCCCCGTGATGTTCGATTCCCCGTGATGTTCGACTCCCCCCCCCGTGATGTTCGATTCCCCCCGTGATGTTCGATTCCCCCCCCCGTGATGTTCGACCCCCCGTGATGTTCGACCCCCCGTGATGTTCGACTCCCCCCCCCGTGATGTTCGACTCCCCCCCCCGTGATGTTCGACCCCCCGTGATGTTCGATTCCCCGTGATGTTCGACTCCCCCCCCCGTGATGTTCGATTCCCCCCCCCGTGATGTTCGACTCCCCCCCCCGTGATGTTCGACTCCCCCCCCCGTGATGTTCGACCCCCCGTGATGTTCGATTCCCCGTGATGTTCGACTCCCCCCCCCGTGATGTTCGATTCCCCCCGTGATGTTCGATTCCCCCCCCCGTGATGTTCGACCCCCCGTGATGTTCGATCCCCCGTGATGTTCGATTCCCCCCCCCCCCCGTGATGTTCGACCCCCCCGTGATGTTCGATTCCCCGTGATGTTCGACCCCCCGTGATGTTCGACTCCCCCCCCCGTGATGTTCGATCCCCCGTGATGTTCGATTCCCCCCCCCCGTGATGTTCGATCCCCCGTGATGTTCGATTCCCCCCCCCCGTGATGTTCGACCCCCCCGTGATGTTCGATTCCCCGTGATGTTCGATCCCCCGTGATGTTTGATTCCCCCCCCCCCGTGATGTTCGATTCCCCCCGTGATGTTCGATTCCCCCCCCCCGTGATGTTCGACCCCCCGTGATGTTCGATTCCCCGTGATGTTCGATTCCCCGTGATGTTCGATTCCCCCGTGATGTTCGATTCCCCGTGATGTTCGATCCCCGTGATGTTCGATCCCCCCGTGATGTTCGATTCCCCCGTGATGTTCGATCCCCCCGTGATGTTCGATTCCCCGTGATGTTCGATTCCCCCGTGATGTTCGATTCCCCGTGATGTTCGATTCCCGTGATGTTCGACCCCCCGTGATGTTCGACCCCCCGTGATGTTCGACTCCCCCCCCCGTGATGTTCGACCCCCCCAGATGTTCGACCCCCCGTGATGTTCGATTCCCCCCGTGATGTTCGACTCCCCCCCCCGTGATGTTCGACCCCCCGTGATGTTCGACCCCCCGTGATGTTCGATCCCCCGTGATGTTCGACCCCCCCAGATGTTCGACCCCCCGTGATGTTCGATTCCCCCCGTGATGTTCGATTCCCCCCCCCGTGATGTTCGACCCCCCGTGATGTTCGACCCCCCGTGATGTTCGACCCCCCGTGATGTTCGATTCCCCGTGATGTTCGATTCCCCGTGATGTTCGACCCCCCCCCGTGATGTTCGATTCCCCGTGATGTTCGACCCCCCCCCGTGATGTTCGACCCCCCGTGATGTTCGACCCCCCGTGATGTTCGACCCCCCGTGATGTTCGATTCCCCGTGATGTTCGATTCCCCGTGATGTTCGACCCCCCCCGTGATGTTCGATTCCCCGTGATGTTCGACCCCCCCCCGTGATGTTCGATTCCCCGTGATGTTCGACCCCCCCCGTGATGTTCGATTCCCCGTGATGTTCGACCCCCCCCGTGATGTTCGATTCCCCGTGATGTTCGACCCCCCCCCGTGATGTTCGATCCCCGTGATGTTCGACCCCCCGTGATGTTCGACTCCCCCCGTGATGTTCGATCCCCCGTGATGTTCGATTCCCCGTGATGTTCGATTCCCCCCCCCCGTGATGTTCGATCCCCCGTGATGTTCAATCCCCCGTGATGTTCGATCCCCCCGTGATGTGCGATCCCCCGTGATGTTCGATTCCCCCCCCCCGTGATGTTCGATTCCCCGTGATGTTCGATTCCCCCCCCGGTGATGTTCGATTCCCCCCCCCCCGTGATGTTCGACTCCCCCCCCCCCGTGATGTTCGACCCCCCGTGATGTTCGACCCCCCGTGATGTTCGACCCCCCGTGATGTTCGATCCCCCGTGATGTTCGATTCCCCCCCCGTGATGTTCGATCCCCCCGTGATGTTCGATCCCCCGTGATGTTCGATTCCCCCCCCCGTGATGTTCGATTCCCCCCCCCCGTGATGTTCGATCCCCCGTGATGTTCGATTCCCCCCCCGTGATGTTCGATCCCCCGTGATGTTCGATTCCCCCCCCGTGATGTTCGACCCCCCGTGATGTTCGATTCCCCCCCCCGTGATGTTCGACCCCCCGTGATGTTCGATTCCCCCCCCCGTGATGTTCGACCCCCCGTGATGTTCGACCCCCCGTGATGTTCGGCCCCCCGTGATGTTCGATTCCCCCCCCCGTGATGTTCGACCCCCCATGATGTTCGATTCCCCCGTGATGTTCGATCCCCCGTGATGTTCGATTCCCCCACCCGTGATGTTCGACCCCCCGTGATGTTCAATCCCCGTGATGTTCGACCCCCCGTGATGTTCGACCCCCCGTGATGTTCGACCCCCCGTGATGTTCGACCCCCCGTGATGTTCAATCCCCGTGATGTTCGATCCCCGTGATGTTCAATCCCCGTGATGTTCGACCCCCCGTGATGTTCGATTCCCCGTGATGTTCGACCCCCCGTGATGTTCGATTCCCCCCCCGTGATGTTCGGCCCCCCGTGATGTTCGACCCCCCGTGATGTTCGATTCCCCCCCCGTGATGTTCGGCCCCCCGTGATGTTCGATTCCCCGTGATGTTCGATTCCCCCCCCGTGATGTTCAACTCCCCGTGATGTTCGATCCCCCGTGATGTTCGATTCCACCCCCCGTGATGTTCGACCCCCCGTGATGTTCGATTCCCCGTGATGTTCGATTCCCCGTGATGTTCGATTCCCCCCCCCCGTGATGTTCGACTCCCCCCCCCCGTGATGTTCGATCCCCGTGATGTTCGACCCCCCGTGATGTTCGATTCCCCCCCCGTGATGTTCGACCCCCCGTGATGTTCGATCCCCCGTGATGTTCGACCCCCCGTGATGTTCGATTCCCCGTGATGTTCGATTCCCCCCCCCGTGATGTTCGATCCCCCGTGATGTTCGACCCCCCGTGATGTTCGACCCCCCGTGATGTTCGACCCCCCGTGATGTTCAATCCCCGTGATGTTCGACCCCCCGTGATGTTCGATTCCACCCCCCGTGATGTTCGGCCCCCCGTGATGTTCGATTCCCCGTGATGTTCGATTCCCCCCCCGTGATGTTCGATTCCCCGTGATGTTCGATTCCACCCCCCGTGATGTTCGGCCCCCCGTGATGTTCGATTCCCCCCCCTGTGATGTTCGATCCCCCGTGATGTTCGATTCCCCCCCCTGTGATGTTCGATCCCCCGTGATTTTCGATTCCCCCCCCCCGTGATGTTCGACCCCCCGTGATGTTCGATTCCCCGTGATGTTCGATTCCCCCCCCCCCGTGATGTTCGACCCCCCGTGATGTTCGATCCCCCGTGATGTTCGACTCCCCCCCCCCCGTGATGTTCGACCCCCCGTGATGTTCGATTCCCCGTGATGTTCGATTCCCCCCCCCCCGTGATGTTCGACTCCCCCCCCCCCCGTGATGTTCGACCCCACGTGATGTTCGATCCCCCGTGATGTTCGACTCCCCCCCCCCCGTGATGTTCGATCCCCCCGTGATGTTCGACTCCCCCCCCCCCGTGATGTTCGACCCCCCGTGATGTTCGACTCCCCCCCCCCCGTGATGTTCGATCCCCCGTGATGTTCGATTCCCCCCCCCGTGATGTTCGATTCCCCCCGTGATGTTCGACCCCCCGTGATGTTCGATCCCCCGTGATGTTCGATTCCCCCCCCCCGTGATGTTCGATTCCCCGTGATGTTCGACCCCCCGTGATGTTCGACCCCCCGTGATGTTCGACTCCCCCCCCCGTGATGTTCGACCCCCCCAGATGTTCGACCCCCCGTGATGTTCGACTCCCCCCCCCGTGATGTTCGACCCCCCGTGATGTTCGACCCCCCGTGATGTTCGATTCCCCGTGATGTTCGACTCCCCCCCCCCCGTGATGTTCGATTCCCCGTGATGTTCGACTCCCCCCCCCGTGATGTTCGATTCCCCCCGTGATGTTCGATTCCCCCCCCCGTGATGTTCGACCCCCCGTGATGTTCGATCCCCCGTGATGTTCGATTCCCCCCCCCCCCCGTGATGTTCGACCCCCCCGTGATGTTCGATTCCCCGTGATGTTCGACCCCCCGTGATGTTCGACCCCCCGTGATGTTCGACTCCCCCCCCCGTGATGTTCGATCCCCCGTGATGTTCGATTACCCCCCCCCGTGATGTTCGATCCCCCGTGATGTTCGATTCCCCCCCCCCGTGATGTTCGACCCCCCCGTGATGTTCGATTCCCCGTGATGTTCGATCCCCCGTGATGTTTGATTCCCCCCCCCCCGTGATGTTCGATTCCCCCCGTGATGTTCGATTCCCCCCCCCCGTGATGTTCGATCCCCCGTGATGTTCGATTCCCCCCCCCCGTGATGTTCGATTCCCGTGATGTTCGACCCCCCGTGATGTTCGACCCCCCGTGATGTTCGACTCCCCCCCCCGTGATGTTCGACCCCCCCAGATGTTCGACCCCCCGTGATGTTCGATCCCCCGTGATGTTCGACCCCCCCAGATGTTCGACCCCCCGTGATGTTCGATTCCCCCCGTGATGTTCGATTCCCCCCCCCGTGATGTTCGACCCCCCGTGATGTTCGACCCCCCGTGATGTTCGACCCCCCGTGATGTTCGATTCCCCGTGATGTTCGACCCCCCCCCGTGATGTTCGATTCCCCGTGATGTTCGACCCCCCCCCGTGATGTTCGACCCCCCGTGATGTTCGACCCCCCGTGATGTTCGATTCCCCGTGATGTTCGACCCCCCCCCGTGATGTTCGATTCCCCGTGATGTTCGACCCCCCCCGTGATGTTCGATTCCCCGTGATGTTCGACCCCCCCCCGTGATGTTCGATCCCCGTGATGTTCGACCCCCCGTGATGTTCGACTCCCCCCGTGATGTTCGATCCCCCGTGATGTTCGATCCCCCGTGATGTTCGATTCCCCGTGATGTTCGATTCCCCCCCCCCGTGATGTTCGATCCCCCGTGATGTTCGATCCCCCGTGATGTTCGACCCCCCGTGATGTTCGACCCCCCGTGATGTTCGATCCCCCCGTGATGTGCGATCCCCCGTGATGTTCGATTCCCCCCCCCCGTGATGTTCGACCCCCCGTGATGTTCGATTCCCCGTGATGTTCGATTCCCCCCCCGGTGATGTTCGATTCCCCCCCCCCCGTGATGTTCGACCCCCCGTGATGTTCGACCCCCCGTGATGTTCGACCCCCCGTGATGTTCGATTCCCGTGATGTTCGATTCCCCGTGATGTTCGATCCCCCGTGATGTTCGACCCCCCCGTGATGTTCGATTCCCCCCCCGTGATGTTCGATCCCCCCGTGATGTTCGATCCCCCGTGATGTTCGATTCCCCCCCCCCGTGATGTTCGATCCCCCGTGATGTTCGATTCCCCCCCCCCCGTGATGTTCGATTCCCCCGTGATGTTCGACCCCCCGTGATGTTCGACCCCCCGTGATGTTCGACTCCCCCCCCCGTGATGTTCGACCCCCCGTGATGTTCGACCCCCCGTGATGTTCGACCCCCCCGTGATGTTCGATTCCCCGTGATGTTCGATCCCCCGTGATGTTCGATTCCCCGTGATGTTCGATTCCCCCGTGATGTTCGACCCCCCGTGATGTTCGACCCCCCGTGATGTTCGACTCCCCCCCCCGTGATGTTCGACCCCCCCAGATGTTCGACCCCCCGTGATGTTCGATTCCCCCCGTGATGTTCGACTCCCCCCCCCGTGATGTTCGACCCCCCGTGATGTTCGACCCCCCGTGATGTTCGATCCCCCGTGATGTTCGACCCCCCCAGATGTTCGACCCCCCGTGATGTTCGATTCCCCCCGTGATGTTCGATTCCCCCCCCCGTGATGTTCGACCCCCCGTGATGTTCGACCCCCCGTGATGTTCGACCCCCCGTGATGTTCGATTCCCCGTGATGTTCGATTCCCCGTGATGTTCGACCCCCCCCCGTGATGTTCGATTCCCCGTGATGTTCGACCCCCCCCCGTGATGTTCGACCCCCCGTGATGTTCGACCCCCCGTGATGTTCGATTCCCCGTGATGTTCGATTCCCCGTGATGTTCGACCCCCCCCGTGATGTTCGATTCCCCGTGATGTTCGACCCCCCCCCCGTGATGTTCGATTCCTCCCCCCCGTGATGTTCGATCCCCCGTGATGTTCGATCCCCGTGATGTTCGACCCCCCGTGATATTCGACTCCCCCCGTGATGTTCGATCCCCCGTGATGTTCGATTCCCCGTGATGTTCGATTCCCCCCCCCCGTGATGTTCGATCCCCCCGTGATGTTCGATCCCCCGTGATGTTCGATCCCCCCGTGATGTTCAATCCCCCGTGATGTTCGATCCCCCCGTGATGTGCGATCCCCCGTGATGTTCGATCCCCCGTGATGTTCGCTCCCCCCGTGATGTTCAATCCCCCGTGATGTTCGATCCCCCCGTGATGTTCAATCCCCCGTGATGTTCGATCCCCCCGTGATGTGCGATCCCCCGTGATGTTCGATCCCCCCGTGATGTGCGATCCCCCGTGATGTTCGATCCCCCCGTGATGTGCGATCCCCCGTGATGTTCGATCCCCCTGTGATGTTCGATTCCCCGTGATGTTCGACCCCCCGTGATGTTCGACCCCCCGTGATGTTCGACCCCCCGTGATGTTCGATTCCCCGTGATGTTCGATCCTCCCGTGATGTTCGACCCCCCGTGATGTTCGACCCCCCGTGATGTTCGACCCCCCGTGATGTTCGACCCCCCGTGATGTTCGATTCCCCGTGATGTTCGATCCTCCCGTGATGTTCGACCCCCCGTGATGTTCGACCCCCCGTGATGTTCGATCCCCCGTGATGTTCGATTCCCCGTGATGTTCGATCCTCCCGTGATGTTCGACCCCCCGTGATGTTCGACCCCCCGTGATGTTCGACCCCCCGTGATGTTCGATCCTCCCGTGATGTTCGACCCCCCGTGATGTTCGATCCTCCCGTGATGTTCGATCATCCCCAATGTTCAATCCTCCTCCCCGCAAAGTTCGATTCCCCCCATCCCCACCTCCCAATGTCCTATTCCCCCCTACCCCCACAATGTCCAACTCCTCCATCCTACCAAATTAATGATCTCCTCAGCTCTCTATGACTCGTGACAGCATCCGGTTGTGGGTGTCATGATATAGTCAACAGGCTTATCAGCTCCAGGCTGATAGTTAATGATCACATTGTAAGATTGGACTTTCTGCAACCAGCACTGCATCCTAGAAGAAGATTCAGACTGTGGCTTGCAGAATATGTCTTGAGATCTGTAAACACTGAAAATTGCCAGCTATGGATATATACCAGGAAGCACTGCATGGTCCATATAATTGCCAATTTTCAATCTAGCTGTAGTGTTGCGTTGTGAAATTAAATGAATGATTGACATCTATGATAGGTCTAGTTACATAAAGATGATCTTTTCTTCATTAGTATGGTTCCTAAGCCTAGCCGGCTGGGATAAACATAGATCTTTATTAGTATTAAAATAAGCCATCACTGTATGACTAGATAGCAATTGTTTGATCTGAAGTTGGGCGTGGTCATGTTTGTCTTCCCACTTGAAGTATTTAGCTGCATTTAGTTGCTCTTGCAATAGCTCCATAATTGTAGCTAAATTTGAATAAAGTAAGAACAGTAAATAATCATGCCTAGAAGACTTATTCTGGCGCATCACTTGGGGCTGCGGCCTTGTGGATTGCATTGACCTTCTTGGGGTCTGGTGGACTAAAATATTCTAGTTGTTACTTACCACATTCAAACTTATTGTCCTATTGCAAGGTAATTTTCTTGCAGCCTGTGAAGAATGCTGCAAAGGCATGCCATCATGTTTTGCTGGGTTGGGTGTGTGTATCAGAACATAATCACATACATTCAAGCTGCCTGGAATTCCTCCAGTAACATGTCAGATGGTACATTTAAATATCTCTACTGCTGTAAATGTACCAAATGTTAGCTTTTGGACACCAGACCAACTTGTGTTGCAACTAGTTCACTAATGCCTGCCATCCCTATTCAATCCGGCCTCCAGTCCCATACTATGTTTTTTTTTATTCGTTCACGGGATGTGGGCGTCGCTGGCAAGGCCGGCATTTATTGCCCATCCCTAATTGCCCTCGAGAAGGTGGTGGTGAGCCGCCTTCTTGAACCGCTGCAGTCCATGTGGTGACGGTTCTCCCACAGTGCTGTTAGGAAGGGAGTTCCAGGATTTTGACCCAGCGACAATGAAGGAACGGCGATATATTTCCAAGTCGGGATGGTGTGTGACTTGGAGGGGAACGTGCAGGTGGTGTTGTTCCCATGCACCTGCTGCCCTTGTCCTTCTAGGTGGTAGAGGTCGCGGGTTTGGGAGGTGCTGTCGAAGAAGCCTTGGCGAGTTGCTGCAGTGCATCCTGTGGATGGTGCACACTGCAGCCACAGTGCGCCGGTGGTGAAGGGAGTGAATGTTTAGGGTGGTGGATGGGGTGCCAATCAAGCGGGCTGCTTTATCTTGGATGGTGTCGAGCTTCTTGAGTGTTGTTGGAGCTGCACTCATCCAGGCAAGTGGAGAGTATTCCATCACACTCCTGACTTGTGCCTTGTAGATGGTGGAAAGGCTTTGGGGAGTCAGGAGGTGAGTCACTCGCCGCAGAATACCCAGCCTCTGACCTGCTCTCGTAGCCACGGTATTTATATGGCTGGTCCAGTTAAGTTTCTGGTCAATGGTGACCCCCAGGATGTTGATGGTGGGGGATTCGGCGATGGTAAAGCCGTTGAATGTCAAGGGGAGGTGGTTAGACTCTCTCTTGTTGGAGATGGTCATTGCCTGGCACTTATCTGGCGTGAATGTTACTTGCCACTTATCAGCCCAAGCCTGGATGTTGTCCAGGTCTTGCTGCATGCAAGCTCGGACTGCTTCATTGTCTGAGGGGTTGCGAATGGAACTGAACACTGTGCAGTCATCAGCGAACATCCCCATTTCTGACCTTATGATGGAGGGAAGGTCATTGATGAAGCAGCTGAAGATGGTTGGGCCTAGGACACTGCCCTGGGGCTGAGATGATTGGCCTCCAACAACCACTACCATCTTACTTTGTGCAAGGTATGACTCCAGCCACTGGAGAGTTTTCCCCCTGATTCCCATTGACTTCAATTTTACCAGGGCTCCTTGGTGCCACACTCGGTCAAATGCTGCCTTGATGTCAAGGGCAGTCACTCTCACCTCACCTCTGGAATTCAGCTCTTTTGTCCATGTTTGGACCAAGGCTGTAATGAGGTCTGGAGCCGAGTGGTCCTGGCGGAACCCAAAGTGAGCATCGGTGAGCAGGTTATTGGTGAGTAAGTGCCGCTTGATAGCACTGTCGACGACACCTTCCATCACTTTGCTGATGATTGAGAGTAGACTGATGGGGCGGTAATTGGCCGGATTGGATTTGTCCTGCTTTTTGTGGACAGGACATACCTGGGCAATTTTCCACATTGTCGGGTGGATGCCAGTGTTGTAGCTGTACTGGAACAGCTTGGCTAGAGGCGCAGCTAGTTCTGGAGCACAAGCCTTCAGCACTACAGCTGGGATGCTGTCGGGGCCCATAGCCTTTGCTGTATCCAGTGCACTCAGCCGTTTCTTGATATCACGTGGAGTGAATCGAATTGGCCGAAGACTGGCTTCCGTGATGGTGGGGATATCGGGAGGAGGCTGAGATGGATTATCCACTCGGCACTTCTGGCTGAAGATGGTTGCAAACGTTTCAGCCTTGTCTTTTGCACTCACGTGCTGGACTCCGCCATCATTGAGAATGGGGATGTTTGCAGAGCCTCCTCCTCCCGTTAGTTGTTTAATTGTCCACCACCATTCACGACTGGATGTGGCAGGACTGCAGAGCTTTGATCTGATCTGTTGGTTGTGGAATCGCTTAGCTCTGTCTATAGCATGTTGCTTCCGCTGTTTAGCATGCATGTAGTCCTGAGTTGTAGCTTCACCAGGTTGGCACCTCATTTTTCGGTACGCCTGGTGCTGCTCCTGGCATGCTCTTCTGCACTCCTCATTGAACCAGGGTTGATCCCCTGGCTTGTTGGTAATGGTAGAGTGAGGAATATGCCGGGCCATGAGGTTACAGATTGTGCTGGAATACAATTCTGCTGCTGCTGATGGCCCACAATGCCTCATGGATGCCCAGTTTTGAGCTGCTAGATCTGTTCTGAATCTATCCCATTTAGCACGGTGGTAGTGCCACACAACACGTTGGATGGTGTCCTCAGTGCGAAGACGGGATTTCATCTCCACGAGGACTGTGCGGTGGTCACTCCTACCAATACTGTCATGGACAGATGCATTTGCGACAGGTAGATTGGTGAGGACGAGGTCAAGTAAGTTTTTCCCTCGTGTTGGTTCGCTCACCACCTGCCGCAGGCCCAGTCTAGCAGCTATGTCCTTCAGGACTCGGCCAGCTCGGTCAGTAGTGGTGCTACCGAGCCACTCTTGGTGATGGACATTGAAGTCCCCCACCCAGAGTACATTTTGTGCCCTTGCTGCCCTCAGTGCTTCCTCCAAGTGGTGTTCAACATGGAGGAGGACTGATTCATCAGCTGAGGGAGGACGGTAGGTGGTAATCAGCAGGAGGTTTCCTTGCCCCTGATGCCATGAGATTTCATGGGGTCCAGAGTCAATGTTGAGGACTCCCAGGGCCACTCCCTCCTGACTGTATATCACTGTACCGCCACCTCTGGTGGGTCTGTCCCGGCGGCAGGACAGGACATACCCAGGGATGGTGATGGAAGAGTCTGGGACGTTGGCTGAAAGATATGATTCTGTGAGTATGGCTATGTCAGGCTGTTGCTTGACTAGTCTGTGGGACAGCTCTCCCAATTTTGGCACAAGTCCCCAGATGTTAGTAAGGAGGACCTTGCAGGGTCGACTGGGGCTTGGTGTTTTGCCGTTGTCGTGTCCGGTGCCTAGTGGTCCGATGCCGGGTGGTCCGTCCGGTTTTATTCTTATTATGACTTTTCGTAGCGAGATTTTGCAACTGAGTGGCTTGCTGGGCCATTTCAGAGGGCAATTAAGAATCAACCACATTGCTGTGGGTCTGGAGTCACATATAGGCCAGACCGGGTCAGGGCGGCAGGCTTCCTTCCCTGAAGGACATTAGTGAACCAGATGGGTTTTTACGACAATCCGGTAGTTTCATGGCTATCATTGCTGATACTGGTATTTTAATTCCAGATTTTATTTTAAATAATTGAATTTAATTAATTAATTGAATTTAAATTCGCCAGCTGCCGTGGCGGGATTTGAACTCATGACTCTGGATTTTAGTCCAGGCCTCTGGATTACTAGCCCAGTAACATAACCACTATGCTACCGTACCGTAACTCTAAATGCCCTTTCTAGCAAACAATTGCTTCAGAGTTAAAAAAAATAAGAATTTAAATCAGATGGGCCTATCAGCAACAATTCAATATCAGGACAAGACTTAGGCCCCTCTAAGTCACACAACAACCTGACTGAACATGTAACAATGTTCCTTCATCATTGCTGAATCAGTATCCTACAATTACCTATCTAACACCATCATGGGAGAACTATCAGCACAATGACTGTAGCCGCTAAAGGAGAAGGCCCACCACCACCTTCTCAGGGCAACTAAGAATGAACAATAAATACAGCCTTGCCAGCATCGCCCACATCCTGAGAACAAATTTAAAAATATATAATCGAGATAATTGGTAGGAAAAATAGTAATTGAACAATGGGAGGCCTTCACAGTGGCGTTGATTCGGATACAGAGTAGACACATTCCTACTTCTTGCGCACTACTAAATCCCACATCTTCCAATCTGCACACCAGATCCCACCAATCTGGCGATCTGAGTTTGTACCGGGCCTCCACCAAGGTTCTCTGATGATGCACTAGAGGCCTTGGTGCAAGAGGTGGACAGAAGGAGGGACATCCCATATCCGCAGGGGGGTGCAAGAGGTCATCCAGACATATGCTCCCAAGGCAGTGGGAGGCAGTAGGGGACGAAGTCAATGCTAGGCGCATAGCACCACGAACATGGATGCAGTGCAGAAAGAAGTTCAATGCTTTGACATGAGTGGTCAAGCTGAGTGAGGCCAACTGTCAAGTGGCATTTCCTACCAGCTGCACCACTAACTGCATCCACTGCTCCACGCACTACAACCCCATCACCCACCTAGCAACAAACTCTTTCAATCAGTACTCAACTCTTCCAACCAGATGCTTCCTCTCACCCTCACACATTACCACTGTTGCAAGCCGCACACCCACAACGCACAGGTCACACACACTGGCAGATTTTCAATCATGACAGCCACATCACCCAAACATCTTGCAGAACCTCCCCGACACACTTCCTGCTTTCTTGCAGGAGAAAGTTGGCGCAAAACAGGAGACAGCAAGTGGCAGTGGTTCCATGGAACATGAACCTGCTGACTTCTCTCAGGATGACAACATTCCTGTCCCACCCCTGCCACTCCACAAGTGCCCTTCCTGTTGCCTGTCAGCTAACCAGCCCACTCCCTGTACAGTATTGAAACTTTATTATGGGAACATAGGAAGATAGGAACAGGAGTCAGCATTTAGCCCCTTAAGCCTATTTTGCCATTCAATGAGATCATGGTTGATCTATGACCTATCTCCATATGCCCACCTTAGCCCCATATCCCTTAATACCTTAATACCTTTGATTAACAAAAATCTATTAATCTCAGATTTAAAATGAACAATTGAGCTAGCATCAACTGTCATTTGCAGAAGAACATTCCAAATTTCTACCACCCTTTGTTCCTAACTTCAGTCCTGCAAGTCCTGGCTCTAATTTCTAGGCTATGTCCCCTAGTCGTTGTATTCAAGTATAGGAGATCTCCAAAAACATGTATAATTGCATCAGCAGCCAGAAACAATAATCCAGCGACTAATCTGTAACTCCTGCATGATGATCCCTTTAAAAAGCACTGGTGGGGGTGGGGTGGGGGGGGGATCCTCCATGATGTTTACGACCTGTTCAGTTGTGCGAGGTTAAGACAATGCTTTGGCTGGAACGTTGAGTTCCAAAGTCGCACCTGTCCCTTTAAATCAGCGTTGCACACTAATCTACTATATATTCTCCCTACTTTACATGGTGCCGGGGTTCGTTATCTGCACGTGTGCAAACACCTTTACCAATATGGCGTCCGGCGCACGTCAGGCTAGAAGTGTGCGCACACATTCCGGATGCCATTTTGGGTCCTTTGGAGTCCACATAGCGCCTACCCAACAGGCGCTACGTGGGAATATAGAGCCCACTGAGATTAAAATGGAACAGAGAAAGGAGGCTCATGATGAATGTAAAGTTTCTAATACAGTAGAGAACCAGGCTGAATACGGAAAGTACAGAGGGCATCTAAAAAAGGGAATAAGAGGGGCAAAGAGAGAATATGAGAATAGATTAGTGGCTAACATAAAAGGAAACCCAAAAGTCTTTTATAAACATTTAAATAGTAAAAGGGGAGTCAAAGGAAGGGTGGGACTAATTAGGGACAAAAAAGGAGATCTTCTTGTGGAGGCAGAGGGTATGGCTGAGGTACTAAATGAATACTTCGCATTGGTCTTCACTAGGGAAGAGGATGCTTCCATTGTAGCAGTAAAGGAGGAGGTAGTAAAGATATTGGATAGGATAAAAATAGGTAAAGAGGAGGTACTTAAAAGATTGACAGCACTGAAAGTAGAAAAGTCACCAAGTCCAGATGGGATGCATCCTAGGTTACTGAGGGAAGTAAGGGTGGAAATTGCAGAGGGTCTGGCCACAATCTTCCAATCCTCCTAAGATATGGAGACGGTGCTGGAGGACTGGAGGATTGCAAATGTTACACCCCTGTTTAAAAAGGGGGAGAGGGATAAACCCAGCAATTACAGACTAGTCAGCCTAATGTCGGTGGTGGGGAAACTTTTAGAGACAATAACCTGGGACAAAATTAATTGGCACTTCGAAAAGTATGGGCTAATATACGAAAGTCGGCACGGATTTGTTAAAGGAAAATCGTGTTTGACTAACTTGATTGAGTTCTTTGATGAAGTAATGCAGAGGGTTGATGAGGGTAATGCAGTTGATGTTGTGCATATGGACTTTCAAAAGACATTTGATAAAGTACCACATAATAGACTTGTTAGCAAAATTAAAACCCAATGGATAAGGGACAGAAAGCTGAGAGTAGTGGTGAATGGTTGTTTTTCAGACCGGAGGGAAGTATACAGTGATGTTCCCCAGGGGTTAATATTGAGAGCATTGCTCTTTTTGATATTTTTAATGACCTGGACTTGGCTACATAGGGTATAATTTCAAAGCTTGCAGATGACACGAAATTCGGAAATGTAAACAATGTGGAGGATACTAACAGACTTCAGGAGGATATAGACAGACTGGTGAAATGGACAGAATCATGACAGATGACATTTAATGACCACAAGACTGTTTCCAGTGGGGTCCCGCAAGGCTCAGTACTGGGTCCCTTGCTTTTTGTGGCATATATTAATGATTTGGACTTGAATGTGGGGGGCTTGATCAAGAAGTTTGCAGATGATACAAAAATTGGCCGTGTGGTTGATAATGAGGAGGAAAGCTGTAGACTGCAGGAAGATATCAATGGACTGGTCAGGTGGGCAGAAAAATGGCAAATGGAATTCAATCCAGAGAAGTGTAAGATAATGCATTTGGGGAGGGCAAACAACGCAAGGGAGTACACAATAAATGGGAGGATACTGAGAGGTGTAGAGGAACAGAGTGACCTTGGAGTGCACGTCCACAGATCCCTGAAGGTAACAGGGCAGGTAGATAAGGTGGTTAAAAAGGCATATGGGATACTTTCCTTTATTAGCCTAGGTATAGCATATAAGACAGAGAGGTTAAGCTAGAACTGTATAAAACATTGGTTAGGCCACAGCTTGAGTACTGCGTATAATTCTGGTCACCACATTACAGGAAAGATGGGATTGCACTAGAGAGGGTACAGAGGAGATTTACGAGGATGTTACCAGGGTTTGATAATTTTAGCTCAGAGAAAAGATTGGATAGGCTGGGGTTGTTTTCTTTGGAACAAAGGAGGCTGAGGGGAGATTTAATTGAGGTATATAAAATTATAATGGGACTAGATAGAATGGAAAGGGAGGACGTATTTCCTTAAGCAGAGGGGTCAGTGACCAGTGGGCATAGATTTAAAGTAATTGGTACAAGGATCAGAGGGGAGCTGAGGAGAAATTTTTTCACCCAAAGGGTGGTGGGGTCTGGAACTCACTGCCTGAAAGGGTGGCAGAGGCAGAAACCCTCAACTCATTTAAAAAGTACTTGGATATGCACTTGAAGTGCCGTAACCTACAGGGCTAGGACCAAGTGCTGGAAAGTGAGATTAAGCTGGATAGCTCTTTTTTGACCAGCACGGACCAAGTGGGCTGAATGGCCTCTTCTGTGCCTTAACTTTCTATGATTCTGATTCTATAATTAATGCAGAGAAGTGTAAAGTGATACATTTTGGTAGGAAGAATGAGGAGAGGCAATATAAGCTACATGATACAGTTTTAAAGGGGTAGCAGCAACAGAGAGACCTGGGGGTGCACATACACAAATCGTTGAACATGGCAGGACAAGTTGAGAACCTGTTAAAGACGCATATGGGATCCTGGCCTTTATTAATAGAGGCATAGAATACAAAAGTAAGGAAGTTATGCTAAACCTTTATAAAACACTGGTTAGGCCTCAGCTGGCGTATTGTGTTGAATTCTGGGCACCACACTTTAGGATGGATGTCAAGGCCTTAGAGAGGGTGCAGAAAAGATTTACTAGAATGGTACCATGGATGAGGGACTTCAGTTATGTGGAGAGACTGGAGAAGCTGAGATTGTTTTCCTTAGAACAGAGAAGGTGAAGAGGAGATTTGATAGAGGTGTTCAAAATTATGAACGGTTTTGATAGAGTAAATAAGGAGAAACTGTTTCCAGTGGCAGAGGACACAGCTTGCCTGCACCAAGGTACCACACACTCTGCAAATGAGGTACCGTGTGCACTATAAGGGATCACACACGATGTGAGCTATCTCACCATGGATGTGGACTCAGAAAATCTTCCCCACTGAGTACTACTTTGTGGAAGTGACAACACTAAAGAAATGGAAGTTATAATTACCTTTCATTTTACTGACTCTGAGTGCTCTAAGAGTAAATTAAACTCCATAATACCTGCGTCTGATTACATTACTGAGTGACCTAGTTTTGGAAAACCATATAATGAAGCTATTCTAAGGAAAGATTTGTAACTCTAAGTCTCTTACACATTGTGATATGTAGTGGTGGCCAGCACACATTACACTAATTCATGGCTCCAGAACAGCTTATTGACCACACAAACAGAGCTAGACATTGGCCTGCTGATTTTGGGAATAATTAGTTCGTGAATTCCTTCAAATTTATCCAGTAAGTAGCTGAGCCACTGATCAGAAAGCCTCCAATTCAATCCCTGTTTTTTGCTGAGTTAGCTGATCTTATGAGGGGTATCCATATTGGGTACATAATTAACCTCAGAACTCTTGGCATTTTTAAAATTCTTTCATGGGATGTGGACGTCGCTGGCGAGGCTGGCATTTATTGCCCATCCCTAATTGCCCTTGAGAAGGTGGTGGTGAGCCGCCTTCTTGAACCGCTGCAGTCCGTGTGGTGACGGTTCTCCCACAGTGCTGTTAGGAAGGGAGTTCCAGGATTTTGACCCAGCGATGATGAAGGAACGGCGATATATTTCCAAACCATTATTTCCCGAGAACATGTTGGAGTAGATTTTGACTTTGTGCGATATTGTGAAACGGGTGATAGCAAATCAGCAGCCCGTTTTACATCTCTTCCAATTTTTATTTCCAATGGAAATAAGAATCAGGAGAGATGTAAAACAGGCTGCCGATTAGTTATCACCCGTTTTACACTATGGCACAAAGTCAAAATCTACCCCATTACCTATTAGTTAGGGTGCTTAATACAATATGATAACAGATCAAAATCACACCTTATTTATATTGAGATAGCTTTATGTGTCTTGTCTACTCAAGAGGTGGAATATTGGGTGGACTCCGTTAAAGTTATGTGAACCTACTTGTCCAATTTTTCTCTATGTGCTCCAGTTGGGATTATTTACTCCAAGTGCAAAAGAGGAAAGTATGCTCCTGCATCACTTTATGGCAAAGGACAATTAACCTCTGGGACAATCGATTTGTTGTATAAGTAATGACTTCTTTTTTAGAATCATATAGGATAGATTTTGCAAGTGTCAATCAACGGAAGCATGGACTGGACAATCATGCATTCAGGTCAACACATCCAATTTGTGGAGCTTCCAATTTTCTAGTCATTAACATTAATTGCTAGAAAATTGGAAGCCCCACAAATCGGGTGCAACCCCCTCAACACCTCATTCTCCGATTTGCACCCTGGTTACTGAGATGCTAGGAGCAGAATCTGACAAAACTCACTCTTATATTTCATCATTTTGCATCAAGCTTCCATTATGTCCCAATGGATGGATGCTGTCTGTATATCATAGTAAATGGAAACTATGGTTCCAGACAGTTGCCCTATTGCACCTGAAACCAGTTGTATGCCAAAAGGCAAGTCAATGTGTTCCATACAGTGGATTTTAGATAAATATTATTGATCATCTGTCTGTCTTCACTGGTTACACATCACAGTTATTAATATTCGATTGAAACATTTAAAAGACTGCACAGTTATTAAAGTATTCCCAGTACTATCAATGGCATGTTATTACAGAGCTTATTACATTTTCTTTTGGGAAAAAATACTGTTTTATTCAGTCTGCTTAATTAGTTTTTAAAATTATTTATTAAAATGATTTTTAATATTCTAATAAGAAGAAAACACGGCCTTATTTCATATAACTATAACAATTTTAATTCTCACCTGACGCAATTTTGCTAGAATTTCGCTTGATTAGCCTATAATAGGGCCTTAATAAGCAATTTTTTTGAAAGCTAATTTCTGTAAATACATTTTAGCATCAGAGCAAGACTCTAAGCAACTGTGAACATGGAAGAAAATTCCATTACCACTTCCAGACATGACCAAAGAAGGTGCAGTTGTAGCTTTCTTTGTTTGAGTATTTTTTTTAAGTTGGTCTTAACAAATTGACAGGCTTTTCAACTATGGTACACTTGAGGAATTTTAAATTGCCACCAATTATTTATTCCATTGGCTTGAAATTGATGGAATATGTTTGTTCCACTAGGCGCTTTGGCATTCGAAATATGCAGGGCCGTCTGGTGCTAATGTCCTGTATTAGATAATCTGGTGGCAATATGGAATACTTTTGGAAGTGTGCTTTTTAGTAAATTTTAAAAAAACATGCACAGTATTTCTGAAAACAGTAGTGACATTGGCTACTGATTCAGGTTCTGTAAAATATTATATAGTGCAAAATGAGGTGTGTGTTCATGAGGTAATATGGGGTAAATTTACGATTTAGCACTCTGGTGCAGAGCTTCACATGACAGGAGCACATTTCAGACTTTTGGGTGGAAAAGTCAAAATGGCTGATTTGAAACCAGAAAACTCCGCAGGTTGCAAATGGGTTTCATTGACCTCTGCACCCAAACTCCCACTACATGCTCCCATCATGTGAAGCTCTATGCCAAGAGCACTAAATTATAAAAACCTTTTGAGGTAATTTTATGAATTTGTGCCTGCTCTGTGCACATATCAAAAAATCAGATGTGTGCTCCCTACAACTTTTTGTCCAATTGTTTACAATGGGAGCGTGAATATATGTTACCGTAAACACTGTCCTCAATAACTTTCAACATGCTTGAGCCACTGGAGTAAATTTTTTGGAAAACTCATTCCTGGTTTGGAGTCTTTCCCAACAAGAGCACAGATTGGAGCATCGACTGTTGAGGTCACTGTGACTGATCCATGGTGATCTCAATTTTACAGTCATTAATTTGATAACCTCTGTGCCCCATTCTCCAAACTGCACTCCTGTCAAGAGAGACTCCACATTGGAGAGTGAAATCTCAGAAAATTTACCCAATAAATGCAATAATCATCACTAATGTGAAGTTATTGGGGTGGATTCACTCACCTAACAGTGAACAACAGTAATCCTACCAAGTCTGTAGTAGACCAACAGGCTGATTTTATACAATGTTAAATCAGTGATAACCATCAGTGAAGTGTTGAATGGCTCAATGCCTAGCAACAAGAAATCTGAGATATTTGCATGTTTTTATTTTTTACTTGTGTTTATACCAAATGTGAAAAAGGATTAAATCTAAATCCAGAAGTAGTAACACTGTTAATGCTGAAAATGTAGCAGATCTGGCTTAAACATTACCTGTACGGAACGACTACAGAACTATCTTTGGATTATTGGTAATTTATACACTGATTTACCACCATGCAATAAATAGCAGTCCAGGCATCAAGTCTATTTAAGCATTAATAATACCAATTCATACATTTAACACAGGGTTTAAAGCAATTTTACAGCAGTTGACTTGAGTCAGTTATTGGGGGAGCGATTCAATTGACTGAAGAAACACTTTACAATTAAAATTTTAAAATGGAGCTCTCTACCACAGCTCTGTAGTTGCAGCCTCGTATTCTGTATCATTGCAAAGTGTGCACAGAATATAAGCAATGAAGTTGCATGCTGTACGTCTGCTGTTTGTGAGACTCACTTAAAGAGAGTGGGGTTAATTTTGACTTTAGGCAATAGTGTAAAACAAGTGGTAGCAGCTTGCCCACCCTTTAAACACATCTCCCAATTTACATTTCAATTGAGATCAATGGAAACAAAAACCGGGAAAGATGGTTAACAGGTGGCCGAGCCCTTATCGCATGTTTTACACAGTCGGCTAAAGTCAAAGCTACCCCCTGCGTCAATACATGCAACACTGTCCCTTGAATGCAGAAGATCAAACACAGAATTAATCATAGAATCATAGAAAGTTACTGCTCATCGTGTCCATGCCGGCCGAAAAAGAGCTATCCAGCTTAATCACACTTTCCAGCACTTGGTCCGTAGCCCTGTAGGTTACGGCACTTCAAGTGCACATCCAAGTACTTTTTAAATGTGATGAGGGTTTCTGCCTCTACCACCCTTTCAGGCAGTGAGCTCCAGATCCCAACACCCTCTGGGTGAAAAAATTTCTCCTCAGCTCCCCTCTAATCCTTCTACCAATTACTTTAAATCTATGCCCCCTGGTCACTGACCCCTCTGCTAAGGGAATTACATCTCCCGTCATAATTTTATATGCCTCAATTAAATCTCCCCTCAGCCTCCTTTGTTCCAAAGAAAACAACCCCAGCCTATCCAATCTCTTCTCATAGCTAAAATTCTCCAGCCCTGTCAACATCCTCGTAAATCACTTGCTGAACCAGGGTTGCTGGAGTATGCATTAACTTGTGGGAAATCTGTAACTTGCCCATGGTTACCCTGCCCATCATAATCTTTCCAGGTCTTTCTGAGCTCTCAGTTACCACTAGTGTTTGTGAGACACCAGCCCTCATTACTACTGTCTCTCGATGTATGCTGCTGTCATGCCACCTAATACAGCAAAAACAACAAAAAGAAAAATAACATTCTTGGTGAAAACCTCTTACAGCATCGTCACAAGATTTTCCGTTACCAGCACTAGCTATCACGATGATTGCAAAATTAATGCAAGCTGGTAGCGAATTATTGTCTGTTTTGTGCTCTGGAGTTTTAGAGTCTAGATTGTGACTGTCAAATTCAATTCACTTAGGGTCTGACAGATATCAGAGAGAGGAAACTTTGATCGCATCATTCAGACTGGATTGAAGCCTGGGCCCAACAGTTGGAAAGACATTCAGGTAAATTTATTGCACTGGGAAGCCCTAGGCAACATAGGTCAGAGAAGCAACACTAGTGTTATATAGCTTTATTTCTGACCCATGCTCCCTTTGATCGTGGCTCCCCATTGGGATCATGAGTGCATTGTATTTACCCTATTGTTGTCCACCTGATGACTTAATCTGTCTTATGTGCCTGTGCTGAAATGCATCTTTTTTGATATGAATCATAGAATCATAGCAAGGTTACAGCACGGAAGGAGGCCACTCGGCCCATCGAGTCTGCGCCGGCTCTATGCAAGAGGAATCCAGCTAATCATACTCCCTCGCCCTATCCCCGTAGCCCTGCAAATTTTTTCCTTTCAAGTACTTAGCCAATTCACTTTTGAAGGCCGTGATTGAATCTGCCTCCACCACCCCTTCGGGCAGTGCATGCCAGATCCTAACCACTCGCTGTGTAAAAAAGTTTTTCCTCATGTTCCCTTTGGTTCTTTTGCCAATTACATTAAATCTAAACCCTTTGGTTCTTGATCCTTCCGCCAATAGGACCAGTTTCTCACTATCTACTCTGTCCAGGCCCCTTCATGATTTTGAATATCTCTATCAAATCTCCTCGCAACTGTCTCTGTTCCAAGGAGAACAATCCCAGCTTCTCTAGTCTATCCATGTAACTAAAGTCCCTCATCCCTGGAATCATTACAGTAAATCTCTTCTGCACCCTCTCTAAGGCCTTCACATCTTTCCTAAAGTGCGATGCCCAGAACTGGATACAATACTCCAGTTGTGGCCGAACCAGTGTTTTATAAAGGTTCATCATGACTTCCATATTTTTGTAGTCTATGCCTCTATTTATAAAGCCCAGGATCCTGTATGCTGTTTTAACCGCTTTCTCAACCTGCCCTGCCACCTTCAATGATTTGTGCACACATACCCCCACATCTCTCTGTTCCTGTACCACTTTTAGAGTTGTACCCTTTAGTTTATATTGCCTCTCCTCATTCTTCCAACTAAAATGTATCATTTTGCAATTTTCTGCATTAAATTTCATCTGCCACTTGTCCAGCCATGCCACCAGCCTGTCTATATCCTCTTGAAGTCTATCACTATACTCCTCACTGTTTACTACCCGTCCAAGTTTTGTGTCATCTGCAAATTTTGAAATTGTGCCCTGTACACCCAAGTCCAAGTCATTAATATATATCAAGAAAAGCAGTGGTCCCAGCACTGACCCCTGGGGATTAGTACTGTACACCTTCCTCCAGTACGAATAACAATTGTTCACCACCGTTCTCTGTTTCCTGTCCCTTAGCCAATTCTGTATCCATGTTGCTATTGCCCCCTTTATTCCTTGGGCCGCAATTTTGATGATAAGCCTACCATGTGGCACGTTACTGAACGCCTTTTGAAAGTCTATCTACACCACATCAACTGCATTGCCCTCATCTACCCTTTCTGTTACCTCATCAAAAAACTCTATCAGGTTAGTTAAACAAGATTTGCCTTTAATAAATCTGTGCTGGCTTTCCCTAATCAATCTGCACTCATCCAAGTGACTTTAATTCTGTCTCAGATTATCATTTCTAAAAGTTTCCCCACCACCGAGGTTAAACTGACTGGCCTATAGTTGCCGGGTTTATCCTTACACCCTTTTTTGAACAAGGGTGTAACATTTGCAATTCTCCAGTCCTCTGGCACCACCCCCGAATCTACGGATGTTTGGAAAATTATGGCCAGTACCTCTGCAATTTCCACCTTTATTTCCCTCAGCAACCTAGGATGCATCCCATCCGGACGAGGTGACTTATTTACTTTAAGCACAGCTATCCTTTTAGTACCTCTTCTTTATCAATTTATAGCTCATCCAGTATCTCAACTATATCTTCCTTTATTGAAACTCTGGCAGCATCTTCTTCCTTGGTAAAAACAGATGCAAAGAGCTCATTTAGTACCTCAGCCATCCCCTCTGCCTCCATGAGCAGATCTCCTTTATGGTCCCTAATCGGCCCCACCCCTCCTCTTACTACCTGTTTACTGTTTACATGCCGGTAGAAGACTTTTGGGTTCCCTTTTTTCTTGTTCACCAGTCTATTCTCATACTCTCTCTTTGCCCCTCTTATTTTCTTTTTCACTTCCCCTCTGAACTTTCTATATTCTGCCTGGTTCTCACTTGTGTTTTCAACCTGACATCTGTCATACGCCCCTTTCTCAGTTTCATCTTACTCACTATCTCTTTTGTCATCCAGGGAGTTCTGGCTTTAGTTGTCATATCTTTCTGCCTCATGGGAATGTGCCTAGACTGTACCTGAACCATCTCCTCTTTAAAGGCCGCCCACTATTCAATTAAAGTTTTGCCTGCCAATCTTTGATTCCAATTTACCCGGGCCAGATCTGTTCTCATCCCATTGAAATTGGCCCTCCTCCAATTGAATATTTTTACTTTAGACTGGTCCATGTCTTTTTCCATAGCTTTTCTAAACCTTATGATATTATGATCGCTATTCCCTAAATGCTCCCCCACTGACACTTGCTCTACTTGGCCCATTTCATTCCCTAGAACCAAGTCCAGCAATGCCTCCTTCCATGTTGGGCTGGAAATTTACTGTTCAAGAAAGTTCTCCTGAATATTTTTCAAAAATTCCTCTCCCTCTTTGCCCCTTATATTATTATTATTATTATTATTATCCCAGCCTATATTAGTGTAGTTGAAATCCACAGTTATTATTACTCTATAGCTTTTGCACCTCTCTGTAATTTCCCTGCAAATTTGCTCCTCTATATCCTTCCCACTAGTTGGTGGCCTATAGAATACACCCAGTAGTGTAATGGCACCTCTTTTATTTCTTAACTCTAACTAAATAGACTCCAACCATCCTCTTTCTCCAGTACTGCAATGGTCTGCTTAATCAACACTGCCACCCCCCCTCCTTTCTTTCCTTCCCTATCTTTCCTGAACACCTTATATCCAGGAATACTTAGTACCCAATCCTGCCCTTTTCTGAGCCAGGTCTCCGTTATCGCCACAACTTCGTATTCTCATGTGGCTATTTGTGCCTGCAGCTCACCAACCTTGTTTACCACGCTTCGTGCATTTCACACATGCACTGCAAACCAGTCCTAGACTTTCTTGTACCCTCTCTTAGTCTGATCCTACCTAATTCTGTACTATTACTTGCTCTGGTGCTATCTTTCTCTCCCGATCCTTTGTGCCCTTTGTTTCTCCTCTCCAATGCTACATCCTGGTGCCCATGCCCCTGCCAAATTAGTTTATGCCCTCGCTCCCCACCTCCCCACAGCATTAGCGAACCTCCCCGTGAGGACCTTGGTCCCAGCTCCATTGTGGTGCAACCAGTCCGGCCTGTACAGGTCCCATCTCCCCCAGAACTGTTCCCAATGCCCCAGGAATCTAAAGCCCTCCCTCCTGCACCATCTCTCCAGCTATGCATTCACCTCATCCATCCTTTTATTTCTATACTCACTAGTGCATGGCACTGGGAGTAATCTGGAGATTACTACCTTTGAGGTCCTAAGGTGATAATGAAGTGACTCTATTAAGTGTAATGAAGTAGAAACTTAATGATCAAAGACCCATGCTTTGCTTAGATTGGCAAACCATAAGCAACTTGATTACGATTAAGATCTGTAAAGAGGTAAATTACATGTGGAGGTCAATAAAGTAAAATTTATTTGTCTTGATGCATTTTTCTATGTCTTAGTGAGGCAATATTTGACACTATAGAGTAAACATAATGACTTGTCGGTAATGATGTGATCCAGCGTGTGCAAAAAATTACTCTGAGACAATTTTGCTAAAGTCAGTAAACATGATCTTCACAACAAATGTAATTAAAAATTCTAGAGATCTGACTCTGATGAAACGTGGAACAGTTCTGCTCCCACTCTTTTAACTTCTTGGGCCAATGAACATCTGATGTTACATAATATAATCTGGCAGCCAAGTTAATTATATTATAGCTTAATGCATTGGTTTAGAGGGGAAAGTAAAAGAAATATCAGAGAAATAACTGTAATCAGGACTGTCAGCCTAATTCTAATATTATTCAACAAGCATAAATAATGTTCTCAAAATAAGTATTAACATACAAACATATTAAATTGACTGGCAGGAAAAGACCTGCTGGTCCATTAAGCCTGCTCCACACTCATAATGGCTGGAGCATCATGACTGGACACTTCCAACCCCTTCGCAGCCTCTCCTGAGAGAGGCAAAAAACTAGAGAAAAACCCAAGGCCAATAAGGGGGAAAAAACTCTGGAAAATTCCTCTCTGTAACATAACTTTCACCCTTTTAAAGCATACGTTTCTTTCGTATCATCTATTGTGATCACCAGTGTCATGGCATCACTTATGTTTTCAAGGTCCATTGGATGGCGTTTTTAACCGCATTCTGAGTGGGGCACCCACTGCGGCTGCACAGCTCAGTGAAAGCTGCTCTGAAGACTTAAGAAGCCACACAGATAGTTGTTAAACTTTCCTTTGTGGGGCAAGGTGGAGGAGGAAAGTCTCGGCCTCTGCTACCCCAGAGTCCCCCTCAACTTCCTATTTGTGAGACCTTGCTGAAACCTTTTCCCTGTCACTTACCTTCTGGCTGGTGGGTGGCCTCCTTGGGGTAATCCTTGGGGGACACAATTACCTCTGGTGACCCCCAAGGATCTATCCTTCGCCCCCTCCCATTTCTCATCTACATGCTGCCTGTCGGCGACATCATCCGAAAACGCATCAGGTTCCACATGTACGCTGACGACACCCAGCTTTACCTCATCACCACCTCTCTCGACCCCTTCACTATCTCTCATCTGTCACACTGCTTGTCCGACATCCAGTACTGGATGAGCAGAAAATTCCTCCAATTAAATATAAGAACATAAGAACACAAGAAATAGGAGCAGGAGTAGGCCAATCGGCCCCTCGAGCCTGCTCCGCCATTCAATAAGATCATGGCTGATCTGATCCTAACCTCAAATTTAAATTCATGTCCAATTTCCTGCCCTCTCCCCGTAACCCCGAATTCCCTTTACTTCTAGGAAACTGTCTATTTCTGTTTTAAATTTATTTAATGATGTAGCTTCCACAGCTTCCTGGGGCAGCAAGTTCCACAGACCTACTACCCTCTGAGTGAAGAAGTTTCTCCTCATCTCAGTTTTGAAAGAGCAGCCCCTTATTCTAAGATTATGCCCCCTAGTTCTAGTTTCACCCACCCTTGGGAAGACCGAAGCCATTGTCTTCGTTCCTGGCCACAAACTCTGTTCTCTAGCCACCAACTCCATCTCTCTCTCCTTGGCTACTGCCTGAGGTTGAACCAGACTGTTCACAACCTTGGCGTCCTATTTGACCCTAAGCTGAGCTTCCGACCCCATATCCTCTCCATCACCAAGACTGCCTACTTCCACCTCACTAACAGTGCCCGTCTTTGCCCCTGCCTCAGCTCATCTGCTGCTAAAACCCTCATCCTTACCTTTGTTATCTGTAGACATGATTATTCCAATGCTCTCCTGGTTGGCCTCCCACCTTGCACCCTCCGTAAACTTGAGCTCATCCAAAACTCTGCTGTCCATATCCTAACTTGCACCAAGTCCTGTTCAACCATCACCCCTGTGCTCGCTGATGTCCAATAATGCCTCAATTTTAAAATTCTCATCCTTGTCTTCATGGCTTTGCTCCTCCCTATCTCTGTAACCTTCTCCAGCCTTACAAACATTTCCGAGATCTCTGCGCTCCTCCAATTCTGGCTTCTTGTGCATCCCCAATTTTCATCGCTCCACCATTGGCGGCTGTGCCTTCAGCTGTCTAGGTCCTAAGCTCTGGAATTCCCTCCACATAAGGAGATTATCGCTCCTGTGAAGTCCCTCAGGACATTTTAGTACGTTAAAGGTGCTATTTAAATGAAAGTTGTTGTTGCATGATTTTAACTAGTCGGCTGCGAGTGGGATGTCAACGATGCCTGGGAGTTAAAATAACTTAGTCCTCAAACTGATGATGTTGGGTGGGTTTAATGCTCGCACCAACTGTGCCTGTCCAAAACCTCCTCTCAGTGAAGATCCTCCCCATATCTCTGGATAATTGTAAACAATTTTACAACACCAAGTTATAGTCCAGCAATTTTATTTTAAATTCACAAGCTTTCGGAGATTTTCTCCTTCCTCAGGCAAATGTTTCAAGAGCTCCTTGAAGCCTACGCATTTATACATATAGAACAATACATGGTGTTTACAGACTGCCCCTGCAACTGCCCGTTGCCAAGGCAATCACCGTGTTCAGACAGAGAGGTGTCACCTGCAGAACCCCCGAATACACATTCAACAAAAAAACAAACAGGGAAAAAAAACAGAGAAAAAAAAACACAGAGAGAGGCAGAAACATCCGGAAGGCAGAGAGAGCCAGCAAATGACCCATTATATTAAAAACAGATAACATTTGTTCGCTGGTGGGGTAACGTGTAGCGTGACATGAACCCAAGATCCCGGTTGAGGCCGTCCTCATGGGTGCGGAACTTGGCTATCAATTTCTGCTCGACGATTTTGCGTTGTCGTGTGTCTCGAAGGCCGCCTTGGAGTATGCTTACCCGAAGGTCGGTGGATGAATGTCCATGACTGCTGAAGTGTTCCCCGACTGGGAGGGAACCCTCCTGTTTGGCGATTGTTGCGCGGTGTCCGTTCAACCGTTGTCGCAGCGTCTGCATGGTCTCGCCAATGTACCATGCTCTGGGGCATCCTTTCCTGCAACGTATGAGGTAGACAACGTTGGCCGAGTCACAGGAGTATGAACCATGCACCTGGTGGGTGGTGTCCTCTCGTGTGATGGTGGTATCTGTGTCGATGATCTGGCATGTCTTGCAGAGGTTACCGTGGCAGGGTTGTGTGGCATCGTGGACGCTGTTCTCTTGAAAGCTAGGTAGTTTGCTGCGAACGATGATTCGCAGCAAACTACCTAGCTTTCAAGAGAACAGCGTCCATGATGCCACACAACCCTGCCACGGTAACCTCTGCAAGACATGCCAGATCATCGACACAGATACCACCATCACACGAGAGGACACCACCCACCAGGTGCATGGTTCATACTCCTGTGACTCGGCCAACGTTGTCTACCTCATCCGTTGCAGGAAAGGATGCCCCAGAGCATGGTACATTGGCGAGACCATGCAGACGCTGCGACAACGGATGAACGGACACCGCGCAACAATCGCCAAACAGGAGGGTTCCCTCCCAGTCGGGGAACACTTCAGCAGTCATGGACATTCATCCACCGACCTTCGGGTAAGCGTACTCCAAGGCGGCCTTCGAGACACACGACAACGCAAAATCGTCGAGCAGAAATTGATAGCCAAGTTCCGCACCCATGAAGACGGCCTCAACCGGGATCTTGGGTTCATGTCACGCTACACGTTACCCCACCAGCGAACAAATGTTATCTGTTTTTAATATAATGGGTCATTTGCTGGCTTTCTCTGCCTTCCGGATGTCTCTGCCTCTCTCTGTTTTTTTTTCTGTTTGTTTTTTTTGTTGAATGTGTATTCGGGGGTTCTGCAGGTGACACCTCTCTGTCTGAACACGGTGATTGCCTTGGCAACGGGCAGTTGCAGGGGCAGTCTGTAAACACCATGTATTGTTCTATATGTATAAATGCGTAGGCTTCAAGGAGCTCTTGAAACATTTGCCTGAGGAAGGAGAAAATCTCTGAAAGCTTGTGAATTTAAAATAAAATTGCTGGACTATAACTTGGTGTTGTAAAATTGTTTACAATTGTCAACCCCAGTCCATCACCGGCATCTCCACATCATATCTCTGGATAACCAAGGATTCCGTTTGTCTTTTTGTAGCCTTGCTCTCTTTCACTATCACCTTTAATCACTTGTATATTGACACATCAAGGTCCTTCTGCTCCTCTAATGCATTTGAAACATTAGCATTCAAAGTGTACTTACTTCCTTATTCTTACTTCAAGGTATATTACTTCACATTTCTCTACCTACAACTGTCTCTTTCACCTTTCAGCCCAACCTTCTAGCCTATCTATATCCTCCTACACTCTTTTACAGTCTTCATCATAACTTGCCATAAACCCAATTTGCTGTCATTGGCAAGGTTCAAAATTGTTCCCTCAGTTCCTAACTGCAGATCATTTATGTGAGAAGGACTGAGCGCAATGCCCTGGTATTGGTGTTGGAGCCATTACTGTTTCTAAATTACATCAATATTTTGGATTCAGAAACTCAATGCAAATTTGCAGATGATACTAAACCAGGAGAGGTAACAGAATTGGAGGCGGCAGCTCAGAAATTACAAAATGAATTGGACAAAACATGTAAGTAGGTAGAAAAATTGCAGATGAAATTTAATGTAGACAAGTGTGAAGTACAGCACATTGGAAAGAAAAATGGGCATTGTGCATACTCCATGAATGATGTTCAAATCATTAAGGTTGAAGTTGAAAGATACCTCGGTGTCTTAGTAGACTTGATGCTCAATCTGTCCAACCAATGCAGAGCAGCAATCCACAAAGCTAATAAATGTTCAACAATGTAGCCAAAACAGTATAATACAAGTCAGTGGAAGTCATGGTTAAACAGTACAGTGCTCTGGTCAGATTGTACCTTGTGCACTGTGTCCAGTTCTGGTCACTGAAACACAAGGGAGACCTTCAAGTGCTGGAGGCAATACAGAAAACAGCCCCAAGGATGAAGTGTCAGGGATCTGAGTAATGAGCAAAGACTGAAGAGAATTGAGATTTTTAGACTAGCAAGGATGCATTTGAGAGGTATATAAAATAGTAAATGGAAAAGGTCGATTCAGAAAATGATTTTAAACTAAAATACAAGAGTAAAAAAATGAGGACATATGTTCAAACTGGTAAAAGGTAAAGTTAAGACTGATACCAGGAAGTTCTTCATCCAATAAGTTGTTCAACACTTGGAATAGACTCCCAGATAAAACAGTGGAGATGAAAAATCTGGAATCATCATTTGGAGACTGTAAAGTTCTCCTGAAGGTATATACTATGATGGGCTGAATGGCCTTCCTCCTCTGTACTGAGAATACAGTCCTGTAAACATATCTGTTGGTTTTCACCACATTTTCCATTCCTCAGTCTATTTCTGGATATTAACACATGTCTACAATTATAAATTGATTCACTTTGTAGAAAAGATACGTTACAGAGTGAATAAAAAAAAAGAAAAATATTCTGTGTAGCCTTATTTGTTTTATGGTTATAATTTCTAGGCATTTCAATGTCCCAAGAAAACAGACTGGATACTTTTCAGCGGTACGTATAAGCAGAATGTTAGGATTCAATTAAAGGGTTGCTAATGAGAACACAAGATGAAATACACAACAGTATACGCTGACTATTAGATGTTACACAGAGGACTAGCAGGAGGTGAAATAACTGTGTCGCTGGTGCTAGAGCACACCATCTGTTCACCCTTGGGATCAAAGTGTATCAATACAAGTCAGGCCAATCGTCTTGACAATCCTCTAGCCCGACTTATATTTATATGTAAACAATTTTACAACACCAAGTTATAGTCCAGCAATTTTATTTTAAATTCACAAGCTTGCGGAGGCTTCCTCCTTCCTCAGGTGAACGAAATGAAATCCTCGAAATGAAATCGCATTTATAATTCACAGAACAATGCTTGGTGATTACAGACAGTTTTTTCAACTGCCCGTTGCCAAGGCAATCAGTGTGCAGACAGACAGGTGTTACCTGCCAGGTCTCACAGAATATACAAATCACCAAAAAAAACAACAAACAAAAACAAAAACAGAGATAGAGAGGTAGAAACATAGAAAAGACAGCAACTGACCCGTTATATTAAAAACAGATAACATTTGTTCGCTGGTGGGGTAACGTGTAGCGTGACATGAACCCAAGATCCCGGTTGAGGCCGTCCTCATGGGTGCGGAACTTGGCTATCAATTTCTGCTCGACGATTTTGCGTTGTCGTGTGTCTCGAAGGCCGCCTTGGAGTACGCTTACCCGAAGGTCGGTGGATGAATGTCCATGACCGCTGAAGTGTTCCCCGAATGGGAGGGGAACACTTCATGAACGGACACCGCGCAACAATCGCCAGACAGGAGGGTTCCCTCCCAGTCGGGGAACACTTCAGCAGTCATGGACATTCATCCACCGACCTTCGGGTAAGCGTACTCCAAGGCGGCCTTCGAGACACACGACAACGCAAAATCGTCGAGCAGAAATTGATAGCCAAGTTCCGCACCCATGAGGACGGCCTCAACCGGGATCTTGGGTTCATGTCACGCTACACGTTACCCCACCAGCGAACAAATGTTATCTGTTTTTAATATAACGGGTCAGTTGCTGTCTTTTCTATGTTTCTACCTCACTATCTCTGTTTTTTTTTTGTTTGTTGTTTTTTTTGGTGATTTGTATATTCTGAGACCTTGCAGGTAACACCTGTCTGTCTGCACACTGATCGCCTTGGCAACGGGCAGTTGAAAAAACTGTCTGTAATCACCAAGCATTGTTCTGTGAATTATAAATGCGATTTCATTTCGAGGATTTCATTTAGTTCACCTGAGGAAGGAGGAAGCCTCCGCAAGCTTGTGAATTTAAAATAAAATTGCTGGACTATAACTTGGTGTTGTAAAATTGTTTACAATTGTCAACCCCAGTCCATCACCGGCATCTCCACATCATTATATTTATATGTTTCTTATCAAACAAGAACAAAAATACCTTAACGACCTTTGAACACAAAGAGCTTACGTTTCTATAGTGCTCCTCATGTAAAGAAAATAGCCGAGACTTTCTGCTGGAGTTTCATTGAGGTGCCGGTATAATTCCAACAGAATGCCTTTGGAAATGCAATGGGAGCAGATCTGCCAGCTTCTCGATTGCTCTAGTCAGTTCCAGGATTTCTCACTGGAAATGGAAGGCAGCATACAATATGCCCGACCATATGTCGGCACGTGTATTGAAATACTGTATTTCCGACGCTTTGTTTGGCAGACAGTCGATACTAGGAAATCCTCAGAATCATCACGGGGATCAGTATAACTCATCACAAATTGTGTGAGTGCATTAACACCATCGTCCTGACAACACCATGGACATACACCATATCCCATCAAACGATGGCCCCACCAGTTGGAGCTGCATCTCGATCACGATAGGTACGTAACCCTGGGTATATGAGCGAACATCCCTATACTCAGCCTCAGGTTAACACCTTCCAGTGGCTGTCGTTTTAAGTCTCAAAGTTCCTTCATAGGGAAATGACGGGCATCTGCCTTAAATGTAGTAGAAAGACCTGTTGTAATTCAGGCGTTCTTCGGATATTTTTCTTGTGACCAGCAGAAAAGCTTCACTTTCACAGACAACCCCACATTTCCTATGAATTGGAAGCTGATTTCTGGGCTGTAGCATGCCCTCAATAAACAATAACCCCGTTTACAATCACTGGAAATAATATGGACAAGTACATTAAGTGCCTGGCCACTCCAAATTACAGACAATTAACAGTCTAACTGATCATAAATTTTAGGTTACAAGCTACAAATCAGGTTTTTAGAAAGTAATATTAAACAGAAGCAATAGCTAACACAGCAGAATTCCTTAGATTACAAAATAATCTTGAATTCTCACCAGTTCTTTAAACTCATTTCAAAATAATTAAAGCTCAAAACATTAATCATTCTTTTAACTTGGAGTACCTGTCTGTAAGGAAAAGCTATGTGTGAAATTAGATATTCACAGAATGATCTGGATTCTCCCTTCTCGACCAAGAAGGGTTCGGGCGAGACTTCGACCAATTGCCTTGACCCTGACATGAAACTGATCCATGGAATCTCTACCACCAGAATGTAGCTGGCCACTGCAAGGGCAAATAATTCTGCTGGTGCCACAGTGGAACAACCGTTGCAACATCAGAAGAGAGGAGGATCACTAAAAAGGCCCTGAAAATTATTTTTTTACTGAAGGCTTTAACTGAAACTGAAGCCATCAACAAGTGAGAGATTGGGGTGAAATGGTTGGGAAGAAAGTCCCTACTTTTTTTTATTCGTTCATGGGATGTGGGCATCACTGGCAAGGCCAGCATTTATTACCCATCCCTAATTGCTCTTGAGAAGATGGTGGTGAGCCGTCTTCTTGAACCGCTGCAGTCCGTGTGGTGACGGTTCTCCCACAGTGCTGTTAGGTAGCGAGTTCCAGGATTTTGACCCAGTGACGATGAAGGAACAGCGATATATTTCCAAGACGGGATGGTGTGTGACTTGGAGGGGAACGTGCAGGTGGTGTTGTTCCCATGTGTCTGCTGCCCTTGTCCTTCTAGGTGGTAGAGGTCGTGGGTTTGGGAGGTGCTGTCGAGGAAGCCTTGGCGAGTTGCTGCAGTGCATCCTGTGGATGGTACATACTGCAGCCACTGTGTGCCAGTGGTGGAGGGAGTGAATGTTTAGGGTGTTGGATGGGGTGCCAATCAAGCAGGCTGCTTTGTCCTGGATGGTGTCGAGCTTCTTGAGTGTTGTTGGAGATACACTCATCCAGGCAAATGGAGAGTATTCCATCACACTCCTGACTTGTGCCTTGTAGATGGTGGAAAGGCTTTGGGGAGTCAGGAGGTGAGTCACTCGCCGCAGAATACCCAGCCTCTGACCTGCTCTTGTAGCCACAGTATTTATGTGGCTGGTCCAGTTAAGTTTCTGGTCAATGGAGATCCCCAGGATGTTGATAGTGGTGGATTCGGCGATGGTAATGCCATTGAATATCAAAGGGAGATGGTTAGATTCTCTCTTGTTGGAGATGGTCATTGCCTGGCACTTGTCTGGCGCAAATGTTACTTGTCACTTATCAGCCCAAGCCTGGATGTTGTCCAGATCTTGCTGCATGCGGGCACGGACTGCTTCATTATCACTTATACTAAACCCTCTTCTTCCATCCAGGAACTTCAGAGCTGTCATGCCTCTACCCAGGGACTGCTACTAGGCTTTTCCTGGTGATTCCACAGAGCGGTGGTAAGAGGAGCAGAAAAGAGAAAAATGGGTCTGGGAATCCAGTCCCTATCTTTCTGCCATCATTTGCATGCAGTGGGTAGGGAAATGTTCATTAGCAGAGGTCCCAGCAGGGGTGGGCAGATGGAAATTAAGGTTGGGACAATAGACCTCAGTGTCTGATTTTCTCCACTGGCTTCTGCCACTAGCTCACTCAATCTGGGGTGGGATAGTGGAGGAATTTCCACAAGCTCCAGCTCATTCAACTGTTTGACTCCAGTGCCTAGATACAGGGCAACCCATTCTTCACTTTGAGGTCCAAATGGAACAAAGGAATATCAAAAATTATCTTTCAAAATAAACCAATTTGAATCAAAACTGATCCAATGTAAAGCTGCTATGTTACCTGTTGGACAAGGTCAAGGGCTGAGGCACCACCATCACTGCATTCTGGGTCCCCATACCTGCCTTTCTTGCAATCACACCTTCCTGTCCTTGACCACTGACTAACTCTAAAATACTACTTAACCTTGGGGGTTTGACTGCCTCCTGGAACAAAGTGTCCAGAACTCTCCCCCTCCCTGATGCATCGCAATGTCCGCAGCTCAGACTCCAGCTCAACAACTCTGAGCCGAAGTTCCTCGAGCTGCAGACATTTACTGCAGATGTGGTCGCTTGGGACCTGACTGGTCTCCACCAACTCTTACACGCTGCAGTTACGACACACCACCTGCCCTGCCATCTCTAACTAACCTTGTTTTATTTAATTAGTTTTTTAAAAGATTTTATTCAACTGGTTATTTATAGTTTTATTATTCTAGTTAATAATCTAGTTTAAGTTATTAATTTAATAAAGTAATAGCAGTTTTATTCTCCCAGCTCTTAATTTAACCCGCTACCCTAACTTAAAGAGGAAAAAATTGCTGTAAGGATGCATTAGTTGTGATCATCCAAAATTCCCTAGATTCTAGAACAATCCCAGTGGATTGGAAGGCAGCAAATGTTACACCGCTATTCAAGAAAGGAAGGAGAGAGAAAACATTATTCGGCTGACATCAGTCGTCGAGAAAATGCTGGAAATCATTATTAAGGAAGTTGTAACAGGGCACTTAGAAAATCATAATATGATTAGGCAGAGTCAACATGGTTTTATGAAAGGGAAATCGTGTTTAACAAATTTATTAGAGTTCTTTGAGGATGTAACTACCAGGATAGATAAAGGGGAACCAGTGGATGTAATATATTTAGATTTCCAAAAGGCATTTGATAAAGTGCTGCATACAAGGTTGCTATGCAAGATAAGAGCTCATGGGGTTGGGGGTAACATATTAGCATGGATAGAGGATTGGTTAATGGACAGAAAACAGAGAGTAGGCATAAACGGGTCATTTTCAGGTTGGCAGGCTGTAACTAATGGGGTGCTGCAAGGACCATTGCTTGGGCATCAGCTATTTACAATCTATATTAATGACTTAGATGAAGGGACTGAGTGTGTTGTTTCCAAGTTTGCTGACAATACAAAGGTAGGTGGGAAAGTAAGCTGTGAGGAAGACAAAAAGAGGCTGCAAAGCGATATAGACAGGTTAAGTGAGTGTGCAAGAAGGTGGCAGATGGAGTATAATGTGGGGAAATGTGAGATTATTCATTTTGGTAGGAAGAATAGAAAAGCAGAATATTTTTTAAATGGTGAAAAACTATTAAATGTTGGTGTTCAGAGAGATCGGGGTGTTGTCGTACAAGAAACACAGAAAGTTAGCATGCAGGTACAGCAAGCAATTAGGAAAGCAAATGGCATGTTGGCCTTTATTGTAAGGTGGTTGGAGCACAAGAGTAAGGAAGTCTTGCTACAATTGTACAGGGCTTTGGTGAGGCCACACCTGGAGTACTGCACACAGTTTTGGTCTCCTTATCCAAGGAAGGATACACTTGCCTTGCAGGCGGCGCAGTGAAGGTTCACTAGATTGATTCCTGGGACGAGAGGGTTGTCCCATGAGGAGAGATTAAGTAGAATGCTCTCTAGAGTTTAGAAGAATGAGAGGTGATCTAATTGAAACATATAAGATTCTGAGGGAGCTTGACAGGGTAGAGGCTGAGAGGTTGTTTCTCCTGGCTGGTGAATCTAGAACAAGGGGGCATAGTTTCAGGATAAGGGTTCGGCCTTTTAAGACTGAGATGAGGAGGAATTTCTTCACACAGAGGATTGTAAATCTTTGCCATTCTCTACCCCAAAGTGCTGTGGATGCTGACTCATTGAATATGTTCAAGACTGAGATAGATAGATTTTTGGACTCAAGGGGAATCAAGGGATATGGGGATTGGGCGGGAATGTGGAGTTGAGGCCAAAAATCAGCCATGATCTTATTGAATGGCAGAGCAGGCTCAAAGGGCCGTATGGCCGACTCCTGCTCCTATTTCTTATCTTCTTATGTATATTGGTTTCCATGGGGCATTTTTTAAAAATTGTAAAGTACTTGTTGTCAGCCTAAGCTCATCTGGCAGGTCCACTTTGGAGTTGCCGCAGGCTGCTCGAGACCCATGTTTTTGGAACTGGCAGCACAATCCCAATATAAAAGCAATTTACAACACGTCTTTTAGTGACAGACCTGCCAATCAATTTAGGTTTCACAGGCATCAAGATAGTTCCTTAAGGAGCAGACTCAGATCATTCATTGTTTTCAAGATAAAGCAAAGCCTTACAGTCTATCTCATGTACTATAGTGCTAGGTCTTCAAAGTGCAATTAATTGTGATTCTCTGTCCCAACAGAATGCCTGATAAACAGGCATTCGATTGGGACAGGGAATCACATTTAATGGCACTTTGAAGACCTGGCAGTATAGTACATGAGGTAGACTGTAAGGCTCCGAAGTACCTGGCAGGCAGCTGTTCTGCCTGAGGTGCGGGGGAGTGGAACTTTTACCCACCAACTAGCCTCCTGTGCTGATCACATCTGAAATTCATGGTTCAGCCTAATTTCCATATTTTAGTTGGGTCCCTGTGTGTGTGTGTGTGTGTGTGTGTGTTAGGTGGGGGGAGGTTGCAGAGGGTGGATTTTGATGAGGTATTTTGTTGCAGTGCCCTAGTTGAAAGAAGAAAGGCTGAAAGGCCCAGAATTTAAATTTTCCACTTTCCCAGCAGCAATTAACCTCTTTGTAACCGATTCCTGCAGGGAATATCGCTTTTTAGACAGTTGCTGGGCCCTACTTCTACCAACATTTATTCCAGGCACACACTGTACTCCTGCTTTTTTTTTGAATATGTCTCTGTGACTGAGGTATTTTGAGATGTTTTTCCTGTGTTAAAGACACTACATAAGCAAGTTGCTGCTGTTTTTTACATAGGCAAACATTGAAAGGGGCAAATGAGATGGAACTAGTGGAATTTATTGACACCTGGAGGGTTAAATTGGGACACATAGTCCCCGTTTTTTAGGCACTACGCGGCCACCTAAGGTGAGGTCCGAGATGTACGTATACATTTCCGACGGGAAGTGCGCAGGGCGCCATCTTGGTAAAGGGGTATGCACATGTCTAATGAATGCCGGCAGCATGTGGAGTAGGGAGATCATGACTCGAATCAGTGTACAATGCTGATTTGAAGCCACCACTGATATTTTGGATCTCCACACTCCAGCCAACTTCGGCTTAACCGCGCACTTCTGAACACAACGTTAAATGGCATGAAGAGCCCCCCACCAGCGCATTTTAAAAGGATCATGAAATGCACACAAGTTAGTTGCTGGATTATTTCTTTTGGCTGCTGGTGCAATTGAAGGCGTTTTTGGTGATTTTACATATTTGACTAAAGTTCCAATACTGTACATGTTGTTAAAATTTCATTGGGGTCCTGTGTACATCAAAGAATACTGATTTGCATGAACTCATGAGGCTCCTGCCTGATTCAGGCGAGGGAAGTCCATAGCTGAGATATTAACTTCGGTACTGCCCTATTTCTTCCGTGCGGAGGGAGTAAAAATCGCCATGTTAGTAAGGTATATTTAACTATGGAAAGCAGATTTTTGTCCCTGTTGAATCTGGGGAATGCTCACCTCCCAGGTGCAGCAAAAAGGAAATGGGGAGAGAGATCCATTGCATTCATTCTCTGCCCCCACACTGCTGCCCAGGGCTTCTCCAAATTCTCATAACTGGGCCTGCACCTGGGATACACATGGCTCAACATTAGCATTTTAATAAGGTTTGAGGGTGTTCCCAGCCTCCCACCTCACTTTTCTCTTACTGCACCCGCAGGCTACCCAAATGGAGGAGTGCCTGAAGAAACCTGGCAGTGGGGCTTTATGCTGGGACCTCCATGGACTAACTGGTTTATGGGACAATTTGAAGATTTTAAGTTACCTCATCCTTCTGCGTTATCTTTGGGCCATGGGGTCTTCTGACTGATGCTCTCCAATGTCGGCCTGGACTCCAGTTGGCCCCACATCTGCCCCTGTCAGCGAGGTACACCCAGTCTCTTCAGACTTACCTCCACTGACTACACACCCAGTCTCAGGGGTAGCCTGAGAAGTGGGAACATGGACATTCTGAGTTCCTGCCCCGCGCCCGGCCCCCTTCCACATAGGTGGCCGCGTTTCAGGCAGACGGAGACTCCCCCACTAACAGGCCGTGCAGAAAACTTCAGTGCAAGGCTGGAACCCACTATATGTGGGTCTTGGCCTAGTTTCCAGCCATTCTGGTTCACTCCTTTTGAAGTTACAACGGAATGGCCACATATTTTTGGGATCATGTTTTACATGCCACAAGCTTAACCCACATTATGACTTTGCTACTGTTGAAGAACGATGAGAAATCTAAAGTCCCTTTCACCACTTCTCAACACACTCCAAAAGACAGTGTCCAGACTGAAGGTGGTATCCACAAGGACCACTAGGTACTGATATGGTTCAATAACTGGGACCGATGCTGCTTATATTTTCCAATCTATATATTTGAGATCCCATCTTGAGCCTTATGAAGTCATCATGGTTGAAATGCCACGAATGTTCTCCCAATCGTCCTCCGTAACTTCAGCAGAAGATCAGCAGAAACCCCAGAGAAATAGCGTTTATGCTGTTTCTCTGGGGCTTCCACGGACAATTCCGAAGTTACAACAGACCATCAGGAGAACCCTCATGAAAATCCAACCTCATAATACCATTCATAATGACTGAAGATGGCCACTGATGATGGAGATTTCTGTGATGAACACACAGACAGTTTTGCAGATTTTAGTTGGGTAAAATTTGAAGTGGTTTGTGCTATCACTGCTGACTGCAGCCCAATACAAAATGTCATATTAGGTTAGATATTACAGTTTCTGATAAAAAGGAAAACATTGCAATGCACTAAACATAGTTCCTTAACTTAGATGCTACATCCTTACAGAAGCTTTTTGTAGAATAAAAGGGAGCCAGAACTCTTTTTATGTTGTTATAGTACCTGTAGTACCTGGGGCAGTTTGTATAAATTGTATTTATTGTTCTTAGCTTTGTAGGCACTGAGCCCATTTTCTGCTGTAGCAAAGGAAACAGAAAATGTTTTTTTTAATATATATATTTTTTTGACATCTTCTCAGGCCACATACCTGATCCAATTTTCAATAATGTTGCTATGCAACGGGCTGTTTGGAGGCCTGTGAAAATAGTTTGGAAAGACTTGATTGAGGGAATGGCTGCGCCATCTGCCTGAAGCCAGGGTTGGGAGGCCTGAACAATTTTCGGCATCCAGCAGTGGGCACCAAATGGGCACTCTGCTGCATCCCACTAGATGTGGGAAGGTGGAAAATCATCTGGCTCCTCTGCTGAGCCAGACAGCAGGCCGGGCCTGGGGTGGGAGGGGATCCCATCCCGAAGTGGGGTGAGCATAGGCCAGCAGTGGGCTGCATTATTTTTATGGAGTCAGGAGAAGCACAAAAGGGCTTTGGGGCCTTTTGTGGAGCAGCCACCAGCAGTCCCTTTAAGGACTACTGGTTAGGCCTCTCACTGCCTAGTACAAATGGGTGGAGCAGTGCACACTCCGCCCAATTGTACTTCAAAACTGCGATCGGGGCATAGGACCTCACACCTGAAATAGGGGTGGGGGTGTTGTGTGTCCATTTACAGGCCTGCCTGAAAATTGCATCAGGTAGGCCTTTGGCATCCAAGGGGTAGTCGAGGTTTCCTCCCAATTCTCCTCCATCGGCTACCCATTTTTCAGGCAAGTAACGGGCAGACGGCAGTTGAAAATCTTTTCCATTGATTGTCGTTCAGCAATGTCAGCAGCTCTTCAATGCCTCACCCAAGTGACCATTCTTCATCTGCAGGACTAACCAGTGAGCAGCGGTGCAGCCAAAAAAATCAAATTTCTCACACCAGTTGTCCTGATGTCCCATTACTCCTCATTGGGGTATTGTGGTTTACTACATCTACAGTGGCTGCTACACTGTTACTTACTTGGGCTCGATTTTAGGGTCGGGTTTCCGGCGGGTTCCCAGCGGGGTGGCCCCGAAAATCCCGATCTCCGGTCACGTGACCTGATCGCGACGAAATCCCGGCCACTTCCGGGTACCGCGCTGACGTGCGGGGCTGCGCGCGCAAGCCCCGCTGGTGGGAATCCCGCAGGCAATTAAAGCCAGCGGGGTTCCACTTGAGAGTACTTACCTTGCTTGTTGAGGTCAGTTAATGAGCTGAAGCAGCTGTCAAAAGAGGAAGTGTGGGATTTTAGGTTCAAGGCAGTCAGTTTCCCACACTGGGGGAAATAGTACCTTTCAAACCAGGCGTGTTGCAGCCAGCAGCCTGTGGCAGGTGCCAAGGTGCGCTCCACGGGGGAGAGCCCTCACCCACGCAGGAGGCCACCGCGTCACATAGGGCAACCCCTGCCCCCCACCACCCCCCGCCAAGCCAGAGGACAGACCGACACGAAACCGCAGCCCCAGTCCGAGGACCCACACACCTACCCTGCACAACCCCTCAGACCAACACCTGCCAGTTGGGTGGTGTGTGGACACCCTCGGAGGACGAAGAGCATGACCACCACCAGCAGCCTCGCAGTCCACGCCGTCCGCTGCAGAGACGTGGAGCCTCCCAACACGGTGTTGTTGCACGCCCACCTGCACAGCAGGAGGGAGGGCTACCGCAGAGAGAGACGCGTCGCAGAGGGCACTACCCTCGCCACAGGGTCCACAGACCGAGGCGCAGCTCCCCGGACCTCTCCGAGCAGCAGTGCACAGGGAGGCGCAGATTCGCTCGACATGTAGTCGTGGAGATCTGCAGCCTCTTTCATGCCGAGCTGCTCCTGGCTGGCCCCAGCACCAACTGCTTACCTGTCGCTGGCAAAGTCACCACTGCCCTCCACACCTTCTCCTCCGCATCCTTCCAGGGTGCAGCCGGCTACACCGCCGATGTCTCTCAGTCGTCTGCGCGGACGAGCCCTGCAAATACACCTGCACCTACTCTGCAGTAACACGATGGGTCGCATCAGTGGTGGGTCCTCATAGTGATACCCAGGAGCGGGCATTATTGGACGCAACGGACAGGATTCGCGGAGACATGGCAGTGGTGGTGTCAATATAATGTGTGCTGTTTGTTGCTCTGAAATTCAATATGGGTAACACCCATGACAAACCCTCAGACACCCTTGTGCACGCCCTTCATGCTGACGAGACGTTTGCCTTATGCTGCCTACTGCACATATGTGATGCATGCCCTGTGGCTGCAGCACAGGTGGTGGCAGGTTGAGTGAGGCTGGCCGTGAGGGAGATGCACGAGAGGGTGAGTATGGGATGGAGCCATGAGATTGTATGAGGATTGGGTCGCGTGTTAGTGGCAGGATGAGTACTGGCGAGGTGAGTAGGTGGAGGTAAGGTGAGGATGGGCTGTGAGTGGGCATGAAGGGTGATGTGACAGAATAGTGTTGGCGGTGCCGAAGGAGATTTGGGGTGGGGGCAGTGTTGTGGCAGACGGAGTGTAGGGGAAAGACTTCGTGTTCTCACTGTGGCGGACCTACTGCGGTCATTGCAGCGCCTCCTGCACTGTATGCAGGTGGGCCATATGTTGGTGGCGCAGGTGACCCCCTCTGCCACCTCGAGCCAGGCCTTCTTGGTGGCAGAGGCAGGCCGCTTCCTCCCGCCCGCCGGGGGGAAGATCTGTGTCCTCCCCCTCCTCCTCACCCCATCTGATGATAGCTGGGGTGAGGCATCATTAAACTGGGAGCAGCCTTCCCCCTGGGCTGCTCCATGCTGCAATTTGTCACATTGGTTGCAGCATCTGTCAGTGGAGGACTGCCCCTTTAACTAGAGAGCCTCCAGCTGACAGATCGTACTGCGCATGCGCAGCCCGACCGACGCGCAGGCCAGCGCCGTGGACCCCGGAGGAGCAGGTAATTGATTCCTATTAGTGGGTTGCCTGCTACGATCACGTGGGCAACCCACTAATTTCGCCGTTCGCATTTTCGACGCTCCCGGAGGACCACCCGCTGGGAACCCGCAGGCCTGCTAAATTTGAGCCCCTTGTCTCTAGTTTAATATTATATACCCAGTATGGAGCTAAACTAATTTCACAAGTGGGATAATAAATTTATAGAAAAATTTCCCCGAGGCTGAGGATTATTTGAAGTCTTAGATTCCATGTACTGACTGCCCAGTTTAGCAGGACTTCAAATTACAAACAAGCTGCCTAGGTGGGATGAATAAAAGAATAAAAACTGACTGGGGCTAATTAGTTCTACTTGTGCTTGGTCAGTAATCCCACTGGCAGATTTGTGAAAACTGTTAATGGTCTGCAATAGGTGCTTAATCTTTCCTAATCCTTCCCATTTACCGTACAAACTATCTGTTTTCATCCCGGCAGAGATGCAACATGGATTATACAGGAATCTACCAGATGGAACTTGGATCATCAAATTTCCGATCATCAACTATTAAAAGCTTGAGTCCTTCGATTTGGGGAACAGAACAATCTGCGGTGAGGCTTGGCACTGTCTGCTTACTGGTAGAACAGCTGATTATAATGTGGGAGACCAGAGATTTACGGAAGACAGCAGTCAACTGCGATACTCGACTCTCTTCCATTTCCCTCCTCTCCGCTCTCCCACTATTTCAGTCTCCCGGGCATTTCGGAGAATTGTAAAGCTCAACTGTTCTACCAGCCTGCAAACAGACTTGAGGCTGACAGCTGGCTTTTCTGTTCCTCAATTCTACAATTTTCTGGCTCTCGATCAGTTGTGTAATGGAGTTAGACATTAATGCTGAATGCCTGTAAAATTGTATACCATGGAGCCTGACAATGCCCATGCCAGTGACTGTCAGCCGGCAATTTGACTATTGGGCCTCATCAAAGCCAAGCCTGATCTTGTCCTCATTTGAACTTCACATACATGCACTTTCCAGCAGGGATTATCGGTCAGCAATCATGAGTGGGAACTCGTGAAGATTTCTTACCTCCCTAGTCCACAGACACCGAGGCTCACTGTAGTGCCTCACTGCTACCCAGGTTGACTTCAGCATATTCAGGACAGCACTGTTCCCTGACATGTTCTGGGACATTGTAAGGAGGTCTTGCTGCAATTATATAGGACTCTGTGAGACTACACCTGGAGTACTGTGTGCAGTTTTGATCTCCTTAACTAAGGAAGGATATACTTGCCTTAGAGGGGGTGCAACAAAGGTTCATTAGATTGATTCCTGGGATGAGAGGGTTGTCCTATGCGGAGAGATTGAGTAGAATGGGCCTATATTCTCTGGAGTTTAGAAGAATGAGAGTTGATCTAATTGAAATATGTAACGTTCTTAGAGGGCTTGACAGGGTAGATGCTGAGAGGCTGCTTCCCCTGGCTGGAGTGTCAAGAACTAGGGGGCATAGACTCAAGATAAGGGGTCAGTCATTTAGGACCGAGATAAGGAAAAATTACTTCACTCAGAGGGTTGTGAACCTTTGGAATTCTCTACCCGAGGGCTGTGGATGCTCAGTCATTGAGTATATTCAAGATTGAGATCGATAGATTTTTGGACGCTAAGGGAATCAAGGAATATGGGGTACAGGGCGGGAAAGTGGAGTTGAGTTCGAAGATCAGCCATGATCTTATTGAATGGCAGAGCAGCCTTGAGGGGCCATATGGCCTTCTCCTGCTCCTATTTCTTATGTTCTTATGTTCTTACAATGCCTCTGCTCAGCTTCTTTCTCTGCGATTAGGATCCACCCTGTGGTAAATTATTAATTAAACACAAATCCTATTACACTACAACACATAGGGGTACCTATATACTGTACTAGCATGTCAGTCCCAGAGTACTTGTATCATTGCATTTCATAGTAGGATCTGAGCTTTCTTTAGTAAAATTTCCTTCATAACGTGCACCATTGTAAAATCCTAATCAAGTTCAGGTTTGTATGGGTTCTGATCAAGCTTTTGGATGGCTTATGGTCATCAGCTAAGGTATGAATGAAGCTTGTCACATAACCGGAGTTTAGGAGATATTGATATCATGTGTTAGATTTTCCTCTTCAGCATCCGGATGTAATAGTATGATGGGGCAGAAGCGCTTATTACAAAATCATAGAAACATAGACATGGAAACATAGAAAATAGGAGCAGGAGTAGGCCAATCGGCTCTTCAAGCCTGCTTCACCATTCAATATGATCATGGATGATCCTCTATCTCAATACCATATTCCCGCTCTCTCCCCATACCCCTTGATGACTTTTGTGACTAGAAATCTATCTAGCTCCTTCTGAAATATATTCAGTGACTTGGCCTCCACAGCCTTCGGTGGTAGAGAATTCCACAGGTTCACCACCCTCTGAGTGAAGAAATTTCTCCTCATCTCAGTCCTAAATGTCCTACTCTGTATCCTGAGACTATGACCCCTCGTTCTGGACCCCCCAGCCAGAGGAAACATCCTCCCTGCATCCAGTCTGTCTAGCCCTGTTGAAATTTTATATGTTTCAATGAGATCCCCTCTCATTCTTCTAGACTCGAGTGAATAATGGCCGAGTCGATCCAATCTCTCCTCATACGACAGTCCTGCCATCCCAGGAATCACTCTGGTGAACCTTCACTGCACTCCCTCTATGGCAAGTATATCCTTTCTTAGGTAAGGAGACCAAAACTGCACACAGTACTCCAGGTGTGGTCTCAACAAGGCCCTGTATAACTGCAGTAAGACATCCTTGCTCCTGTACTCAAATCCTCTTGCAATGAAGGCTAGCATACAATTTGCCTTCCTAACTGCTTGCTGCACCTGCATGTTTGCTTTCAATGACTAGTGTACACCCAGGTCCCTTTGTACATCAACATTTCCCAATCTATCACCATTTAAATAATACTTTGCCTTCCGAAGTGGATAACTTCACATTTATCCACATTATACTGCATCTGCCATGAATTTGCCCACTCACTCAACTTGTCTAAATCACCTTGAAGCCTCTTTGCATCCTCCTCACAACTCACGATCCCACCTAGTTTTGTGTCGTCAGCAAACTTGGAAATATTACATTTGGTTCGCTCATCCAAATCATTGATATATATTGTGAATAGTTGGGGCCCAAGCACTGATCCCTGTGGTATCCCACTAGTCACCGCCTGCCACCCCGAAAAAGACCCATTTATTCCCACTCTCTGTTTCCTGTCTGTTAACCAATTTTCAATCCATGCCAATATATTACCACCAATCCCATGTGCTTTAATTTGTACACGGACCTCTTATGTGGGACTTTATCAAAGGCCTTCTGAAAATGCAAATAAACCACATCCACTGGTTCTCCCTTATCTATTCTACCAGTTACATCCTCAAAAAACTCCATTAGGTTTGTCAAACATGATTTCCCTTTCATAAATCGATGTTGACTTTGTCTAATCCCGTTGCTATTTTCTAAGTGTTCTGTTATCACATCCTTTATAATAGACTCTAGTACTGATGTTAGGCTAACCAGTCTGTAGTTCCCTGTTTTCTCTCTCCCTCCTTTTTTAAATAGTGGGGTTGCATTTGCCACCCTCCAATCTGCAGGAACTGTTCCATAATCAATAGAATTTTGGAAGATGACAACTAATACATCCACAATTTCCATGGCCAACTCTTTTAGTACTCTGGGGTGCAGATTATCAGACCCTGAGGATTTAAAATTGTGAGCATCTTTTGCCCGAGTTTGTGATAAGTGATTTCCCCCACCAAACAATTTTCCCGGGCAACAAAGAGGAAAATCTGCCCTCATATGTTATAGCTTTTTCTAATATTTGTGATGGGAAACAGACTCATCAATGGTATATTGGCCTAGAAATTCGAGCTGTCCAAAAATGTGCGCACAACCCCTGTGCCTGAACGAATAGACCAAGGCACATGTAATATTGGGTCTCAGACCTCATTATCACCGAGCCAGCGAGCTGCAGACACCTAATGGACATTGGAGAAAAGGACTCAAAGAGAGGGTCGCTGTGAGGCCAGTAAAGGCCCTCAGGTAAGTCCATAAAGGGGACTAGGAAGGGGGAACGATTGGGAGAGGGGGCTATCAGGAATGAGGCTATCGGGAGGGAGGTTATTGGTGATAAGAAGGGAGGGTAGCGGTCGGAGGCGATCAGGAAGGGTATCAGTTGAAGTCGTGAGGGTAGTGGTGGTGATCGGGGAGGGTAGTGTCCGGGATCGCAAGGGTAGCTTATTTGAATATGCAAAGAGCTTAACACCTGTTTCAGGCATGGGCCCTGGATGCCTATTTTTTAGCCTACACTAATATGGCGGGTGGCGTACTTCTGGTTCATAATGAGCATGTGCTTCCTGCCCACTTAGGAGACTGTTTAATGCCCAAAAAATGGGCGCTGCTGCATTCGAATTTCCAAGATGCAAAACTGTGGTACGGAATGACCGATGAATGGTAGTGCCAACAATTTAATTGAACAATTTTGATGGCCTCATAAACTGTGAAAGTGATGCTCATGCAGTTTATGACTTTCAGTAAAAGACAAGTATGCATTAATGTCTTCAACTCCCTGCTTCAACTATTCGTTATTCTTTATACCATTCACTGAATAGTTTAAGAAAAAAAAAATTCTTCTTACTTTGATTACCACTTCAGCAGGAGCTCAGCATGAAATAGGTCAAATAAAAGGGTAAAAAAATGACTGCGTCAGGCCCGCTGCACATCCCAGTTAGTCATAGTTAAAGATCAGCCCACCTATTAACTAATTTTAAGTGGTGTCAATTGAAATTTGAAACAAGGCTAGGATATGAAGATATATGTTATCAGCCACTTGGAACTATAAGTGTTTTTTTGGCAGTGCATTTACCTGGAAATAAACTGTATAATCTAAAGCCTTGAAATTATGTCATAAGACTATTAATGTATGAATTTTTATGCATTCATATGAAATTGCTTTATCTACTATGCTATTTTATAAGACATTCTCAATCTAATTTTACTTTATATGACAACATGCACTGTATCTTTTCACTATATAAGTTTTTGAAGTTTACAAATGGAGCCTCATTTAATAGCAATATATACCCATTGCACAATTTCTCAAGATAAATATATGTTTTTTAAACATTTTTCGTTCTGCCACTAACCACGGTCAATTTTTATTATCGGCAGATATCGGGCAGGTGGTGGGCGCCTGTCTCATGTCCTCAGTCAGAGGCCCGAGCCATTTTGATGGCTGGGCCTGAGTTGCATCTGATTGGATCACGGGCAGCTCACCAATCGGAGGAGTGGGAAATTCGGTGATTGCTCTGTGGAGATGAGCTGAAAGTAAAGACTTAGCGAGGGGGACACAAAAGAACCAGCAGCAGGCCCAAAGATTTTTGTGGGGCCAGGAGGAGCATTTACGCCCCTTCAGATCCCACAAAAATCATTCTGAAAGCTTATTTTTGCTGTATCCAGACTGGCCTGCAGCAACCCCTTTAAGTTCCACTGGTTAGGATGCCCTACACCTTGTGCCAATGGGTAGAGCACTCGTGGAGCACGTTCCACCCATTGGTACCTGAAAATTGCATTGGGCTCTGCTGTATGTCACAAGACCCAGATTTGCATGCCTTAATGTGATGCCCACTTGAAGCAGGAGGGCGCTCTGGCAGGCCATTTCCAGAACTGTTTGGAAATGGTGGCGGGTGGATCAGGAGCAGGAATGAGGCGGTAAATTCAGCGCTGTGATTTCTGGAGCACTGCCATTTCGTTCCCACCCAGTGGAGGCAATGAAAATCGACTCCATTGTTTCTACAGGCTGATTATTACCGTGCATCCTATTCTAGTTGAGAGGGTGTATGGTCTAGACCAGGGTCTTTTCCACTGACTCGTCAATGGCCATTTCATCACTGGTGTAATTTAAGCACTGAGTATCAGATCATGTCAGCTTTGCCTCTCACTTGTAAGTGTATTAAAAACTTTTTAATGTAATAAATAAGGAGAATTAAAATTAAAGCAATAAGGACAGAATGGTTTTCATTTTATTGTGTACTGGTTAATTCAGTTACAGTAAATTAGAACAACCAAATACACATTCAGCACTTGAATTGCTTATTTTCACATTTTAAATTTTAATTTTGCTGATTACTTGTCTAATGAAGTGTCTAATTACCTGATTAAAGCTACAAACTGTTTTAATTTCAAAATAAGAAGATACTCAATCACTGTAGCAAATAATAACATAACTGTTGCCCTTCTGAAGATACATTACAGATGTGTTAATATATGTCTTGAGACAATAAGATCCCCCTTATTGTAAAGTTTTAATAAGCAACTGTTTTCTCAAGTTCCCCATTAAGTTATTTTTGGAAATGTAAGCAATTTAATTTGCAAAGTGTCATTGGGCATCATCAATTTAGTTATCCTTCAAATAATTTCTGTGTCAATATTTTGAAAGTTACGATGAACTCAAGGGGTTGCTATGATAAAAAACAAATGCTCAAAACTCAATATGTTGCTAAGTTTGCTAAAACCCTAAAATGTATGTTGTAGCCCATTGCATTTATATTTTGGTTTATATATTTAAATTTTTGCACTGTATCAGAGTCTTTTACCTGCTGGTTGTCTTTGCATCGTGTGACAGGAAGGGATTATATTCTATTGTTATCACAAAAGTGTTTTCGATAATAATTATGTGACTGGATCTGTCTAGTCAATGTGACAAGGCAATTAATAAAGCTAGTGGAAATGTTGGGATATGTAAAAAGAACAATGGAGTGCAAGTCTACAGCAATTATTTTGAGGCTTTATAATGCACTGGTCAGACCACACTTGAAATACTGTGTTCACGTCAGGTCACCACATTGCTAAATGATGTACATGCATTAGAAGGTATTCAAAGAAGGACAACAAGATTGATCCCATGTAAAGGCATACTCAATAACGAAAAAATAGCAAAACTCAAGAGATAAAGATGACTTGTATAATATTTTTTGATATGGGTGTTAGAGCAGCAAGGACACTGAGCATTGAACTTAACGGTTGCTGAGATCGCACTGGGCTGACCTTGCAGGGTCTTTTGAGGTCGGCCTTTTAGCTTTTCAGAATGAACTCTTAGACCAGATTGGGCCGACCTGTGGGAGCTCTCTATCAGTGGAGAAAAGGAAATAGCAAACCGAAACAGGAGGAGGTCTCCCTCATTTTAGACCCTTAGTAAATATGAATAGGCCAAGGTGGACATGGTGAAGTCTGAGGCATAGAGGGAGTGGGCTATGATGAAGATGGAAGCATCCCAGAAGCTCAGTGCTGGTGCTATGCTTTTCTTACTAAACACACTCACTCACTCACATTGCAGTAAACTACCACAACACACTTTAACTATGCAAGCTTGCAAGCTATATTTCAGGATGCATATTTCAGCCATTCTTCTAAAATATCTTCTTCTTCAGCTTCTCTGAAGCATCTCTGATGAAGGTGAAGGTCTCAGGGGTGCGCTTGAAGCCAGCATCTCATAGCATTCAATGTCACTCAATCCATCTGTACCAAGTACCAGTACAGCCTGGAGGAGACCCTCTAGACATCAGCTGCAGGGGCAGTGGGAAGAAATGGCGCTGGAAGTAAATGCCAGGAGCATTGCACCATGCACGTGGATGCAGTGCAGGAAAAAGTTCAATGATTTGACATGAGTGGTTAAGGTGAGTGAATTCAAGTGGCATATCCTACCAACTGCACTGCTGACATCATTCATTGCTCCATGCATGACATTCCCCGTCACCCACCCACCCACCAACAAATGCTTCCTATCTGTACACAACGCTGCACTTTGGATGCTGCATCTCACCCTCACACATTACCACTCTGGCAATCCACACATTCTCAACTCACAAGTCACACACACTTTTTTTTTATTTATTCATGGGATGTGGGCATCGCAGGCAAGGCCAGCATTTGTTGCCCATCCCTAACTGCTCTAAAAAACTGGCAGCTATTCAACCATGACAGCCACATCATTCAAACACCTTGCAGGACACTCACTGACACACTTCCCTCTGTCTTTCAGGAGAAGGTGGCGCATAACAGCCGGCAGCAGGAAAGAACGGATGGAGAACAGGCACGCCTACATGTCCTCACCCCCATGGAGGAGACAGTGCTGGGGATCATTGGGCGGGCTGTCGCTGTGGCCGTGACCACTGGCGGTGCTGGAGGTCTCGGCGATGAGGGTCTCTGCATTCCTAATCCTTCTTCTCATTTCCCACTTCTCCCTCATCCCGCAATCTTTTCTGACTCACGTGCTGCAGATGCTGTCAGCACGCTTGTCTTACTTTCTCCACTTCCGGTCCACAACTCAACCGGTCTCCCTTTGTCATTGCAGATACCCGAGAACTGGAGCCGGCACCGTCCGAGGTGGAGGAGGAGGAGGAGAAAGACACACCGTCACTCGCAGCCACCAACTCAGATACTGACACTGCCTGTAGTGTAGAGGGTAGGTTAGAGGAGGGATCTGCACGAGGTGAGACACCAGGCACATGTGCGCAGGAGGTGGGTGGGCGGGGGGGGGGGGGGGAAACGAATACCACATGTCCCAGCTCACCAGAGGGCGAGGTCGCTCAATAGTTCTGCTGCAGAGGAGTCAGATGAAGACTTCGATGGGCCAGGCTACTGAAGAAGGCTGATGGGCGTACACCACCAAATGCTTGGTGCACTGGAAAGAAAGCCTGTGCACAATGTCAAGGAGCATGGAGGAGTTCAGGGCTTTGGGCAGAGCTTGAAGCCCATCCTTTCCCACATGGAACGGGTGGTCACCTCCATCAGTGCACCTGTGGAACCCACCACGATGGGATTCGAATGACTGATGTCACAGCTTCCATTGCAGCACAAACATCTGCCATCCAAGGTCTGACTGCTGCATTTGGAGCTCAGACTGCTGTTATTGTGGCTCTGGGTTCCACTGTGGGATGAGGCTTCCAGGGCATCACAGCACCCCAGCAATATGTCTGCCAACAGACCACCAGAATTGCTGAGGCGCCGCCCCGTGTGAGTGGCAGTGGCAACATGGCAGTCGAACCTGCTGTCCTCTCTCAGGATGACAGCATTCCTGCCCCCACTCCTGCCACTCCGCCAGTGCTCTTTCTGTTGCCTGTCAGCCAAGCAGGCCAGACTGCTGCAGCCCAGGCCAAGATGGTGCAGTCTGAAGCCGGGCTGTCTTGTCCCAGAGCTGCTTGAGGTCGTCCTCCAAGGCCATCTGCACGCTCCTCCATTGGAAGTCAGCAGCCTTCCACCTCCCATGCTCTAGCAACTGGGGATGCACCTCGTAGAGCATTAGGAAAGGTAAAGGCACACGAACGACAGGCACTAAGGGAATGCACAAGGGTGAATAGTGTGATGTTCTATACATCATTTCATGTGTTAGTTTATAAATTTGTATTTGAAGTCACAGTTGGTGGTGGTTTTTATTTATGCGATGAGTTGCGGGAGGAATCAATGTGTAATCATAAGAAGGACAATTGGATGGTCATGTGGGAGAGGAAAGGTGAGGAGTGTAGGACTGTTGGTGACTCAGGAGGTGTTGTTGAGGATACTGTTATCGCTCATTAATAAGGTGAGCACACAGAGCCCTGGCAGACAGGGCCTGTGCACCTTGTTGCCTCCTTGTCTCTACCTCCATCTCCTCCTCCTCCGCCTCTTCCTCCTCTTCCTCCTCTGCCTCATCCTCTTTCTTAGGGTCTTGCTGGATAGGCGGTGGCAAGGGCTGTCCTCTCATAAGGGTGAGGTTGTGCAGCATGCAACATACAGTGATGAACCTTGATACCCACTCAGCTGAATACTGCAGGGCTCCACCAGAACGGTCCAGGCAGTGGAAGTGATGCTTTAGGGCACCTATGGTGTGCTTGATGACGTTGCGTGTGGCTCTCATTGTAGGCCTGTTCTGAAAGTGTGCGTGTGTTCCTGACCAGAGTCATGAGCCACCTCATGAGGGGATAGCACTTATCGCCCAGTAGCCAGCCTTTGAACTGCCATGCCGGTTGAAAGATAGGTGGGACGTTGGACTGCCGCATAATGAAGGCATCATAACTGCTGCAGGACATTGACCTGCGTGATGCGCTGTGTGTGGTCGCACACCAGCTGCACATTGAGGGAGTGGAACTCCTTTCTGTTCATGAATATGGCTGAGTTGAGATGTGGAGCATGGATGGCAATATGCGTGCAGTCAATAGCACCCTGCACCACAGGGAAGCCTGTAATGAGAGCAAACCCTCATGCGTGCTCATTCTGCTTCTCTCTGTCAAGAGGGAACATGATGAAAATGTTGCGCAGCTCGTACAGAGCCTCAGTGACCTCCCTTATGCAGCAGTGCACTGCACACTGCGAGATGTTGCACAAAGCGCCAGCAGTAGCCTGGAAAGATCCAGAGCCATAGAAGTTCAGCGCCATGGTTACCTTCACAGCCAAAGGCAATGCTGTCCTTGCCCTGCACTTAGGCTGCAGTTGTGGCTGCAGCAGTTGACAAATCTCCATCACGACCTCTTTCCTGAACTGCAGCCGTCGGATGCACTGATCTTCGTTCAGGTTGAGGTAAGAGAATTGTTCCCTGAAGGCCAACATTGGATATGGCCTCCTGCTCAGTGTCCTGCACCTCCTCCTGCTCCCCCCTCTTCTCGCAGCTTGACCTGCTCTGCGTGGCCTCTCTGCACGCTCCCAGTCGTGTTCAAGGCCCAACGGGAGCTCTAGCAGGCCACCTTGTTCAGCACAATTTTAAATGTCACCAACAGTAATGCAGGACCTGCCAGACCGCTCTCTGTAATATTGCAACTTTCTTCAAATATGGGAAGCTTCAACAATCATGTACAATTGTACCATCAGCCAGAAGCAATAATCCAGCAACTAACCTGCAATACCAGCATGGTCTCTTTAAATAGTGCTGGTGGGGGGGTCCTCCAAGCCATCTATGACCTGTTCAGCTGTGCAAGGTTAAGACAGTGAGTTGGCTGGAGCATGAGTTCCAAAATTACATCTGTTCTTTTAAATCAGCATTGCACACTGATCTACCATATAGTCTCCTTACTTTACATGGTGCCGGCGTTCGTTATCTGCGCACACGCAAATGCCTTTGCCAAGATGACATCTGCGCACGTCGTGCTAGAAGTGTGCACACGCATTCCGGACACCATTTTGGGTCCTTAGGAGGCCGTGTAGCGCCTACTCAACAGGCGCTACGCAGGCCCAATTTATAGCCTGGCGGATCCCCCTTTAATTGCTGTCTTTCTGTCAGCCCAGAGTGTGCCTGTCTCTGTTGCTCATTTTGTACAAGCTTCTGAATCCAAGTTGTTACTGTAAATTAAAAACAGGCATCTACATTTGTTTAACAGGGCTTTCATTATTCAACTCCTGGTTGTATCTAATCTTTTGGCAATAAACTACTTAGAATACTAAATGTTAAATTAAAGTGATATTTCCCAACTTTTGTTTACATGTTCAGCGTCTAAATCACAAGGTGATAAACCCAGTGGCAAAATTGGTTTATTTTCTTTAGTGCTATTTACATAAATGAATTATAGCATCAGGTAATAAGGTCATAGGTTGCTAGATCGCTTTATTTCTGTGACGAGCTTGTCATGCAAAATTTTATAAAAATGTATTGAGAATGTCCATCACATTTCAGGCATCACACTTTGTATAAATTACCAACTGTTCGCAACATTCTTAAAAAAATTACACAAAAAGATGACGGAATCCTGTTATTTCCTACAGTTTTTTTCCAACCTTAAGATAACTTAGGGAAGTTAAGATAACAAGGAATGGAGTCAAACAGCCACCAATCGAGAGAAACTTCTCCTAACACTAATTACCATCCTAAAGAGATAGCCCGTGTTAGCAACTAAACTTTAAATTGTGCTCCAGAATCCAGACAACCACCAGAAATCATCTGGTATATAAATACAATATCCTAGATTATGCAACAATTTATATTTTTGGTATAGTTTGAATACAAAACTAAAATAAATTGGAGAGGCATTCAATCATCAAATTATTTCATGCAAGGAATCTTACAACACCAGGTTATAGTCCAACTGTTTTATTTGAAAATCATAAGCTTTCGGAGGCTTTCTCCTTCGTCAGGTGAGTGTGGGATCCCACACTCACTTGACGAAGGAGAAAGCCTCCGAAAGCTTGTGATTTTCAAATAAAACAGTTGGACTATAACCTGGTGTTGTAAGATTCCTTGCATTTGTCAACCCCAGTCCATCACCGGCATCTCCAAGTTATTTCAAGTTTTATTAAAGTGAACAGAATCAAGAGAATGCGTAGTACATAGTTTGTTACAACAATTATTATCCTTTCAACTTTGAGATCGCCATTAAAATCAGGATAAGATACAAGGGTGACCATTTGTTTTTTCTTGTGCCTGTTAAGTAAATGTTGGAAGTTAAAACAAGCTCAGGCAATCTAGCCAGCTCCAAATGGTCATTATTCCTGAGTACAAAACCAGAGGAATATTCTACTCGACTTCACGCTCAATCTGAAAGAAAAAAAACCGGAGACTCTAGATAAACACATATTTAATTCAGACATGATTCTTATCTAAGAGTAGAATTCCTTTGTATGAAATCACTAGCCCAATCATTTCTATTATAAAAAATTTGTGTTCCAAGCATAATGCTTAAATGTGTAATCCTGATCGAACCATAAAACATTTCCCAATTATTTGTGTTTTTATTGCCGAGCATATTGAATATATCTGTCAGACCAATGTTACTAATTTTTCATTCGTTAACAACTTCATGTGAATGATCATACAATCTAAAATGAAGTGTTTAAATTTAGAACAGTAATAACATAGATAATCAAACGTAACACATATTAAAAATTGGCCAAATACATATACATATATATATATATAAAACTCTCAGGTGCTAATTGTGCCATTAACTGTAACAAAAAGATGGCACCATTCCAGCAATAATACATCTTGTAGCTTCATGTATATCAGTCAAACAACGTATTTGTAATGCTTGGGTCAGGATTTCTCAAACTATCTTTTAAGTTTATATACATATATATATATATATATATAGATATGGCCAATTTTTAATCTGTCTTCCATTTGATTACCTATATTATTACTGGTTCTAATATTTGTATCTGTCTTCACAGCAGAAGACACAAAAAACATAACAGAAATACTGGGGAACCAAGGGTCTAATGAGAGTGAGGAACTTAAAGTAATTAATATTAGTAAGGAAAAATTACTGGAGAAATTAATGGGACTAAAAGCTGACAAATCCCCTGGGCCAGATGGCCTAGATCCTAGGGTTCTAAAAGAGGTGGCTGCAGAGATAGTGGATGCATTAGTTATGATCTTCCAAAATTCCCTAGATTTTATGACAGTCCCCGTGGATTGGAAAGTAGCAAATGTAACACTGCTATTCAAGAAAGGAGGGAGACAGAAAACAGGGAACTATAGGCCAGTTAGTCTGACATCAATAGTTGGGAAAATGCTGGAATCTATTATTAAGGACGTGGTTACGGACACTTAGAAAATCATAATATGATTAGGCAGAGTCAACATTGTTTTATGAAAGGGAAATCATGTTTGACAAATCTATTAGAGTTTTTTGAGGATGTAACTAGCAGGGTAGATAAAGGAGAACCAGTGGATGTAGTATATTTGGATTTTCAAAAGGCATTTGATAAGGTGCCACATAAAAGGTTGTTACACAAGATAAGTGCTCATGGGGTTGGGGGTAATATATTAGCACAGATAGAGGATTGGTTAATGGACAGAAATCAGAGAGTTGGAAGAAACAGGTCATTCTCAGGTTGGCAGGTTGTAACTAGTGGAGTTCTGCAAGGATCAGTGCTTGGGCCTCAGCTATTTACGAACTATATTAATGACTTAGATGAAGGGATCGAGTGTAATGTGTCTAAGTTTGCTGATGATACAAAGCTAGGTGAGAAAGTAAGCTGTGAGGAGAACACAAAGGGCTCGATTTTACCAGGCCTGCGGGTTTCCGGTGGGTTGGGTTTCGGGAGCGTGGTCAACACGCTCAGTGAAATTAGTGGGTTGCCCGCGCGATCGTAGCAGGCAACACACTAATTGGATCCAATTACCTGCACCTCCGGGCTCCGCGTTGCTGGTCTGCGCGTTGGGCGGGCTGCGCATGCGCAGTACGATCTGTCAGCTGGAGGCCCTCTAGTTAAAGGGGCAGTCCTCCACTGACAGATGCTGCAACCAATAGAACAAATTACAGCATGGAGCAGCCCAGGGGGAAGGCTGCTCCCAGTTTAATGATGCCTCACCCCAGGTATCATCAGATGGGGTGAGGAGGAGGGGGAGGACAGAGCTCTTCCACCCGGCGGGTGGGAGGAAGCGGCCTGCCTCTGCCACCAAGAAGGCCTGGCTCGAGGTGGCAGAGGAGGTCACCTGCACCACCAACATATCGCCCACCTGCATACAGTGCAGGAGGCGCTCCAATGACCGCAGTAGGTCAGCCACAGTGAGAACACGTAGTCTTTCCCCTACTTTCCGTCTGCCACAACACTGCCCCCACCCCACATCTCCTTCGGCACCGCCAACACTACTCTGTCACATCACCCCTCATACCCACTCAAAACCCATCCTCATCTTACATGCACCTACTCACCTCGCGAGTACTCACCCGCCACTAACACGCAACCCAATCCTCATATAATCTCATGGCTCTATCCCATACTCACCCTCTCGTGCATCTCCCTCACGGCCAGCCTCACTCAACCTGCCACCACCTGTGCTGCAGCCACAGGGCATGCATCACACATGTGCAGTAGGCAGCGTAAGGCAAACGTGTCGTGAGCATGAAGGGGATGCACAAGGGTGTTTGAGGGCTTGTCATGGGTGTTACCCATATTGGATTTCAGAACAACTCACATCACACATTATATTGGCACAACTACTGCCATGTCTCCGCGAATCCTGTCTGTTTTGTGCAATAATGCCCGCTCCTGGGTATCACTATGAGGACCCACCACTGATGCCACCCATTGTGTTACTGCAGAGTAGGTGCAGGTGTATTTGCAGGGCTCCTCCGCGCAGACGACTGAGAGACATCGGCGGTGTACCCGGCTGCACCCTGGAAGGATGCGGAGGAGAAGCTGTGGAGGGCAGTGGTGACTTTGGCAGTGACAGGTAAGAAGATGGTGCTGGGGCCAGCCAGGAGCAGCTCGGCATGAAAGAGGCTGCAGATGTCCACGACTACATGTCGAGTGAATCTGCGCCTCCGTGTGCACTGCTGCTCAGAGAGGTCCGGGGAGCTGCGCCTCGGTCTGTGGACCCTGTGGCGAGGGTAGTGCCCTCTGCGACGCGTCTCTCTCTGCGGTAGCCCTCCCTCCTGCTGTACAGGTGGATGTGTCACAGCAATCTGTTGTGGAGCTCCACGTGTCAGAGGTGGACGGCGTGGATGGCGAGGCTGGCGATGTTGTGCGCCCTCTGAGGAGGTCATGACTGCAGCTACGACGGCCCCCATCCGCAATATGTACATCTGAGGGGGTCCGCAAGGTAGGCACATGTCTCCGGACCCCGGGGTGAGTGTGCAGGTTGGTGACTTTGACCGTCAGGACGGGGGTGGTGGAGGCCACACTTTGTCCCAAGTGACAGAGCGGCCTCCTGCAATGGGTGAGGGTCTCCCCCCCCCCCACCTGTCAAATGGACCTTTGCAGCTACCACAGGCTGACGGCTGCAACACGTCCAGTTCAACTAGGACTGTTTCCCCCAGTGTGTGAAACAGTCCCATGTTTCTCCAAAATCGCACACAGTCCCTTAATCAGGTCAGTTAATGACCTGAACAAGCAAAATAAATACACTCAAGTGGCATCCCGCTGGCTTTAATTGCCTGCGGGATTCCCACCAGCGGGGTCTGCGCGCGCACCCCCGCACGTCATTGGGGAACCCGGAAGTGGGCGGGATCGTGGCGCGACCTGGTCACGTGCCTGGATATCGGGATTTTCGGGGCCCCCCCGCTGGAAACGCACACGAAACCCGCTGGTAAAATCGAGCCCAAAGAGCCTGCAAAGGGATATAGACAGATTAAGTGAGTGGGCAAGAAGGTGACAGACGGAGTATAATGTGGAAATGTGAGGTTATTCACTTTGGTCGGAAGAATAGAAAAACAGAATATTTTTTAAATGGTAAGAAACTATTAAATGTTGGTGTTCAGAGGGATTTGAGTGTCCTTGTACACGAAACACAGAGAGTTAACATGCAGGTACAGCAAGCAATTAGGAAGGCAAATGGTATGCTGGCCTTTATTGAAAGGGGATTGGACTAAAAGAATAAGGAAGTCTTGCTACAATTGTATAGGGCTTTGGTGAGACCACACCTGGAGTACCATGTACAGCTTTGGTCTCCTTATCCAAGGAAGGATATACTTGCCTCAGAGGTGGTGCAATGAAGGTTCATTAGATTGATTCCTGGGATGAGAGGGTAGTCCTATGAGGAGAGTTTGAGTAGAATGGGCCTATTCTCATGGAGTTTAGAAGAATGAGAGGTGATCTCATTGAAACGTATACGATTCTGAGAGGGCTTGACGGGGTAGATGCTGAGAGATTGTTTCCCCTGGCAGTAGAGGCTAGAACAAGGAGGCATAATCTCAGGATAAGGGGTCGGCCATTTAGGACTGAGATGAGGAGGAATTTCTTCACTCAGCGGGTTGTGAACCTTTGGAATTCTCTACCCCAAAGGGCTGTGGATGCTCAGTCGTTGATTATATTCAAGACTGAGATTGATAGATTTTTGGACTCTAAGGAAATCAAGGGATAAGGGGATTGGACAGGAAAGTGGAGTTCAGATTGAAGATCAGCCATGATCTGATTGAATGGCGGAGCAGGCTCGAGGGGCTGTGTTGCCTACTTCTGCTCCTATTTCTTATGTTCTTACGTTCTTAGATCTTGTGAATTTAAAACAACAGAACTCTAAACTTACATCTTTAACATTCAATCGATGTTGCGGATGACAACACCTACCTACCCATTATCTTGTCCAAAAAGCAGGCACATACTAAAAGAACCGCAATTAAAAACAATGAATAAGAATTGTGATGAAATTTAAATCGAATATATTATGGTTTGTTCTTAACATAATACAAATTAGTGAATATAATTATTATACAAATGCATTTTTAATGAGGGCTATTATCCTCTCGGAGCCGATTGTATATTGTCATGTGATGTTCTCTTCCTAAATAATAACGTGGGATGTGTAAAAGGGCACTCTACCTTATCATGCTGCTTGATTTCCTGAAAGTGATCATGGAAATAAGTATAGGAGAGATAAAGAACATGTTGATATGTGAGCAATAGTACATTCACATGATAGGGGCAAATTTCCTGTGTTTAGCACCCAATTAGTGCCTGAAGAATGGGGACTATACACACAGAAATTGGGCATCACTGTTTTGCTCCCATTCTGCACCTGAAGAGTACTGCAGCAAAATTTCCTGTATGGCTTTTCAGTAGCTAAACCTGATTATGTCTGAAATGGGTGCAGAAATGTGGGCCAAATATGAGTGAGTGTCACAGACCCATATACTTAGATTCCCTGCTCTAGCGTTGGATGCAGCTGAGGAAAACTGTTCCCCTAAAATATCTGACACTACAGCTTCCAGAACTGCAGTTTTGGTGTTCACTGTCTTAAGAGACACAAAAGTTTTGTTTTTTGGCTTTTTGAACAAAAATGGTTTTGCAGCTTCAGTATTTGTTGTGAAGTTCTGTTAGTACTTCACAGTTAGCGAGGGACACTGGGGGAAAAATTAGATAAGGGCCGTTTTCGAGCGGTGGTAGTGTGATGTGCTAGTACCCCACGCCCGATGGCCCCGAAGCAGGCAGCACGTGAACTTCATGCTGCCTGCTACCTACCATGATATCTCCGTGCAGCTGGTGCTACCCTCGCTGCTGAGAGGTTAAACAGAGAATGAGGAAGTTGGAAATGGGGCGTGCACTGCCTGCACCTCTTAAAGATGCAGGTGCACATTTCAAATGGCAGGTACACAGCATACTTGGAGAAAGGAAAGATAACCACGAGGATAGCAGGACTGGCATGAGAGAGGGCTCCTCGCTTCTCTGATGATGCTCTGGAGGCCCTGGTGGAAGGGGTGGACGAAAGGAGGGCCAAGCTGTACCCGCAGGGTGGCAGGAGACCCTCCAGACTGCAGCTCTGCAGACATTGGCAGACTGTGGCGCAGGAAGTCAACGCCAGGAGCATTGCACCACGCATGTGGGTGCAGTGTCGAAAGAAGTTCAATGATTTGACACGATTGGTCAAGGTGAGTGAATGCAAGTGTCAAGTGGCACATCCTACCGACTGCACCACTGCTCCACGCATCACACTCCCCGTCACCCACCCTCCAACAAACACTGCCCATCCATACGCAATGCTGCACTCGGCAGGCTGCATCTCACCCACACATAGTACCACACTTGCAGGCCACACAACCATCACTCGCAGGTCACACAAACCGACAGCTATTCGACCACAACAGGCACATCACCCACACACCTTACAGGATACTTACTGACATACTGTCCTCTGTCTTGCAAGAGAAGGTGACGCATAACAGCTGGCATGAGGAGGGACCTGAGGGTGGACGGGCATGTCTACACGTCCTCACCCCCCTAAAGGAGACAGTGCTCCATTGGGCGGGCCGTCACTGCAGCTGTCAAAACATGCCGAGCTGGAGGTTCCGATGAAGGGGGTCTCTGCATATCTAATGCTCCTTCTCCTTTTCCACATCTCCCTCCTCCCATAATCTTTTCTGACTCACTTGCTGCAGATGCTGTCAGCACGCACGTCTTACTTGCTCCTCTCGCTACTCCACAACTCAACCTATTTCCCTTTGTCATTGCAGATACCCAAGAAAACGTGGCAGCACCATCCGAGGAGGAGGAGGAGGATGACACTGAAGCCACACCGTCACTAGATCTAACACTTGCTTCCACCAGCTCAGAGACTGACACTGCGCGTCCTTTAGAGGGTAGGTTAGAGGAGGGATCTGCACGTGGTGAGACACCGAGCACAAGTGCGCAGGAGCCGGGCCGGAGGGAATGGATACCACAGGTGCTAGCTTGCTGGAGGGCAAGGTCGCTCACTAGTTTTGCTGCAGAGGAATCTGATGAAGAGCTCGATGGGCCAGGCTACAGAAGAAGGCTGATGGGCGTACACCAACAAATATTTGCAACACTGGAAAGCCAGCCAGAAAGCCTGCACGCAATGAGAAGGGGCATGGAGGAGTCCAGCTCCAACTTGGCACAGGGCTTTGTGCACACCTTGGAGCCCATCCTTTCCAACATGGAATGGGTGGTCACCTCCATCAGCACACCTGTGGAACCCACCATGATGCAGCGTCTGATGGCCGCTGTCACAGCTTCCATTACAGCACAAACATCTACCATCCAAAGTCTGACTGCTGCATTTGGAGCTCAGACTGCTGCAATGGAAGCTCAGACTGCTGCTATCATGGGTTTGGGGGCCACTGTGGAACGGGGCTTCCAGAACATCACAGCACTCCAGCAATCCGTTCTCCAGCTGATCACCAGGATTGCTGAGGCACCGACCTGGGAGAGTGGCAGTGGTGCCATGGCAGTCGGACGCGATGTCCTCGCTCAGGATGACAGCCTTCCTGCTCCCACCCCTGCTACTCTGTCAGTGCCCCTGTTGTTGCCTATCGGCCAGCCAGGCCAGACTGCTTCAGCCCATGCTGAGATGGTGCAGTCTGAAGCCAGGCCCTCCCGGCCTCGAGCTACTCGAGGTCGTCGTCCAAAGCCATCTGCATGCTCCTCCATTGAAGGTCAGCAGCCTCCCACCACCCATGCTTCAGCCACTGGGGAAGCACCTTGTAGGAGCACTAGGATAGGTAAAGGCACACGGACAAAAGGCACTAAGGGAATGCACAAGGACGAATAGTTCTGTTATGTTTGCATAATTTCACTTATTCATTGATAAATGAGACATTGATTTTGCATTTGGTGATGGTTTTTATTTATGCAATGAGCTGAGAGGGAAACCAAATGTAATCAGACAGAGGGTGATTTGATTGTCTTGTGGGAGTGGAAAGGTGGGGAGTGTAGGACTGTTGGTGAGTTGAGGGATGTAGTTCACATTATTGATAGAGGGCATGGATCAGGCGAGCACGCAGAGCCCTTGCAGACAAGGCGGGTGGTTCCTGGTGCACCCTTGCTTCTTCCTCCACTTCCTCTTCCGGCTCTATCCCCTCCTCCTCCTCCTCCCTCTCAGACTCTTCCATCTCCTCCTCCTCTGCCCCTTCCTCCTCAGCCTCCTCCTCCTCCACCTATGGCTCAGGGTCTTCTCCAATCATTGGTGGCAAATTCTGGCCCCTCATGATGGCGTGTTTGTGCAGCACGCACCATACCACCATGAATCTGCCCACCTGCTCAGGGGAGTACTGCAGGGCTCCTCCAGACCAGTCCAGGCAGCGGAAGTGTTGTTTGAGGAGGCCTATGGTGTGCTCCACGATGTTGCTTATGGCAGCATGGCTCTCATTATAGGCCCCTTGTGCACGTGTGTGTGGGTTCCTGACCGATGTCATGATCCACGGTGTGAGGGGATAGCCCTTGTCACCCTGTAGCCAGCCTTTGATTTGTCAAGTCAGATGAAAGATAACTGGCAAGTTGGACTGCCACATGACAAAAGCACCGTGACTGCTCCCAGGGTAGCGGGCATCAACCTCCATGATTCGATGCATGTGATCGCACACCTGCTGCACGTTGAGGGAGTGGAAGCTCTTTCATAGAATCATAGAATCATAGAAGTTACAACATGGAAACAGGCCCTTCGGCCCAACGTGTCCATGTCGCCCAGTTTATACCACTAAGCTAGTCCCAATTGCCTGCACTTGGCCCATATCCCTCTATACCCATCTTACCCATGTAACTGTCCAAATGCTTTTTAAAAGACAAAATTGTACCCGCCTCTACTACTGCCTCTGGCAGCTCGTTCCAGACACTCACCACCCTTTGAGTGAAAAAATTGCCCCTCTGGATCCTTTTGTATCTCTCCCCTCTCACCTTAAATCTATGCCCCCTCGTTATAGACTCCCCTACCTTTGGGAAAAGATTTTGACTATCGACCTTATCTATGCCCCTCATTATTTTATAGACTTCTATAAGATCACCCCTTAACCTCCTACTCTCCAGGGAAAAAAGTCCCAGTCTGTCTAACCTCTCCCTGTAAGTCAAACCATCAAGTCCCGGTAGCATCCTAGTAAATCTTTTCTGCACTCTTTCTAGTTTAATAATATCCTTTCTATAATAGGGTGACCAGAACTGTACACAGTACTCCAAGTGTGGCCTCACCAATGCCCTGTACAACTTCAACAAGACATCCCAACTCCTGTATTCAATGTTCTGACCAATGAAACCAAGCATGCCGAATGCCTTCTTCACCACCCTATCCACCTGTGACTCCACTTTCAAGGAGCTATGAATCTGTACTCCCAGATCTCTTTGTTCTATAACTCTCCCCAACGCCCTACCATTAACGGAGTAGGTCCTGGCCCGATTCGATCTACCAAAATGCATCACCTCACATTTATCTAAATTAAACTCCATCTGCCATTCATCGGCCCACTGGCCCAATTGATCAAGATCCCGTTGCAATCCCAGATAACCTTCTTCACTGTCCACAATGCCACCAATCTTGGTGTCATCTGCAAACTTACTAACCATGCCTCCTAAATTCTCATCCAAATCATTAATATAAATAACAAATAACAGCGGACCCAGCACCGATCCCTGAGGCACACCGCTGGACACAGGCATCCAGTTTGAAAAACAACCCTCTACAACCACCCTCTGTCTTCTGTCGTCAAGCCAATTTTGTATCCAATTGGCTACCTCACCTTGGATCCCATGAGATTTAACCTTATGTAACAACCTACCATGCGGTACCTTGTCAAATGCTTTGCTGAAGTCCATGTAGACCACGTCTACTGCACAGCCCTCATCTATCTTCTTGGTTACCCCTTCAAAAAACTCAATCAAATTCGTGAGACATGATTTTCCTCTCACAAAACCATGCTGACTGTTCCTAATTAGTCCCTGCCTCTCCAAATGCCTGTAGATCCTGTCCCTCAGAATACCCTCTAACAACTTACCCACTACAGATGTCAGGCTCACTGGTCTGTAGTTCCCAGGCTTTTCCCTGCCGCCCTTCTTAAACAAAGGCACAACATTTGCTACCCTCCAATCTTCAGGCACCTCACCTGTAGCGGTGGATGATTTAAATATCTCTGCTAGGGGACCCGCAATTTCCTCCCTAACCTCCCATAACGTCCTGGGATACATTTCATCAGGTCCCGGAGATTTATCTACCTTGATGCGCGTTAAGACTTCCAGCACCTCCCTCTCTGTAATATGTACACTCCTCAAGACATCACTATTTATTTCCCCAAGTTCCCTAACACCCATGCCTTTCTCAACCGTAAATACCGATGTGAAATATTCATTCAGGATCTCACCCATTTCTTGTGGTTCCGCACATAGATGACCTTGTTGATCCTTAAGAGGCCCTACTCTCTCCCTAGTTACCCTTTTGCCCTTTATGTATTTGTAGAAGCTCTTTGGATTCACCTTTGCCTGATCTGCCAAAGCAATCTCATATCCCATTTTTGCCCTCCTGATTTCTCTCTTAACTCTACTCCGGCAATCTCTATACTCTTCAAGGGATCCACTTGATCCCAGCTGCCTATGCATGTCATATGCCTCCTTCTTCTTTTTGACTAGTTGCTCAATCTCCCGAGTCATCCAAGGTTCCCTACTTCTACCAGCCTTGCCCTTCACTTTATAAGGAATGTGCTTACCCTGAACCCTGGTTAACACACTTTTGAAAGCCTCCCACTTACCAGACGTCCCTTTGCCTGCCAACAGACTCTCCCAATCAACTTCTGAAAGTTCCTGTCTAATACCATCAAAATTGGCCTTTCCCCAATTTAGAATTTTAACTTTTGGGCCAGACCTATCCTTCTCCATAGCTATCTTAAAACTAATGGAATTATGATCACTTGTCCCAAAGTGATCCCTCACCAACACTTCTGTCACCTGCCCTTCCTTATTTCCCAAGAGGAGGTCAAGTTTTGCCCCCTCGCTAGTCGGGCCATCCACATACTGACTGAGAAATTCCTCCTTAATACACTCAACAAATTTCTCTCCATCCAAGCCCCTAATGCTATGGCTGTCCCAGTCAATGTTGGGAAAGTTAAAGTCCCCTACTATTACCACCCTATTTTTCTTGCAGCAGTCTGTAATCTCCTTACATATTTGCTCCTCAATTTCCCGTTGACTATTTGGGGGTCTGTAGTACAATCCTATCAAAGTGATCTCTCCCTTCTTATTTTTCAGTTCTTCCCATATAGACTCAGTGGGCGAACCCTCGGATATATCCCCTCTCACTACTGCCGTGATGTTCTCCCTAATCAAGAACGCAACTCCCCCTCCTCTCTTACCTCCTGCTCTATCTTTCCTATAGCATCTGTACCCTGGAACATTGAGCTGCCAGTCCTGCCCCTCCCTTATCCATGTTTCAGTAATAGCTATAACATCCCAGTCCCATGTACCCATCCATGCCCTGAGTTCATCTGCCTTGCCCATCAGACTTCTTGCATTGAAATAAATGCAGTTTAATCTAGACTTCCCTTGGTCTTTGCCCTGCTTTCTCAGACCATCTGTCCGGTCATGTTCTGTACACTCTCCCTTACTGCCTTTTGTTTCTGTCACCATTTTATTTCCCACTGTTGCCAGCAGAGGCCCAAAATGCTCCTGAGCCATAGAAATTCAGCGCCACGGTGACCTTCACAGCCACAGGCAATGCTGTCCTCACCCTGCTCTGAGGCTGCAGTTATGGCCGCACCAGTTGACAAATCTCGGTCATGGCTTCCGGGTGAAGCTCAGGCGTCGGATGCAATCCTCCTCGGTCATGTTGAGGTAAGAGAATTGGTCCCAGAAGGCCCTCATTGGGTAGGGCTGCCTGCTCACTGCCCTGTGCCTCCTCGTCCTCTGTCTCCTCACAGCTTGACCTGCTGGGTGTAGCCTCTCTGCATGCTCTCAGTCATGCTCAATGCCCAGTGGGAGGCCTAGCAGACCGCCCATGGTTGGCAGGAATGTTGCTCAACCACGGTTGTAACTTTTCGACCCGTAAGACAGTACCTGCCAAAACACTCTCAAATGTACTCTAGGAACTCTCAGTAAGAATAGGGAGCTTCAAAAAACACTTCCTACTCCACCAGCAGCCGGAAGCATTATTCCAGCAACTAAGCTGCAATACCTGCATGGCCCCTTTAAAAGCACAGGTGAGGTGTCCTTCAGGCACTGTTAGACACGTTCAGATAGTCGGGGTTAAGACTGTGCGTTGAGTTGAGCATTAAGGTCCAAAATGTTGCCTATCACTTTAAATCAGCATTGCACACTGCACGCATCTTCTCCCTACTTTACATGCTTCCAGCATTCAGTATTTGCACCTGCGCTAACTCCTATACCAAAATGACGTCTGGCGCACATCATGCTGGAAATGTGCGTTCGCATCCAAGATGCCACCTTGGATGTCAGAGAAGCCGTGTAGCTCCGAAACAACGGGCGCTACACTGCCCAATTTTGCGTCCTATGTTCCCTGTTGTGCCAACCCCATTTTTCAATATAACTTATTTAGAGATAGATGAGGAGAAACAACCACGTGTGAGGAGACCAAATCTCGACACAGTATTCTAACTGAGGTCTAACCAAAGCCTTGAACAAGGTTAAAATTATATGCTTTGTTTTATAGTGAATTGTCTTGTAAATACACCCTATTTGGTCTAGCTATTATTTCATGGCATTGGCCATGAATTTTTAGAGATCTATGCACTAGAACACCCAGATCTTTCTCTTTCTCCATCTGCTTTAGTTCTTTTCCCTGAAGGTGTATGTATGTTTAGTATTCGCTCTGCCCACATGCATAACAATTCACTTTTCTAAGTTACACATCATTTGCCAGTCACGAGCCCAATCCCCCAGCGCATCTAGATCGACTTGTAGTAGTTTAGTATTATCACCAGTCAAAACACTTGCACATATCTTAGTATCATCTACAACCTTGCAGATCATTCTCCCAATACCTACATCTGGATCAATAATGAAAATAGTAAATAGTAATGGTCCGAATACCAATCCCTGCGGGACACAACTGGTATCTGGTCTCCAAGCAGATCCAAATCCATCTACAACCAATTTCTTCCTATGGGATTTCAGCCAGTTCTCAATCCAGCAGAGTAGATTGCTATTAATACCTGAGGCTTCAATCTTGTAGAGAAGCCTTTTAAGCGTTACCTTATCAAAAGCTTTCTGAACGTGTAGGTAGACACTGTCCACCAGGTTTTCTTGGTGACTTCTTGAAAAAATACAATTAAATTAGTAAGACAGGACCTCCTTTTTCTGAAGCCATGTTGGGTGTTCCTGATATGTCCTTCTCTGTCTAAGTAGTCATATAGTGCATCCCTAATGATTCCCTTAAGCATCTTCCCTATTACTGACGTCAAGCTAATGGGCCTATAGTTACCCAGATCTGCCTTATCTCCCTTTTTAACGATTGGAACTACATTAGCCTCCTTCCAGTCTGAAGGAACAGTCCCAGACTCCAGTGAGTTATTAGAAATACGGGCATGGGCCTCGGGCATCACCTGTCCCATCTCCTTGAGGACCTTTGAGTGGATATCACCCGGACCAGCTGCCCTATCGATTTTAAGGTTCCTAATACTATCTAAAACAATATGTTCATCTATTTTAATATTAACAGTTTTGTTGTTAACAACATCATTTAATTCTGTCCTGTTGTATAAAATTGGCAACCCCTCTCTCAAACTCCTAGTAAAAACTTCCTTGATACTTTTGTGTCAGGAAATGGAAGAAAGGTGCTGTTTCCTGCTAACCATCCTGAAGTGATTACCAGCAAGGGACTCTTCCAAGAGGGAACCAAGCTGAAATGGTAACTGACCTGTTAGTTCAGATCTTACAGCATTCTCAATATCTCAGCTGCTTCTATATGATCCACCTGAATCATAAGGTAGGCAAGTGAAAATCCTATGAGATTGGCCTGCATTATTTACTAAATTTTTTATTAACTCAAGACAGACTAGAAATTATAGAATAATGTTCTATTATTTGAACATTCTCGAGTGTCCATCTCATCAACAGGCTGGTGTGGCCTGTCTTTGGGTGAAAAAGTTTTATATAGTAGATTATACTATAATAACAGGACAGAAACTGGCATCAGGATTTCCTCAACATTGAAAAGGAGCTGAAATTAACAAACCCGTAACAGAAACATCATGCAAAGTAATTGAGTCATTTATTTATTTTTAATCAGCAAAATTTGAATGAGCCTTATTAGAAGGGATGTCCTTCTGCTGGAAATAAATCTTTCTTCCAGGAACACAGTACCACTCAGCATAAATTCAGAAGATTAAGAAATAATTAACTGTGTAGAGTTAACATAAGGCACTTGCCACTGGGGATTTGGGAAAAATAATCTCAGTGCAAATTTTCATTAGACAATATATTAATTCACATATTAATCTGTCCCATCCTTCACACTCTCAACTCCTGTTAATAGCCGTAGTGTTTCTTTCCTCGATGAAGGAAGTAAAATTATTGGGGCCCCTCTGGACTCTCATTCATTTTTCCAGGGTTCAGTGGGTTGTCGATTCTCCTGTATTTGTTTTTTTTCCCCAAATTGTTTCCCCCTTTTTTCCTGACAGCATGGTCTTGTGTCATTGACAAAAGTATTCTTCTAGGGAGAAATTACACGAAGAACCGTTATTTTGCTTCCTCAGTGCTCATTCTTTTATTGGGTACAATTTTAACATTGAAAAACAGGTAGGTTGGGGGCAGAGGGGCATTCAAAATTGCAGGTTGGTGACTAAAACCTTTCAAGGAGGCTGCGGACCTTGATTTTTGCAGATTTTGCAATTTCAACCCATCTTGGGCCTTCTCCTTTACGCCACGTGAAAGGAGGCGAGAAGGCCCAAAACTGCAGGTAAGCGCCTTTCTGGCATAGCTTGTGGGCCCGGAGGAGCAGGAGTGCTTTCCCCAGGCCCAACAAGCCTACCTGCGATGAGCGCCCAACGATCGCGGACCCCCCTCACTGTTCTCCAACCCCTCCCCAACGATCGCAGACACCCCCCCAATCTCCAACCCCCTCCACAACGATTGCGGACCCCTCCCCCTAATATCCGACCCTTGCAATGATCACGGGCCCCGTGATGTCCCCGACCCCCCCCCCAACAATGATCAAGGAATCATGCGATGATCTCTGATCCTGACACCCCTCCCCTCGTGACTGACTCCACCCCCATGACCACCGGTGCCCACATGCCCACCCATGCCCATCAGTGCCCCATGCACACCCATGCCCCCCCATGCCCTCCCCCCATCAATACAATCAAAGACTTATCTGAAGACTTACCTGAACACATCCTCTCCCTGATTGCTCTCCCATCCGACTGAGACCAGCCTGTCAATCAGGCCGGCCAGTCGGACAGCAAACCGACAAAAAAAATAAAAGACCTCCATACGTCAAAATCGTAAGGACGTCTGGGAAACCCGTACTTCTGGGTTTCCCATCTGCAATTTGATGCCCCCCCAACCCACTTTCCTGCTCGGGGTCAAAATCATGCCCATTGTGTTTGTCAGATCTTCGCTTCAGTGGAGTTAATTTACAATGGTATTGATTGGTGTATTTTAAAAAAAGTTTTGCTTTGACTATTTTTACGATGAATTTTTTCATTAAATTTGGCATTTAAAGGATTAGTCAATGGACTGTAATGTTAATAACACCAGTCCCCAACACCACCATACTTAGCTCTGACCGTGATCTATTACAATGTTCAGCCTTTGTTTCATACATTGTGTTAGGTGATCATTTATGGATGGTTTACACTTTTATATATCAGAAACTGATGAAGTGAAACCTGCGTGATGCAAATTTACATTTTTATTGCTCACAACACTTCTTGAATTTCAAATTACGAGGCATTTCCAGGCTAGTTACTCCTTGAAGGACAATATTATCCAATTATCAGACATGAGACGTATACGTTTCCTACTTTGTTTTCTCCAAAGCATTCTTATATACTCTACTGCCAAAGTGACAACTTCAGTGAACTAATTGAAAACAGATCTAATTGGATAGCAAAAAATAGAAATACACACTCACCCAGTCTGACCTCTTCCAAGGTCAGCTCCTCACAACTGTGATTATAATCCACATACATCCTTCTTTTATATCACTGGGTGATAATTAAGTATTTTTGTCGGTTAAAAGACATATTAGTATTCTTCAAAAATTCTAAAGCCATTTGTCTTCTTCATACAAAGATGTGCAAATTATCACACATTTGCGTACCTTTCTGCAAGGTGTTCTGTTGACTAAATAAAGTGAAAACCGATACTTCAATATCTTCTGTATCACAATAGTGTAAGAGATACATTGTTTACCCCATGGAATAAAACTCATGAGGTATCGTGGCTGATTTTCTTACCTTCTCCCCAAGTTTGAGGGACCTGCAGCAACTGTAATGGCCACTGGGAGATCTCCAGCCCACTGATCTGAAAAAACACATCTTTTTGAGCCAGCTGCATGCCCCTCTTAACTCCTCCAACCTGAAAAGGGTCAGAAGCAAGTCCTAAGGAAAGAAAGAAAGAAAGAAAGAAAAAAAGAACTTGCATTTATATAGAATCTTTCATGACCTCAGGGCATCCCAAAGTGCTTTACAGCCAATGGAGCACTTTTGAAGTCGCTGTGGTAATGTAGGAAAGCCTACTTCTTCTGGGTGCTCCTTCGAATGGACATTTTCCAGGTATTGGGATAAGACAATAAATATTATTATTTAAATGCCATGCTCATAAGGAGAAATCTTGCAAATCCCAGGGCAATGCAAAGGGGATGAAGACCCAGCTTCTCTTTTCTCTGCTCATTTTTCCTCTGCTTTGTGTCCAGGGAATTAAGCATTCCCTGGCCTCAAAGCAGAGCATAATCAGCACCAAGGATTTTTAAGGGCCTACTTCAACACCAGATTACAGTGTTCTGAATGTTTAATCCCTATCAACTGTCTTCCCTTCATCCACACCAGATTACAGTGTTCTGAATGTTTAATCCCTATCAACTGTCTTCGCTTCATCCACACAAGGAATTTTGCACAGAATAAATGTTCTCCAGGAACCACACTACCCTAATGAACAGAAGACCCAAACTAACTTGAACTAATTCTTTCAGTTGTAACCAAGTCAATAATACTTTGCTGCTTTGAATAGAGATCATGGTCAGGAATTTCCTTGGAGCTGCTCCCATTCTGCCAGAAATGTGGCAGAAATTCAGTTTTCGCCGCATAATCAGGTTTTCCGACACACTGCTGCTGAAATTACAGGGGCGGAGAAAGAGCAGCTCTGAGGAAATTCCCGGCCCATGTTAGTTTAATTTGTTTGAACTGATTTGACGCTTTAAACTATAATTGATATTTATTTCCATTCCTGCGGAAAGCACACAGAGGACCTGTAGAGTTTTCATTCATGGCTTTGCTACTTTGCATATTCAGCGGGTTGATCTGCTGGATAAATATTGTAACCAACTGATTGTCTCATGTATTGATAATTGTTTCTTTTAAGGTAGATGCAGTTCAATAGAATGGAACAAGACAGCAACAAAAGAGAGTATGGGATTAAGATTTGCATTTCACAGCTCATATAACAGGAGTCTTCCTGGTCTCACAAGTTGAAAGTCTAAGAACACAACTGTACTACTTATTGTTACCAAGTTAGGCTGAAGTGCTGGGCATAGTGGATGAAATGGGTTTGTCTTCAATATAGAAGGCTGCTTGCAATGCTATAATCACAGTCAACAAAATTAATAACTAGGCCTGTTTTACCAGGCTCCACTGTACATACCGCTGAGTAAGGCATTTTAAAGTCATGTAAAAGATATAAATACTTCATTTCATACAGAGCAACATCTTAACCTACAACAGGTGACCTACTTGTTACAGAGTTACACCATATACATCATTAAGCCTGACAACCGTGCACATTCTTTTATTGCCTAATTCAGCTGGAGAATGTGCGTGAGGGAAAGAGACAGTCTAGCTTAGGTCGATGACGGAATTTCTCTCATCAGGCTGTACTGTAGATTGTTAACCGAAGTCCAATGTGCCATAATGGTTTCCTTCTCTTATTATTTCTCCAACTGTTCATTGTTATAGCAATGGACATAGGGAGATAGAATAAGCCAATCACAGTCCTCAGACATTGTGGAGTCATCTGTGGTTCACCCCTTTCAATTTCTTGCAGCTCAAATATCAATTAGTATTGTATTCATATTATACAACCACTTCTGCTTCAAGTAGCTCTTTAGTAATCTTGGTTGCTGGTTGTGTAGTTTGAAAGTCATGAATTGAAACTCTAATTGCTGGCTGTTTGCCCAATGGAGGGATAAGGTCCATATGGTCACCACTGCATTGGTGGTCTGGACGAATAGACTGAGCACTGTGCTGTGATTCAAACAAAAAGTGGACAGCAACGTGCTGCTGCTCAGGGGGCTAATGCCACCAGAGGCGCATGAAAAATCCATCTTTTGAGGTGGTTGTATGCTCTTTTGGGGGCAATAATACTCGCATTTACCTTACTGCTAATCTACCAAAGTCAGAACTGCTATTATGGCAGGAATGTATGTTAAATGCACCATAAGATCACTATTGTATAAGATTCAGTATTTAACATCTTTTTTGGCATTTTCTAATCGTGAATAGGCTATTAAATCCAATAGCTGTCTCTCTGGGAAGCCAGTTAGTGGAATTGAACACTTTAGACCTTAGGCATTTTGAAATGTTCTATTTATTATGAGTTTAGGATTTACCTTTTTCCTATGTCATTGCAATTTCACATTAAACTTGAATCATTGCATTGAGGGACAAATATATTCTGAACCGTGATATACTTTTCAGTTACTTGTTTGAACCTGGTGCTTTTATGGCCCTAAGTATTGAATATGAGGATTTTTAATTTTAGTGCAAGGCTGTGCTGGGGATTCATGTGATGCATTTATTTTTTGGGAAGAGGACAGTCATATTAAAAATGAGCTAGTATTTTTAAAGCACGAGAGAAATACAGATGGACAGAAATGAGAGAGAGAAAGATAACTGAGAAGATAGAGACTGAGACGATCTTAATATTGTTTACTAAAATTAACAACAGCTTACATTTATATATGATGTGGAGATGCCGGTGATGGACTGGGGTTGACAATTGTAAACAATTTTACAACACCAAGTTATAGTCCAGCAATTTTATTTTAAATTCACAAGCTTTCGGAGATTTTCTCCTTCCTCAGGCAAATGTTTCAAGATCTCCTTGAAGCCTACGCATTTATACATATTGAACAATACATGGTGTTTACAGACTGCCCCTGCAACTGCCCGTTGCCAAGGCAATCACCGTGTTCAGACAGAGAGGTGTTACCTGCAGAACCCCCGAATACACATTCAACAAAAAAACAAACAGGGAAAAAAAACAGAGAAAAAAAAACACAGAGAGAGGCAGAAACATCCGGAAGGCAGAGAGAGCCAGCAAATGACCCATTATATTAAAAACAGATAACATTTGTTCGCTGGTGGGGTAACGTGTAGCGTGACATGAACCCAAGATCCCGGTTGAGGCCGTCCTCATGGGTGCGGAACTTGGCTATCAATTTCTGCTCGACGATTTTGCGTTGTCGTGTGTCTCGAAGGCCGCCTTGGAGTATGCTTACCCGAAGGTCGGTGGATGAATGTCCATGACTGCTGAAGTGAAAGCCAACACACCCGGACGTCCCATCGTATCAGGCAACGGAACCCTGTGTGAGAACCTCTCTGGATACATCGAGGGCATCCTGAAACCCATCGTACAGGGAACCCCCAGCTTCTGTCGTGACACTACAGACTTCCTACAAAAACTCAGTACCCACGGACCAGTTGAACCAGGAACACTTCTCACCACGATGGACGTCTCGGCACTATACACCAGTATCCCCCACGATGACGGCATCGCTGCGACAGCATCAATACTCAACACCAACAACAGCCAATCTCCGGAAGCCATCCTACAACTCATCCGCTTCATCCTGGATCACAATGTCTTCACCTTCGATAACCAGTTCTTTACCCAAACACACGGAACAGCCATGGGGACCAAATTCGCACCCCAATACGCCAACATTTTCATGCACAAGTTCGAGCAGGACTTCTTCACTGCACAAGACCTCCAACCAACACTATACACCAGATACATCGACGACATTTTCTTTCTATGGACCCACGGCAAGGAATCACTAAAGAGACTACACGATAACATCAACAAGTTCCATCCCACCATCAAGCTCACCATGGACTACTCCTCAGAATCAGTTTCTTTCTTGGACACACGAATCTCCATCAAAGACGGGCACCTCAGCACCTCACTCTACCGCAAGCCCACGGACAACCTCACGATGCTCCACTTTTCCAGCTTCCACCCTAACCACGTCAAAGAGGCCATCCCCTATGGACAGGCCCTGCGAATACACAGGGTCTGCTCAGACGAGGAGGAACGCGATGGACACCTACAGACGCTGAAAGACGCCCTAGTAAGAACGGGATATGACGCTCGACTCATCGATCGACAGTTCCGACGGGCCACAGCAAAAAATCGCATAGACCTCCTCAGGAGACTAACACGGGACGCAACCAACAGAGTACCCTTTGTCGTCCAGTACTTCCCCGGAGCGGAGAAACTACGCCATGTTCTCCGCAGCCTTCAACATGTCATCAATGAGGACAAACACCTCGCTATGGCCATCCCCACACCTCCACTACTCGCCTTTAAACAGCCACCCAACCTCAAACAGACCATCGTTCGCAGCAAACTACCTAGCTTTCAAGAGAACAGCGTCCACGACGCCACACAACCCTGCCACGGTAACCTCTGCAAGACATGCCAGATCATCGACACAGATACCACCATCACACGAGATGACACCACCCACCAGGTGCATGGTTCATACTCCTGTGACTCAGCCAACGTTGTCTACCTCATACGTTGCAGGAAAGGATGCCCCAGAGCATGGTACATTGGCGAGACCATGCAGACGCTGCGACAACGGATGAACGGACACCGCGCAACAATCGCCAAACAGGAGGGTTCCCTCCCAGTCGGGGAACACTTCAGCAGTCATGGACATTCATCCACCGACCTTCGGGTAAGCGTACTCCAAGGCGGCCTTCGAGACACACGACAACGCAAAATCGTCGAGCAGAAATTGATAGCCAAGTTCCGCACCCATGAGGACGGCCTCAACCGGGATCTTGGGTTCCTGTCACGCTACACGTTACCCCACCAGCGAACAAATGTTATCTGTTTTTAATATAATGGGTCATTTGCTGGCTCTCTCTGCCTTCCGGATGTTTCTGCCTCTCTCTGTGTTTTTTTTTCTCTGTTTTTTTTCCCTGTTTGTTTTTTTGTTGAATGTGTATTCGGGGGTTCTGCAGGTAACACCTCTCTGTCTGAACACGGTGATTGCCTTGGCAACGGGCAGTTGCAGGGGCAGTCTGTAAACACCATGTATTGTTCAATATGTATAAATGCGTAGGCTTCAAGGAGATCTTGAAACATTTGCCTGAGGAAGGAGAAAATCTCCGAAAGCTTGTGAATTTAAAATAAAATTGCTGGACTATAACTTGGTGTTGTAAAATTGTTTACAATTTACATTTATATAGCACTTTTAATGTTGTGCTTCACAAAGAGGGCAGATCAGACACTGAGTAAGAATTGAAGAGATGAGGGGAGATAACTGAAGGCACACATAGGGTATGTTTTGAAATTGGGGAAAGAGTGAAGCAAGGGGGGAGGGTTTAGGAAGGGATGGGGGGCCAGAAAAACAAGAACACAAAGTAGTCCAGACCCTGAAGAACAAAGGACGTGAGGTGTGACGTAGAGTAGAAGGAAGTTAGGGTGGAGCAAGGCCATGGAGGAATTTTAAAGTCATAGTACATGATTTCAGCTAAAGTAATGCTTTAAGTTCATGAATGGTAAAACATTCACTGCTGAGTTAAACTCATCTGAAAATGTGACTTGGCAATACCACCACCTAAATGAACATTAATAACAAGTTTGTTGTTTACATCTGGTGCTAGATTAGCATACAAATTACTGACACCTGTAAAAAGTGAGATTAAATGGTGTAATAATGATAATAATAAAAATAATAGTGTGCTATTAAATCTGTAAACTATGTAAGGAATATTAATCAAAGATTATCAGATGAATCTTTAGCTCCTTTTACCCCATTTCCTCTTGGCTAAAGAATTACTGTTACATTTAAGGTTTATTGAATGGCAGGAAGAAACCTGGCTCTGTCACCAAAAAGGCTTGGCTGGAGGTAGCACAAGAGGAAACAAGCAGGAGCACGGTGCCCAGGTCTTGGCTGCAGTGCAGGAAGTGATTCAGTGACGTGAAGTAAGTATATTTGCATATTTACCCACATCCTGTCGTATACAACACCCCCCCACCCATCACTTTGTCTTGGCAAGCGTACTCCATCACAAGACTCCTTACACCCACTTAACTGTCACCAGCAACCATCTTTCACTTTCTTTGCACTTGCTCACCTCCCCATTCATGAACTCAACACTGTCACTCACTCCAATCATTATGCAATATGATGCATCTGTATGATAGTCATCCTCATCAAATGTACTGCATCCATCGGGTGAATACGGCCCCTTCAGTCACTCAAAAGTATGTTCTGTTGCCCCTTGTAGGAGAAGAGAGCACAAAACGTAAGGGAGAGGGTGAGGACTGGCAGTGGACCTCCACAGATTGTGGAATTAACTGAAGCGGAGGAGGAATCAATGGAGATAAGTGGCACATCTGCGGTCCTCTCAATCGAGGATGGAAAAACTGGAAGCTCACATATAGCTGGTGACAGAATAAAGCATGTTTCACAAAGATGCTGACTTTATTTTATGGATGCCTGAAATATGAGAAGCCTGAGTATGGAGATTGGCAAGATTGCTATTGTCCAAGACTATGTCGTTGCTCTTTCTTTTGTCTTCCAGGGACTTCACGCCTACAAGAAGATTCTGCTAATATGGATGATGTCAATTCCTCAGAGGACTTCATTCCTTCTGAGGGTGCACTGTCACAGGATATACAGCCATGCACCAGCGTAGATACTCGCACTTCGGTGGCTCCGGTTAGACAAATAGTTGGTTTGTCACCTGGCGAAACACAAGTTACAAGTGAACAGAAGCAGACACTGGTGGCAAGGGCAGCTGTGGAGTGTCCGTGTCGGAGGGTGTACTCCTCTCCAAGCTCTGCTCAGCTGGACACAGATGCTGAACATTGGGGGACATTGTTGAGGAGAATGATTGAGGTACAGCTGCAACTTTGCGAGGTACTGGAAAATGTGTCACACACACTCTCCACAATAGATGGAGGAGTCCAAATTCAGCATTAGTGGAGTGATGCCGCAGGCAAGTGCTAGAACATCTGTGATGGAGAGAGTGGCCACCTCCATTGAGCTTCAAGTTTGGCTCTCAAATGAATCTATGTAAGCCGTGACCACGGCCGTGCTGTGTCTGCCTCCTTCAAGAGGATAACAGATACCTTATCAGTGGCCTTACAATGCGTCACTGATCCTCACCAAGCTGCTTTCCAGCAGAGTGGTGGGAGTGATGGAGTGCTGGCCCAGGAGAGGGAGGAAGGCAAAAGGGGACATGTATGTGGGAACTCCACTCAACGTGCTCCCACGTCTCACCCATTGCCCCCCACCCCCACCTCAACCAGTACTCGAAATAGTGCCTCCTCTCTCGATGGCCGAGTCTGCCCATACACAGGTGCAGTGGAGCAGTCTTTGGCGGGGCCCTCACTGGCTCCAAAATCCAGAGGTCATAGGCCAAAAGTATCTCAGCAGACAGGGCGGGGATCTAAGCAGCCTGCCTCTACATCTGCTGAAGCCATAGGGGCTGCACCGCGTAGAAGCGGTAGGAAGCATAAGTTTAAGTAATTGTAGTTCACCAAGGGTATGCACCATTGCTATACCCCTCCTCCTCATCCTCATCCTCAAGCTCCTTAACGTCCTGCTTATCCTCTTCCTCTTCCTCAGTTTTGCTGCTGTCATAGGATGATTGAGGAGCGCCTTTGTCCTCGACCAGCTGGAAACCTCTCTGCAGTGCAATGTTGTGCAGGATGCAGCGCACCACGATTATCCTGGACACTCTCACTGGCGATTACTGAAGGGCTTCCCTAGACCTGCCGAGGCACCTGAAGCGCATCTGCAACATGCCTATAGCTTGCTGAGGGACACACCTGGTGATCATGTGCCTCTGGTTGTATCGTTGTTGTGCCTTGTTGGTGGGGTTCCTCATAGGTGTCATGAGCTACGTCTGCAGGGGGTATCCCTTGTCTCCAAGAAGCCAGCCCTTAAGTCTGTCTCTTGCCTGGAAGAGGTCCGGAATATTTGACTGGCGCAAAATGAAGGCATCATGATGTCAGGGGATCTGGCACACTCCTGCAGAAATCTCGTCCTGTGGTTGCACACCAGTTGTGCATTGAGTGATAGCCCACAGTAAACTGGGCAAATATTAATGGTAAAATGACAGAAGATCAGTGGGAGGTGTTCAAAAAAGAATTTAACCTGATACACAATCAGTTCATACCTCTAAGGAGCAAGAGCTCTACTTGCCAAGAAAAAGCCATGAATGACAAAAGAGGTAAAAGACAACATAAAACTAAAAGAAAAGGCACAAAAAAATGCAAAAAATAGCACAAATGCTGATGACTGGGAGAGATACAAAGAGCAGCAAAGGGTAACAAAACAGACAGTAAGAGCTACAAAAAGCGAGTATGAAAAGAAACTTACAAGGCATATCAAAATCAACACAAACATTTTTACAATTATATTAGGAAGAAGATTGTGATCAATTGATAATGGTGATATTGTAAATGAAAATAAGAAATGGCAGACATGTTAAATAATTATTTTGTGTCAGTATTTACAGTAGAGGAAGAGGATAGCATGCTGGGTGCTCCAAGGAAACTAATTTTGAATCAGGGATGGGGACTCATCATAATTAAGGTAAGCAAATTAACAGCAATGAAGAAAATAATGGCACTAAAAAGTGACAAATCCCCAGGACCAGATGGTTTCCATCCCAGGGTTTTAAAGGAAGTAGATGATAACATTGCAAAAGCCTTAACTATAATTTTCCAAAATTCTCTCAATTCAGGAACCATTCCTTTAGATTGGAAAATTGCACATTTCACTCTGCTATTTAAGAAAAGTGAGAGAGGGAAGCCAGGGAATTATAGACCAGTTAGCCTAACATCTGCTGTCGGAAAATTACTAGAATCTATAATTAAGGATAGAGTGACTGAACATCTTGAAAATTTTCAGCTAATCAGAGAGAGCCAGCATGGATTTGTAAAAGGTAAATTATGTCTGACAAACCTGATTGAATTTTTTGAAGAGGTGATTAAAGTAGTGGACAGGGGAATGTCAATGGATGTTGTTTATATGTACTTTCAGAAGGCATTCGAAAAAAGTCCCTCATAAGAGATTGTTACCTAGGGCATGATTTTGACTCTGAGCTGGGAAGGGGGCAGGGGGTTCAAATTGTGGACTGGAAACCTGGAAGTATGGGTTTCCCTGACGTCCTTACGACTTTGACATAAGGACGTCTTTTATTTTTTTTTGTCAGTTTGCTGTCCGACTGACCGGCCTGATTGGCAGGCTGGTCTCAGTCGGATGGGAGACCAGCCAGGGAGAGGATGTCTTCAGGTAAGTCTTCAGGTAAGTCATTGTTTGTGTGGGGGAGGGGGGGGGGGGGGTCACAGGTGGGCACGGGGGGCATGGGGGCACATAGGGCATGGGCTGGCATGGGGCATGGGTTGGCACGGGGGTCACAGAGGTATCAGTCATGATGGAGGGATCGGGGGTCAGTCACCGGGGGTGTTGGGATCGATGGTCATCACGGGGGTCCGCGATCATTGTGTGGGGGGGAGGTCGGGGGCGGGGGTCCGCAATCGTTGGGGAGGTTACTGCAGGTAGGCTTGTTGGGCCTGGGGGAAGCACTCCTGCTCCTCTGGGCCCACACCCTGTGCCAGAAAGGCATCAACCTGTTAATCTCAGGCCTTCTCATCTCCTTTCACTTTGCCTGAAAGAGAAGACCTGTGATTTCCCGGCCTCCCGGGGTTTAAATTGGAAATGTGGAAAAATGGAGGCTCGCAGCCTCCTTGAAAGGTTTTAAGGCCCGACCTTTCTCTTGGGAGCGGGTTGGTCGCCCGCCCCTCGTCCCGTCCCGGATAAAACCGGAAATGGGCGGGTTGGAGGCGAGTTTGGGGTGGGTTTGGGGCAGGTCTGAAATGGTTGCAATTTTGAATGCCTCCCCGCCCACCACCCCCCAACCCACCCGTTTTTCACTTTTAAAATCGTGCCTGTAAAGTTGTAGCTCATGGAATTGAGGGCAAATTGTTAACCTGATTAGGAAATTGGCTGAGCGGCAGGAGAGTAGGGATAACGGGCAGATACTCAAATTGGCAGGATGTGACTAGTGGTGTCCCACAGGGATCTGTGTTGGGGCCTCAACTATTCACTATATTTATTAACGCCTTAAATGATGGGAAAGAGAGCCACATATCCAAGTTTGTCAATGACACAAAGATAGGCAGCATTGTAAGCAGTGTAGATGGAAGCAAAAATTACAGAGATATTAATAGATTAAGTGAATGGGCAAAACTGTGGCAAATGGCATTTCAGTGTAGGCAAGACTGAGGTCATCCTCTTTGAATCTAAAAAGGATAGATGAGAGTACTTTATAAATGGTGAAATGCTCGAAACAGTGGAGGTCCAAAGAGACTTAGGGGTCCATATACATAGATCATTAAAATGTCATGGACAGGTACAGAAAATAATCAAAAAGGCTAATGGAATGCTGGCCTTTATGTCTAGGGACTAGAATACAAGGGGGTAGAAGTTATGCTACAGTTATACAAAGCCCAGGTTAGACCACAACTAGACCACTGTGTTCACAGTTCTGGGCACCACATCTCAGGAACGATATATTGGCCTTTGAGGGAGTGCAGTGTAGATTTACTACAATGATACCTGGACTCCAAGGGTTAAATTACGAGGAGAGGTTACACAAACTAGGGTTATATTCCCTGGTATTTAGAAGATTAAGGGGTGATTTGATCAAAGTTTTCAAGATATTAAGGGGAACTGATAGGGTAGATAGAGAGAAATTATTTCCGCTGGTTGGGGAGCTTAGGACTAGGGGACATAGCCGAAAAATTAGAGCCAGGACTTTCAGGAGTGAAGTTAGGAAATGCTTATACATGCAAAGGGTGGTGGAAGTTTAGAACTCTTTTCTGCAAACGGCAGTTGATGCTAGCTCAATTATTAATTTTAAATCTGAGATTGATAGATTTTTGTTAACCAAAGGTATTAAGGGATATGGGGCTAAAGCGGTATATGGAGTTAGGTCACAGATCAACCATGATCTCACTGAATGGCCAACAGGCTCGAGAAGCTAAATGGCCTGCTCCTGTTCCTATGTGTCTTTTGGTTAATGAATACTGCTGGTTCATGTGTTGGTCCTTGGATTGCCGCGTGTGTGCAATCGATTACATCCTGCACCTGTGGGAAGCCAGCTAGAGAGGAAAAACCCACTGCCTGCTCATTCTGGCCATTGTCTTCACAGGGAAAGTTCACATAATCGGATGCCTGTCACTTGCCTTCTACCTTGTGTGCTGACAATTGAGAGACCTTGGAGATGTCACAGGTGGAGCCCTGGAAGGAACCAGAGACAAAGAAATTGAGGGCAGTGGTGACTTTCAGTGCGAAGGGCAATGCACGGTCACCAGGTCCAGTAGGGAGCAGCTCTTTCTGAAGGAGGCTGCAGATGTATGTGACCACCTGCTGACTCAACCCGAGTCTATGTCCGCACTGCTCCTATGAGCAGTCCAGAAAGCTCAGCCTTTGCCTGTACACCCTCTCATGTGGTTAGTGCCTCCTGCGACCTTGGCCTCTCTGTTGGACCCCTCTCTGCTGTTGTTCAGATCCTTGTTGTGCACCTGCAGATCCCAGAACCACATGACGTGCCTGCCCTGGGTGGTGATTTTCCTCCTCCTCAGATATACTGTGGAATAGATCCATTGCACCCCCCCCCACCCCCGCCATCCTCATCTTATAAGCTTGAGAGGCTCCAAAATGTTGGTAAATATCTCGGTCTCAACAAAGAAATCTCAGCCTAAACACAAAGAACTCTCAACCAAGCAATTGCCTGAGAGAACTGAGTGACCAGCTGCAAAACCTGACCTTCTATTGAGATGTCTCAATCACAGGATTAAAGGTCCAAATGAGTTCCTGCTGCATTTCGCCTCCGTTTCAATGGTGTCTTTCAGAAGTCATAGGAAACGTGCAGGAAAAGTTAAATCTGTTTCTGTTGCAGAATCCACAAAAAATTAAGTACCTCAAGTGTTTCAATTACCTACATTGCCCCTTTAACAATTGGCCCTTTGGCTTTAAGTGGGGGTGGGACTTCTGGATTTCAGTTGAGCGTATACATCCAAACGCGCCTGGGTTAAATCCAGTTGAAGCTGAGATGCAGTCCCGCTTCCGACTTCTGTCATGTTGACCTCACACCTGCCCCCAACTCACCTGTTCTTGGGGGTTAAAATTCTCCCCATAGACTTCAGCGCAGTTTAGATATATCACAATAACTCAGCATCAGCTGAGCATCCTAATACAGGATAAAATTACACACAATGTCCAAAATTAATATAAAATTGTCAAGGCTATTTAAGGTTAGATTCCTTGTACTGCTGACAGTTTAACAGCTTTGAATAACAAATATGTCCAGGTGCATTTAAGTGTCCTTCAGTATGTTGCTGATGAACTGCTCGATTCATACAACCTCATCGTTCAGTGTTGGCTGAAGTAGAATAGGGCGGAGCTCCCTACCTGTGATCACTCGTATTCGCCTCAGGAATATCTGGAAGGTGATATTTCTTTGTTCTTCTGCTGTCTGCTTCTCTTCTTGGCAGACCTTAAACTTTCCCTTTGTTCTCTGAAACGTAACTCTTATATACAAGTGAGATACTAAAACAATTGCTTATATCTGACGGGATTTCTTTAACTTTTTGAAATTTCACTCTTAATACTTTCGCAGTTTCAAAGACTTGCTTCATAACTTACTCTGAACTTAGATTTATCTTGATCTTCCTGACTTCTCAAGACCTTCTTTTGTAGTTTCAATAGTTTTTTCTCCTCCTGTAAGTTACTGACTTGAGTGTGAAAAATGCAACTTTTTTATACATTTAGTGTTACAAAGTAAATCCCCTGTCTCCACTTACTTGAAGATTCATTTGTCACTGGGACTTATTTTTTAAATGTCATTTATTTTTGTCAGACACCCGTCAGGAATTTCTCATGGTCAAGTTTCAATCAGCTGAGCAAAATTAACATGACCTAATGATGTTTATTGTTCAACTCTTAAGTTTGATAAAAACAAGAATGCATTATTCTCTTGCCTAGCATCATACAAATATTACAGACTTAGTTACAATTGGTCTGTCTCTGGAGCAAACCAAAGAACATTTGAGCCAAGGATTGTCTGAATGAGAGGGCACAATTGGACCAGGGTTCCAGCAGGAGGGGACCGTAATTTGGGGCAGAAACTGAATCCAACAGGTTTCCGCCCCTCTAACTTGCCAGATAGGGCTCTTCAGGGAGAGTGGAGGCTTCTCCTGCCCAAAACCACCCCGGCAGTAGCACTCTGGGGGTGTTTCTGATGCGGTTCTCAGGCTACCTCGACATTCTGTGCACTACGGCAGTGCTAGGTTAGATTTAATATTTAGCAGTGAGCCTAAAGTTGAGTATCACAACAAATTTGCCAATGGTTGTTCTCTGGATTGGAATGCTAAAACACTGTTACATAAATATATTTAAAATTTGATTTCCATTCTGTATAAAAAAATGAAAATGTCGAATCAGATTATACACAACTTAGCAATTAATGAAACAAAACTGAATACCAAAGGTGAATCTGTCATTCTTACCACTCCTCTATCTAATAAATTGTGCATCGAAAGGTGAAGAAAAGATAAGGAACAAACTAAGAAGTAACTATTAATGTAACTTATAAATATTTCATATCTGATCAAGTAGGTCTATATTGGGCGCTGAAGAAGGAACTGAATGCAATTGGATTACAACCATGAGTCTTATCACTCAAAATGGCAAGAGGAACTTTCTTGATAGAAACACATCTTATAAACAGCCTTTGACCTTCTCTCCAAAAACCTTTTGGTTTCGGTAAGGAGGCTTCTCATTTCAACGGAATTGGATTTCCAGTAGTAACCACAAAAGAGGCTACTTTAAAAAATAGAGGCAGATGGCTGTAAAGACAATATTCAGTCAGTAATGAACAACATGCTTGACCCAGTTCATTTAGGAGGTGGGAGGGAATGGAAAAAAGCAACATCAATTATAAAACTTGTATGTACTAAAATGAAATGACCAATTTAATGAATTACAAATATGAGCAAATGTCAAGCTTTAGCTATCTCAGCAATAATGAGAGAGATTGTCCTTGCACACTGGATAGCGTGGGCAGGCCAAAATCGCTAACAACGAAGTACTGGAATATGCTGATGGAGTGATGTTATCAGCCATGGGTGAAGTGGGTAGCCCTGGTCTTCCAGCAACCATGCTGGCACATTGGTCTGGCTGAACAATGCAGGCATCTTTGACTGTTGGGGAACAAAGGAATCATGGCAGCTTCCAGGGAAGCATGCATTCACCTACAGAATGATATGCCTGGCATCCCTCACGAGCTGCATATTTACAGAATGAAAAGCATTCTTAATGATGAAATATAAGGCATCTTGAAATAGGACGTTTAATACCACATGGGTGGCTTAAATGATCCCTGGTACTCAGGATAATCCCTCCCTCCACTTGATAAAATTCAAATGCTTACTGACTCTGCTTTGGTGGGTGCATGGAGGGGAACATGGAGGTCTGACATCTGATAACTGCATGAACATGGCATCTGTCATCTATTTAATGCAGTGGTGCAGTGACTTAGGTCACCAGAGACTGAATGGAAACAAATGGTGGCATAAAAATTTAGAGCTATTTTTACCTTTAAGGTCACTGATGAGATTGTGTCCCTGGTAAAAAAAGGCTGCCAACAGCTAGCATAACTCATTTACTGTATCTAGAGGAAACCGCAGCCTGCTTACACACTGCCTATGGGAAAAATTCATATATGACCTCCTTGGTTTGTAAACCCTCTGGCATGAGTATCTACAGGTCAGGTGTTGCATGCGTACATGATGCCAGATTCTCCTTGCCATGTCCTCTCCCCTTCCATGTCCTCATCATTCTTTTTGTCAAAGCACAGGAACAATGGAATTTCAAATGAGAAATCCATTACTTCCCTAAAATGAATTTCACTTTTAAAATTCTGTGCAGAATTCAGCAACTCTCTTTAATGCCTTGTTTTCTAAGAGACTGGGATATTGACAGTCACTTTCAAACTTTAAAGCCTGCAGGATCACTGATAAGTGTTAGCAGTGACCTCCACTATGCTTTCGTGTTTCTGGAACACTGTACTGATCCCAACACTGCTATCTTTATAGTGGCAGTATTTCCTGGGGTGAGAACTGGGCGAAAACTGAGGAAAATCCGGGGGAGAAGAAGGCCATGCTCCCACCTTCATTTACAAACAATGGGGTGGGCAGCTCCTGTCACAGAATGGAGGGAAATCTTGAATGACAATTTTATGGGTGGTGTTTTGACAGAAGGCATCCACACCCCATTTTCCTTTTCATACTGCCCAAAAGTTGGGCTGGTTTCACCAGGGATATCTAGGCTGAAGTGTCAAACAAAGAATACAAATATCATGCTTTTTACTGAAATCAGTGGCTGCAAATGTCTTGAAAATGTATTAGTGAATAACATACTATGTGGGAAGAGTAGTCACAAATTCTATTTCTGTTGTTGGCTTCGATTGAAACCTTTGAGTTAACACAATTTCTCAAAATAGAATTATGAAAACCACATTCATTTTTATAATGACTCAATAGATTAAATGTGCTAATTGGCTTATTTATAAGTTTGTATGCCTATGCAAGAGAAAATATGAAAGAACCGAAGCACAAGGTGATAGAGCTCTTTGATTAGCTCAAGTATAGCAATCTCAAAATAGAACACACATTCCACTATTATCAGTAGCAGATTACTCCAAACATGTTCCATTTAAGAACACGCAAGGATAGATTTTACAAAGTTGCTCTCCCAACATGGAGCTTCGTATGCTGGGATTTGGTAAGCAAATCGTTTCCACCAATTTTGTGGGGCTTGCTGATGTCTACGCCTGAATTCCTTATATTCTCTCCTAGCACAGGGCAGCTCGGTGCCTGGAATGTTTAAGCGAATACATTTAAGGGGAAGCTAGATAAGCACATGAGGAAGAAAGGAATAGAATCATAGAATAGTTATAGCACAGAAGGAGGCCATTCGGCCCATTGAGCCCATGCCGGCTCTTTGTAAGAACAATCCAGTTAGTCCCATTCCCCCGCTTTTTCCCCGTAGCACTGCAAATTTTTTCCCTTCATGTATTTATCCAATTCCTTTTTGAAAGGCACAATTGAATCTGCTTCCAACACCCTTTCAGGCAGCGCATTCCAGATCAAAATTACTCACTGCGTAAAAATGTTTTTCCTCACGTCGCCTTTGGTTCTTTTGCCAATCACCTTAAATCTGTGTCCTCTGGTTCTCGACCCTTCTGCCAATTGGAACAGTTTCCTGTTATTTACTTTATCTAAACCCTTCATGACTTTGAACACTTCTATCAAATCTCCTCTTAATCTTCTCTGCTCTAAGGAGAACAACACAGCTTCTTCAGTGTATCCACGTAAGTGAAGTCCCTCAACTCTGGAATCATTCCGGTAAATCTTTTCTGCACTCTCTCTAAGGTCTTCACATCATTCCTAAAGCGTGGGGCTCAGAATTGGACACAGTACTCCATTTGTGGTCGAACCAGTGTTTTATAAAGGTTCAACATAACTTCCTTGCTTTTGTACTGTATGCCTCCATTTATAAAGCCCAGGATCCCGTATGCTTTTTTAACCGCTTTCTCAACCTGTCCTGCCGCCTTCAAAGATTTGTGCACATATACCCCCAGATCTCTCTGTTTCTGCACCCCCTTTAGAATTGTACCATTTAGTTTATGTTGCTGCTCCTCATTCTTCCTGCCAAAATGTATCACTTTGCATTTCCTGCATTGAATTTCATCTGCCATGTGTCCCCCCATTCCACCAGCCTCTCTATGTCCTCTTGAAGTCTATTACTATCCTCCTCACTGTTCACTACACTTAGAACATAAGAACATAAGAAATAGGAGCAGGAGTAGGCCATACGGCCCCTTGAGCCTGCTCCACCTTCAATCAGATCATGACTGATCTTCGACCTCAATTCCACTTTCTTGCCTGATCCCCATATCCCTTGATTCCTCTACAGTCCAAAAATCTATCTCTCTCAGCCTAGAATATACTCAACGACTCAGCATCCACAGCCCTCTAAGGTAGAGAATTCCAAAGATTCACAACCCTCTGAGTGAAGAAATTCCTCCTCATCTCAGTATTAAATGGCCGACCCTTTATTCTGTGACTATTCTCCCTAGTTCTAGACTCTCCAGCCAGGGGAAACAACTTCTCAGCACCTACCCTGTCAAACCCCCTCAGAATCTTATATGTTTGAATGAAATCACCTCTCATTCTTCTAAATTCCAGCGAGTATAGGCCCATTCTACTCAATCTCTCCTCATAAGTAAACCCTCTCGTCCCAGGAATTAAACTAATGAACCTTCGGTCCTAGTACTTCTAAGTTTTGTGTCATCTGCTGATTTTGAAATCATTCCCTGTACACCCAAGTTCAAGTCATTAATATATATTGAAATATATATTGAAAAATATATATATAAATAATATGTATTGAAGAAAGTGGTAGTCCTAGTACCGTCCCCTGGGAAACACCTTCCTCTAGTCCGAGAAACAACCGTTCACCACTCCTCTGTCACTTAGCCAATTTCGTATCCATGCTGCCACTGCCCCTTTTGTTCCATGAATTTCAATTTTGCTGACAAGCCCATTTTGTGGTACTTTATCAATCGCGTTTTGAAAGTCCATATACACAACATCAACCGCATTGCCCTCATCAACCCTCTCTGTTACCTCATCAAAAAACTCAATCAGGTTAGTTAATCACGATTTGCCTTTAACAAATCCATGCTGGCTTTCCTTTATTAATCCACACTTGTCTAAGTGACTACAAATTTTGTCCCGGAAGGATATGCTGATAGGATTAGACAAAGAGGGGTGGGAGGAGGCTCGCGTGGAGCATAAACACTGGCATAACACTCGCGTGGAGCATAAACACCAGTTGGGCCAAATGGTCTATTGCTGTGATGAAGACGTCATGTAATTCTATGTAACGCCAACTCATTATGCCTACCCAGAAAGTGTTGCTTCTGAAATATATATCAAGTTCTTCGACTGGTACAGAGAAGTCCACCGTCACATTTTACCTCCTGCCATTGCTGTGGTAATAACTAGCTAATTTGTTTATTTCCTGACTCTCGGGAACATTCCCAAAAAATAACAAAAACAATGTAAGACATACATTGAAGTGCAATTGATACAATGCGCTTTCTATCATTAGGGGACATTCTAGTATTCAGTTAACAATATGCAAGTATTACCTTCCTCCTCAGAATTACAAGGTGAAAATAATCATCTCCAAGAATGAGCCTGTTTAGCAGCTAAAAACATTAAGTAAAGAAAATTCAGTAACTACATCTTACAGTAATGTGATAAAAAAAAGTAACCATAGCACTCTCTGGTAGTATGCAGGAGAGATGGGCTATGCCAAAACTAGAACCATACTGAAAACTATGATATTCATAACTATCTACAATTCCAAATGATTTGGAGGTTTCCTTGACCTTTGAGAATATCTTCGAGTAGGATTTACAGTGGGTAAACTGGGATTGTTAACAGCAGCTGTAGATGGTAACTTCTCAGGTTCAGTTTCAATATTGCCCAAGGTTCACAACTTTATTTGGAGCAATTCTTGGCTCCTGAACCTGTTCCATTAACTGTCGATTCATCTGTGGTATAAGCTTGTTCGGGATGCCTCTCATTCTTCGGAATAGTTATTGCATTTGTTGTATGTCAGGATCATCAGAAACTCCTTCTCGTTCACTTTGTGACTGCCTTCCAAAATCTGCATAGGATGGTTTGAAATCTGGGCCCCTGGACGGCATTCGTGAGGGTTGGAAAGGTCTTGTCATTAGCTTGCTCCAGTTAATCTTATCAAGAACAACATTGTTGATTGCTGGCAAACCATCTGGTTTCTGGATACTGGCTGGTATGAACTGGAATCCAAGGAGAAATTCCAGTCATATCACTTCTTGCCCTCTGGATTGAGAAATTTCCATTGCTCTTCTTTGAAGCCACACACCAGACTGTCATCAGGGATTTCTTTGGTGCTGGTCTCAGTGTTTTCACTTCCAGAAATGGTCTCCAAATCATTCCGTTCAGGTTTTACCACAGGAATGCTCGGCCTTGCCCAGTTGCAATTTTTTCAATTGTGCCCTCACGCTCCACGCAATCGAATTCCACTGATATCCTTTCCTTTAGAGCATAGGGTACTGCTCTGGGCTGCAAATATTTTGGCTTTCCCTCCTCCTTCACACTAAGGTGCACCTAGATGGCCTTTGCTGTATCAAGTCTCAGACTGAATAAGGACTTGTACTCTTCCATGAGTACGTCCACAGGTCTTGGAGTGGTGATCTTATTATTATTGGCACAGTTTAACTTCAGGTTACAAAACCAATCTCGGACCATCAATGAGGGACCTTTGCTCTTAACTACAATTACAGGCAATTGTTTTGTCTGATTTTCTTATTAATTTGGATGATTATTTTCCCTAGAACTGGCAATGGGTGGCCAGAAGTGCTTTTCAGTATAATGTTTTTTTGTACGGCAATTTTCCAAAACATTTTCTCATATGATTTTGATACCATAATAGTTACCACAGCCACAGTGTCCCCTTCAAATTCACATTTAATGCCTTCTACCCACATGGAATTATAATTTCGCATTGCCCCTTTCCTGTAATGGAATATACTTGAAAACGCGTCCCTGCTTCATCCATCTCACCTTTAGCACAATTTCTTCCTCAGGTTCCTCGTTGGAATTGGCATAATGGATGCTGGATTTTTGTCTATTCTTCTGTTGATGCCTCACAATGTTATCTTTTCTTCTCACTGCCTCCAATCTAGCAATATTTATTGGCTTCTGGCAACACTTAGCTAAATGGCTTGATTGCATGCAGTTATGACATTTAACCTTCTTACAAAAACATCAGTCTGCATGATGATTATTTTTTACCACACCTCTAATATGGTTCAGCAACTGTGTTCACTCTGGTGTTTTTGGATCCTGTGCCATGTAACTTGCTACAATCCCCTTCCCAAGTGCTATTTCAAGAGCTCTATTAGATATGAGTCTGTTTTCTACCAACAGTTTCCTCTGTATCGACCTTTTCTTCAAACTGCAATCAAAGTGGTGTCTTATTGCATTGTCAAGAAACCTACCAAAGTCACATGTTTCCGACAGTTTCCTCAGTCCTGCCATAAACGAAGAAACATTTTCATCATTTGTGGGTCGGGCTCATTGAAATTGTGTGCTTTTCTTCTCTGCCTCTGTTCAATGTCATTCTCTCCTCTTAAGCTGCCTCTGCCAGATTCTACAATTGAAGATATTCTTTAAAAGTGGCACAAAAAAACCAGACACATGCCATCCATTATAGCTACCTGACAGTCAAGCACTTTCCTACTTACCCAGCACTTTCATACTTACCGTACTCACACCTCTGAACTACCACCATGTCTTTCAAGCTGCAGCTCCACTTGGTGACTGACAAAATGAATGGAAGGGAAAGATTTCCTGTGCCTCACAAAACATTTCATGTTTTGTCACCAAGTCACAATGACTCTTTAAATTACTTGCATGCTCTGTACTCATCCTTTCACAGCAGGTGGAATATAGGCTGTCTCCAAATGCTGAAAGCATTTCTTAAGTTTTGTTTTTAAAGGAGGAGGTTCCCCATACTGGTCTTTGGGGAATATCCAAAGACTAAAAGTGTCTTTGTTCTGTTTTTAAAAGAGGAGAAGGATACCCACATCCAGTGAAAAAGAACCCACTGATGGCAGATCAACCAACCCGCACTATGTCATTTGCTGCCTTGTTCACCATGTGGAGTTGGTTCTCCACATTATTTGGATGGAGGCCATAGAGATAATGGACAAGGGGAGAGGTCGGTGGCTTCCTGACAGACCAAGGTAAGCATTCTTCAAGTTCTTTGTCTTGATAGCCCTTCAAACACACATCTGCCCATGGCACAGTATTGGTCTTGCTACTGTGCACACCCATTAGCCACATATCCTATGCTAAAATTTCTGTTTGTGTAGGGGGTTCCCAAGATGAAACATCAACCACAAAGACAAAGCAGGAAGCTGGCCCATCACCTGAGCACTCCTCAGCACACAGGCACTAGAACAGAAACTTCCAAATGAGGGGAATTAGACATATGGGGCTCAATTTTGAAATGCTGGCAGGCTGGCAGCGGTGGAGGTTGGGGGGGGGGGTGTGAAGGTGTGCGTGGCAAACCCAAATAAACAAAACTTACCGTTTCCGATGCGATCGCATTGTCATTGATGGTGATTAACGTGCTCTCTGGGTTTTGCGCCCGGCAGCCAGCCTGATTGACAGGCTGGCTGCCGTCAGGAGCTGCAACACGAGGTGGGGGCGAGAGAAAGAGAGAGAGTGAGACGTTATCCATCGCTTCAACGAAAAATTGGGGGGGGGGGGAAGAGGGGAAGATCGGGGGGACATCGTGGGGGGGTGAAGAGGGGAAGATCGGGGGGACATCGGAGGGGGGTGAAGAGGGGAAGATCGGTGGGGTAAAGAGGAGGAGATTGGGGGAACATCAGGGTGGTGAAGTGGGGGACATTGAAGAGGGAGACATTGGACATCGGAGCAGGGTGGAAAGATAGGCTGATTTTGTGTTTTAGCTTCATGCAATGGTTTCTTATTTAATTTATTTTGTTTTTTTTTCCCTGATCCGCCCTTCCAGGCATGAATCAGGAGAGGTGGGCAAGCCGCCCAGGTAAGTTAAAAATCGTTCCAACTACCTAATATGTCACAAGTAAAGTGCCTTAAGAACCTCATTTGGCTCTTTAGTTATCATCCTGCCAGCTTTAATTGACGGTGGGACTTCCGGATTCGGGACGACCGCACGCACACAGGTGCGTCCATGGATAAATCGGAAGTCGGTGGGTCAGAGCCGGCTTCCGAACCCGAACGGGATTTCCCCAATTTTTGGAGTCCCCCCCGCCCCCAATGCACCCGCAATTTCCCAGGAAATTTGAGCCCATAGAGTTGTGATGGAGCACTTGGTGATGTGCGCAACGAAAGTGAGAAGGAGCCTCAGGTCCAACATGTTTTAGTGAAGATAGTGAGCATTGGAAGGGAACATGATGGCCACATTTTTGGTGGTTGAGAAATGGTCTCAAATATGGCATGCATGAAGATTATATCACCCTGTGCATGATTTTCCAACCATTTAGTCAGAAATTAATGCACAATTTGTGCCTGAATTTCTGATATGTGCACTTGACGAGTGTGCATTCCCATCTGGAGCACTTATCGGATAGTGACTCTGATGCAGTGGAAGTCATTTCTGGTGAGAATTTAGTGCCTACGAAGTGCTCTAGATTCTTGGGCTACCTTCTGCTCCTCCACTACTAAGAGAAATCCATCCATATTCGCTGCAATCATGATGTGGGGTAAAAAATCTCTACTACATATTTCTCTGATACTTTTACAAATCTTCGCTGATTAACTCCAAGCCTGTCCTTCCATTATACATACAATTTTCAAAGAGCTTTTAAGTATCTCCCATGATTGATCTTTAACAAGGCCTCAACAAGCACAATTCCCTCCCTCCAACCTCAAAATCTTTTCACAGAGTTTGTTAATCCATTTTTTGGAGTGGTAGGTTTCACTGTTCCTCTAAGCTGCGTGCGTGCGCGGCTGCGCAGCAGTTTGTTGTATGCCGCGCACGTAATCATTCCATCCACGAACCAAACCAGTGCTCTCTGGTGGAGACGCTGCTGAGGTGACATTAACTACCAATCACTTTGCGGCAAGGGCAGGAGTTAAAGTTAGGTTGGACGGGAGCGTTGTACTGAGAATGTCGGAATGTAGCACGAAACAGGCGGAAGATTGGAGGAAGAGGTTAGAGGAACAAAGACTGAAAATAGAGAAGTAACGAGCTGTACTCGAGGAACGGCAGCAACTAAAGCTTAAAAAATGAGGGTGTGTATCATTGCAGCTTTATTCCAGGAATTAGCAATGCTGGAAGGCTGGCAGTTCCAGATGCAACATCTTTCCTGAGAGAGCCTGGAGACAGAGTTTGAACTGCAGTTTCCACTGATGTTCAGAATCTAATATGGTGACAGACTTAATAGTTTCTGGCCCAGCCGCTAGACAATTACCTCATCAATTTCCTTTAAGAGGTGAGGCAACATTGACCGTAGCAGAATCAGTGGGTCAAATATATGAAGAAACAACAGCCCTGCACTGAGTTCCTTTTGGGTAGGCCCAATTAGAATAGCTTGCTCCAAGTAAAACCTTTGAGATTTGCAACTCAGCTTTAACTAGAGTACATCAACTTCTTACAAGTATTTTTCAATTATAAACATAATTTTGAAAAAATATTATTGCAATTCTAGATGACACCAAATCATTTTCCTTCTTCTGTTCAAGTGGCTTTAGGGCCTGTTACTATGACGACTAATATCTAGGACCATGAAACTGGTCTTTGCTTCTAACACAAAAGCGGCATTAGCAGATCTGCACCCCGTTTTACACCCCGCCCGATTCTTTTCCATTAATGCCTGGTTTTGCACCACCGATGAAGACCAATTTCACCTTGTAGGACTCCAGATGGCAGTGATTATGATTACTCAGATGAGCGGTTGCCAACTTTGCTCCATTCTGTCACTCCCTGTGCCAACAATAATGATCAAATTGTCCTTGCTATTAGTTGAATCTCAGGGGTACTAAGCTTTTAGACAACTGCTTATAAGCATTCAAAATCTTTCCTACGCTGTACAGAATGACTGCACAGGGTTGAAGTCTACTTTGTGGATTTGTTTGCATTAATGTCTGCATTGGCAGGATGGTACTTTTGAATATGGCTGTGGTATAGAGACTGCGGCAAGCACTGGTACGGGGCAGGATGGCATAACTTTTTGGGGTGGGGGGTGTTGAGGGCAGGGACGGGGTCACAGCAAACACTGAGACATCACGGTGTCCAAACTTCAAAATGTTAAGAGTGAGTCTGGACAGTATTCAGTTGTTCAGTTGCTGGACCAACAACCTCAGAGGTTGAGAGTTCAAATCCCACCAGGGTAAGTTGTAAAACTGAATTCAATAACTCTGATCATTTGTGGCCTTACATCAGAAAAAGACCATGGAAGCAGCCGGATTGTTGTAAAAACCCAACTGGTTCGCTAATGTCCTTCAGGGAAGAGAGCCTGTTATCACTATCTGGTCTGGCCTACACGTGACTCCAGTCTCACACAATGTGGTTGACTCTCAATGCCCTCAGTTCAACCAGCGATGGGCAATAAATACAGCCTTGCCAGCGTCACCCACATTATATAAATTTATCAGCCAATATAACATTAAATTGTTAAAATTATCCATGACTTTGTACATTTGTTCTATTTGTTATATACCCTGAATAATGTTTTTTTAAAAAGATGTTCTATTCAAAGTTGTGATTTTTTTTTTACGGTGGCGCACGCAGCCTTTATATCAGTGTACAAACTCAAATTCATTTGGCAGGTGGCAGAAAAAAATTAGAGGGAATATTGGCAGGAATCCTCATAGAAGTACCAAATAGGGATAATAATCCAATGCATTTTTTCCATAAATTTCACCAATTTTTACTCACTTCTGATTTTTAGTTAGATTTAGCAAAGACAGGAATTTTGGCCCCTTGTTCTTTGAAATCGCACATTTCAAAGCCATGCATTCCTGTGATTTCATTAGTAAGTCATTAATTTTGGAGAAATAAAGCTTTCTTCTATTTCTCATTTTGAGGAGTGTCAGGCCCATCGCATTGTTGATTATTTGAATTTTCATCTCTATGATTAGGCTATCTTAAGTCTTTTGTTAAGTCGGTTTCATAGAAGTCTAATTGAACTTGCTATTGGCAACTTTTCTCTTTGGTGAAGCAGCCTGTGTGCCAAATAGTAGAATGACAGCAGTCACTCAGTTGGGTCTCCAATTACATTTACGTCAATGGGTTTCTTTTTTCAGTGTTATTATGAAGCAGGGATGTGAGTTTTTAAGGAGGAACAATGCAGAAAAGCTCCATACTAAGTTTTGCCTGTTTGCACTCCTCGCGACATAATGCTGTACATTCTCCTTCATTCTGTAACGGAATTTACTGCAGATACCCTTCTCTCAGACACAGTTGATTTCACAAATGATTGTAAAATTGCCTCAAGAGAATAAAGCAACGGAAAAAAAAACAGCTTGACAGAACACTAGAGCCATACACTTTCATAAATAATAGCACATGATTAAACAGCTACAGGAGAGAACTGCTATTATATTCAGGTTCTAAAGAGTGATGTGACTAGAACTCTCATCAATTTCTCCTATCTTTCATTATTGGAAGTTGTCTTGTATTTCTTCTTGACGTCTTTGACACGTTCATTTTAGCTGTGTATTATATCGTGCGGTGTCATTTTAAAAAGAATCACTCAGCAGCTGCTCTGATTTGTCTCTTCATGGTTATTCATAGTCTATAATACAACTTGTTTTGTTTTGCATGTTACTTTGTCCTTGAGGGTGAAGAGGATTCAGCAACTCACTGAAAATTTAGAAAAGAATCCACTGGAAAAAAATGAAGCCGACGTTTTTCTCTTTTGGCAGATTATGGGTTAATAGCCTGAATGCAAGCCGGCTGGTTCACGGTCACAGAATAAATAAAATTCTGTTTTATTGCATAATATTCAGGAATTTTTAAATGGTATGTTTGGATCAAATTCCAATATTTTGTCTGTTTATAATTATGGTTACTGGTTTGTAGCAATAAGTGAAGAGAAATTCTGTTACAGGGTTTCTGGGAAATGTAACAAATTTGTGATCTCATTCTGTGATTTTGTTCATTTTTCTGTGAAATCCGCAAACCACTGGCCTTGGAGAATTCAACAGAGCAATTATAAAATGCCTTCAGGCCCCATTTTGTTTGTGTAATCTGCAATTTGAAAACCTGCTCATGCTATCAGAAGTGTACCAGCCAATGAGAACCCAAGTGTAATAAAGTTGTTTTCACACTTGTCCCGATCTCTTCCAGCAGGACCACCAAAGAGACATCACAGAAACTGGGAGCTTTCCTGCAACTCAGGCTGACTCTGTTTCTTGCTGCACCACTTCCACAGCGAAATCTTGCACAAGGGAATGCAACCTTGCTTTAAGAGGTGCAGTCGCGCTTTACATAAGCCTTTGGCTGACCCGCCAGAAATTGTAGGGCTTGTGCATAGAGTGGATGTGTTGAGAGGTGTAGAAGAAGCAAAATGGAAAGAGGATGGGGCGGTGATAAATGTAAAGGGAATTGCGTGTAATGTGAAGTGAGGAAGTAGTCTGGCACAAACCCTACACATCTCCACTTACCTTTTCAACAGCCACTCACTCTTGCCCTCTCTGAAAGATAAGACAGCACATAATGCCAAGGAGAGGACCAGGACTGGTGGAGGAGTCCCCCAACATCATCGCCCTCACACAGGCAGAGCAAGAAGCCTTGGACATCACAGCCCAGGCAGGGTCAGAAGCATTGGACCAAGAGAGGCTGGTGCTATACCAAGCAGGATGCCTGCATATTACTTGTATCCCTTCATTCAACTCAGCACAGATGCAGCAAGCTTAGAAATTTCAACCTGCATTCTCCAAACTGTTACCTGATCATGTGCAACTTCTCTACCCCATCCTAACTCTTCTCCCATTTCTGTGTCTTCTTGGGCCTTCTTTACACCAAGAGGCTCCAGCAGAAGAACAAACCTCGGAAGAGGACAATCTCTCTGAGGATGCAGCTTCAGGTGCTCTGCCGCTCCCAGGCATCAGCTCAGTCATTGGCTTTCTGCGGGGACCTTTTAGTGAGCTGGAGAGGTCTGCAGGGTGGGGAAATACCCAGCATAAGTGGGCAGCAGCAGCAACGAATGGCATAAACAGCAGAGAGACCTCACTGGTGTGTGAGGCCCTCTCCCAGCTCTGCTGAAGACAACAGACATGAGGACTTCCAGGCTCCAGCCAAGAGAAGAAAGCTGCTGTCCTCATACAAACAGCCATACAAGGTATTGCAAAGTGTGCCAACGAATTTCAGCACTATGGCTGAGAGAGTGGAGGAGTCGGCATCCAGCCTCTGAGGTGTCATCTCGCATGGCATTACCACTCTGCAGTATACCTGATAATCTGATATCCTCCAGGAATGCTGCAACTGGGTCCTCACAGCAGGAGTCCATGCTAGCACGATTTGCAGCTTTGGTGGAAGCTCAATGGATGTCATACAGAGTCAGGGCTCCACAATGGGGAGATTGGTGGATTGAATGAATAGGGGCTTTGAGGGGGTCGGTTATCTCCTGCAATTTGCTCTCCTGCAGATTACTAGAAGCGATGAGTCCCAATCCCAAGAGAGTGACAATGGCACCATGGGAGCAGTATGTGCTGGGCACTCTCAGGAAGTTAGCACATCTGAACAATTCTCCCCCCCCCCCCCCACCCCGATCCCTGCCCCAACCAGTACCCGCAATGGTGCCAGCAAGTCAACTAGCCCAGCTTGCATTGGCAGTAGCCAAGTTACAGCAGGCGGGGCCTCACAGGCTCGAGCACCCAGAAGCCCTGGCCATGAGTATCTCAAGAGTCCCCATATGAGGAACAGCAGCCTTCCACCAACACTGCTCAGACCACTAGGAGTAGTAGAGTTAGTAAACCTTCTTTAAAGAAAACCACTATGGGTTGTTGATCTGGGTTAGAAATGATTGGAAGGCATTTATTATGTTTGACATTAAGTTCATCACCTTTAGCACACTTAGCACTTTGGTCTGCAGAGTGGTTTAATAGCAGCTTAATAGCAGCTTAATAGCAGCTTAATAGCAGCTCCTTATCCTGCATGGTCAGGATGTAATTGATATAAAAGTTGTTTGAATTATTTGAATGTTCTTTAATGCAGGGTGAAGGGAGTGGTGAAGAATGTAACAAGAGCCATTATGTAGAAGGCCTCTCTCTAAGTTCTCAGGGCAGGGGTGTGAGAAGATCAACAGAATCACTGAGCTATGAGCTGATTCCTGACAATTTTGTCTGCAAGGCGTTGATGTGGCCCTCGTTCCTTTGTTGCTTCCTCGCCTTCCCCTAGATCTTTATCGTCTGACGACAACTGTTGCTGCAGCTCTTCTTCCTCCAAATCCAGTCCTCTCTGTCATGTAACATGCAGCAGACCACGATGATGCATGACGCTCTATCTGGGGCATATTGTACGGAGCTGTCCAAATGGGCCAGACATCTAAACCTCTGCTTCAGAATTTCTATTGTGCGCTCAATATTTGTTTTGATTGTATCAGTGCTGCTCGGGTGTGATGGGGTTGCGCAGGGGTGTCATCAGCCAGTCTGTAGGGGGTATCTCGTCCCCCCAGCAGCCATCATGTCATGCTTCTCACAGGGTCAAATAGCAGAGTGACTGAATATAAAAGCATCGTGACAGCTCTCTGGGTACCTTGCACAGACCTGCATGATGTTGATCGGCTGGTATCCTTTTCTGTTGATGAATGTTGCTGGCTCGTGTTCTGGTTCCCTAATGGCCACGTGTGTACAGACAATCACACCCTGCACTCGAGGGAAGTCAACCACTGGTCCAGCAGGCAACAGGTCCTGCTGCAGGAGGCTGCAGAGGTCTGCAACAGCCTGCCTGGAGAAGCACAGACTCCTCCCACACTGCTCCTCAGTTAGATTCCAGAAGGTGAGTCTTGGCCGGTAGACCCTGTGTACTGCGTTTGGCCTCCTGCGTGCAGCCCACTTCACCTGATGTATTCTGAGAGGCCCAGGTGCTGGTGGTGTTTGCTGAGGATGCTGCTGCTTCTCTTCCTCCTCCAAGTCTTGGTCCATGCAGACAAAAGAAGCAAGAATTTCTCCCATAGTAAGTAGAGAAACCAGACTGACGGGTTGCTAGGTCCCAAAACTATAGAAGTCGTGACCTGGAAGCTGGAAACACTCCTGGCAATCCAGACAGCAAATGATCTTGTGATCCAGTGAGCTACAGCTGAGAGCCACCTTTTAAGAGCTCTTAGACACCAATCCCACTAACTTTTGGTGGCGGGTCTAAGATTGGGCCTGGCACCCGTAAATACAATGGGGGGGTATGACATCATCAGAGCACAAATTTGATCTGTTAATTAGGACCCTGCCAGCCTGGGGTGGACACCTGACATGTAACCAGAAACAGGTTAGTTAAAATGGCAGGGGGTGGGAATGGTGCGGGGAGGTCCCAGACCAAATTATAATTGCGCCCTCTACCCCCACCTACACTGTTCCCACTGGATAGTTTGGATTAAAATCAACCCACAAAACTCACCCGCCGATAACTGGGAGCAAATGTTAAGAACCTATGAAGAAAAAACTTACCCTTCAATCCTGATTCAAAGCTTTGCATTTAAATATGCTTTGTATTATGATATTATGTGTTACTTAGGTCAAAGGTAGCAAATAAACCTCATGTTGCATAAGAAATACTTAAAGAATTACGTATATTATGGCAGATAGCATAGGCCTATACAGCGACATACAGTGATAGTCATTATCTAATATAACTAAAAACATTCCATAGGGCCAGTAATCGCCCAGTTGATCTACCTAACTTCAGTGTTAGACATTTAGAAGTTCTATTATAAGGTCAGACATATCAATTTGACATGACTTGGATCCCATTGAGAACGATAAGTGCCCTATGTTACCTTATTGATATAGAACTGCTCCACGCAACCAATCAGCAGTGGTAGAAATTTCAGACACTTAAGAGAAAGTAGCTTGAAATACTATCTTATCTTGGGGGAAATAAATATTGAATAGGTCTAGGGAGGCTACTGCCTTTTAAAAAGTAACAGTGCAGCTACAATTCAGGTGGCCAAGCTCAAGTACTGCAGTGAAGAGCCTGGAATGGTAAACATAATACCAAGTTGTAACATGTATGAGGATTACAGTGTATAATGAAATATATAAGTATAAATATATACACCCATTAAGTATATAATATCGCCAAAAAAAATTATCAGTCCCAATAAATGTCAGCATCATTTTGCTATGAAGTTTATATCAGTGTTGGAGCTTTCAGCATCACATTATGTCATAACCCGTTTCTGGTTCCAAGCAAAATATTTCAACGGTAATCTTGTTCCCATGAGATGCAACACACATTTACAGTAAAGTTATTTCAACTTTACATTCAATGGGAATTAAACATTTGTTTATGTTTCTGTGCATTAGATATCAAAATAACAGAGTGTCTCACCTCCTGGCTCCCCAAAGCCTTTCCACCATCTACAAGGCACAAGTCAGGGGTGTGATGCTATAGTCTCCACTTGCCTGGATGAGTGCAGCTCCATCAACACTCAAGAAGCTCAACACCATCCAGGACAAAGCAGCCCACTTGATTGGCACCTCATCGACCACCTTAAACATTCACTCCCTTCACCACCGGCGCATCGTGGCTGCAGTGTGTACCATCTACAAGATGCACTGTAGCAACTCGCCAAGGCTTCTCCAACAGCACCTCCCAAACCCACGACCTCTACCACCTAGAAGGACAAGGGCAGCAGGCGCATGGGGACACCACCACCTGCACGTTCCCCTCCAAGTCACACACCATCCTGACTTAGAAATATATTGCTGTCTCTTCATCGTCGCTGGGTCAAAACCCTGGAACTCCCTAACAGCACTGTGGGAGAACCTTCACCACACAGACTGCAGCGGTTCAAGAAGGCGGCTCACCACCTCCTTCTCAAGGGCAATTAGGGATGGGCAATAAATGCTGGCCTTGCCAGCGACACCCACAAGTTATGAATGAATAAAAAAAGGGTGCAATTATGAAGAAATTGGAACAAGGGCAATGCTCAACAAATGTCACCCTGTGGGCACAGGAAGGAAGTCAGATTTCTTAGCCTAAAGTGTGCTCTAAGAATCTTGATTTGTTAAGTGATGCTTAACATTGTATTTGAATTGTATGCTTTGTCACCATTTTTGAACTACGGGTGTAAGAAAGTCACAAGTTGGCCATTTTGCTCTAAACCCAAAATTAGACTAGGTTGCCATGTTGCAATTAAACATAGTGCACCTACCTTGCAGCCTTTTTTCACCTTGCGGCCTGGATCTTTTCTCACCCTCTAATTGTAGAGATAGCCCATGAGGCTGGACTGCAGGAAGGTAATCAGATGGTGGTTGTGAGGACAGCGGTGATAAGGATGGCAAAACTGTTGGTGTATTGGGGAGAGAAGGAATGGTTCAGGTGAAGCTCCCTTGGATAAGTTGCTCTCTAAGTGACTGGTGGGTGATGCTGCTGCACTTCCTTCTTCTCAAGTTTTTGCTGCCCAGGAGGTAGTAAGGGCTGGTCCCTCATTATTGCAAGGTTATGCAGCATGAACCACACGACTACAAATCTGGATACACAATCAGGGCTATACTGAAAAGCTCCTCACGAACGGTCCAGAAAGCAGAAGTATTGCTTGAGCACGCATCCTCCTCCTCCATGTCGTCATGCCCAGGTGGTGGTAAGGATTGATCCCCGTGTATGGTAAAATTATGCAGCACGGGTGCTTCACCCCACGGAAAATTTGGAGACAAGGGCAGAGGTATACTTCAGAGAACGGTTCAGGTAATGGTACCATTGTTTGAGCTGACGGCTTGGTCAATCAGATGTCTGGTAGTGGCATGGCTGTCATTGTAGGCCAGAGCTGCATCTGTGCCCTGGTTTCTGGCAGGAGTCATGCCTCATGTCTGGAGAGAATGTCCCTTGTTGTCAAGTAACCACCTTGTGACCTGATGGTCTGGTTGGAATAGTGGTGGGACAGAGGACTGGTGAAGGCTGAAGGCACCATGGCTGCTGCCAGGAAACTGGGCAAGACCTGCATTATACACTGCCTGTGGTTTCAAACAAACTGGACATCGAGGGAATGGAATCCCTTTCTATTCCAAAAGATGCCAGGCTGGTGATGAAGAGCATGCTGGGCAATGTGGGTGCAGTCTATGACCCCTTAGACTCTGGGGAAGTCTGCAATGCATGTAAAGCCTAATGCTCTCTTGTCCTGCTTCGCCTGGTCCTTGGGGAAGGAGATGTAGGTGTTCCTCCTGGATTAGAGAGTGTCGGTCACCTCTCTGATACAGCAGTGTAAAGCGAACTAAGAGATGTTGCTGATGCCACCTGCTCCAGCCTGAAACGACTCTGTGGCATAAAAGTTAAAGGCCACAGCGAGTTGAGAGCCACAGGCAGCGCTGTCCATTCCCTGGTTTGGGGCTCCAGTTGTGACTGAAACTGGTGACAGAGCTCCATTACAGCAGGCACTTCACATATTGCTCCTGGTCAGGGTTGAGATAGGAAAAGTATTCCCTGAAGATCCACCATGGATAGAGCTTCCTGCACAGTGCCCTCCTCCTCCTTTTCTAGCTGCTCCTGCTCATTCCTGTCTTCGTTGCTGCTTCCCTACATACTCCAGCCCCAAAGGCAGACCTAACAGATCATCAATGAGTTAAATGAAGTGTTTCCAAGGCAGATAAGCAGTCCAGCACGAGCAAAAGGTTGTTTCCAGAACTCACATCAGTAGTGAAATGGAGAAAATTGCCAAAAAAAGGCCCAGAAGTTGACCAGCAGCCTAACAGGGCAAACCAGCAACTAGCCTGCATGAAGAGGATGTGCCCTTTAAATAGTGCTCCCGCAGGGTCCTTGCTGACTGTTAGCGCCATGATTTGCTGAGCGAATTTATCACATGGCAAATCAGGCACTGGGGCAGACCAATTTCACAAAAGTGTCCTACAACACACATACGACCCTCATTTTAATATTCTAGTGAGCTTTTTGAATATGCCCAAGGGGGCGGCCAATGCAATACGGTGAGTGGTGCACTTCCAGCGCTAGACAGGCACACGCCACCCACCATATTGCACCCGTAAGGCACCTGTTTCATGCCAAAAAAAGTGCACAGCATGATCCTATTTCTAGACTTTCAATTCCTGTGTTTTTAAGCTTGGAAACTCCTTGGGCTCGATATTACCATGGCGGTGGGTTTGCAGCGGGGGGTCGACTGGGCGCGTGGGTAACGCGCCCGGTGAAATCAGTGTGCTCCGCACGGAATCGCAGGTTAATTGGAGCCACTTACCTGGTCTTATGGGTTCCCCGCTGCTGAGCTGCGCGGCGGGCGGGCTGTGCATGCGCAGCAACGTCTGTCAGCTGGAGGAGCTCTATTTAAAGGGGCAGTCCTCCACTGACTGATGCTGCAGGAAATAGGAAAAATTACAGCATGGAGCAGCCCAGGGGGAAGGCTGCTCCCAGGTTTAATGATGCCTCACTCCAGGTATCATTGGATGGGGTGAGGAGGAGGGGGAGAACAGAGATCTTCCCCCTGCGGGCGGAAGGAAGCGGCCTGCCCCTGCCACCAAGAAGGCCTGGCTCGAGGTGGCAGAGGAGGTCACCTGCACCACCAACATATCGCCCACCTGCATACAGTGCAGGAGGCGCTTCAATCACCTAAGTAGGTCAGCCGAAGTGAGTACACTTACTCATTCCCCTCCCCTCCATCTGGCACATCACCGCCCCCACCCCACATCTCCTTCTGCACAGTCAACACTACTCTATCACATCACCCCTCACACCCACTCAAAGGTCATCCTTATCTTACCTGCACTTACTCACCTCGCCAGTACTCATCCCGCCACTACCACTCAACCCAATTCTCATACAATCTCATGGCTCTATCTTATACTCACCCTCTCGTGCATCTCTTTCACGGTCAGCCTCACTCAACCTGCCACTACCTGTGCTTCAGCCACAGGGCATGCATCACATATGTGCAGTAGGAAGCGTAAGGCAAACGTGTCGTGAGCATGGAGGGGATGCACAAGGGTGTTTGAGGGTTTGTCATGGTTGTTACTTATATTGAATTTCTGACCAACTCACATTACATATTATATTGGCACCACTACTGCCACGTCTTTGCGAATCTTATCTGGTTTATGCAATAATGCCCTTTCCTGAGGATCACAATGAAGACCCACAACTGATGCCACCCATTGTGTCACTGCAGAGTGGGTGTAGGTGTATTTGCAGGGCTCTTTTGTGCAGACGACTGAGAGACATCGGTGATGTCCCCGGTGGCAACCTGGAAGGATGCGGAGGAGAAGTTGTTGAGGGCAGTGGTGACTTTGAAAGCGACAGGTAAGAAGATGGTGCTCGGGCCAGCCGCAAGCAGCTCGGCATGAAGGAGACTGCAGATGTCCACGACTACATGTCGAGTGACTCTGAGCCTCCGTGTGCACTGCTGCTCAGAGAGGTCCAGGAACCTAAGCCTCGGTCTGTGGACCCTGTGTCGAGGATAGTGCCCTCTGCCACGCACCTCTTCTGCGGTTGCCTTCTCTCCTGCTGTGCAGGTGGATGTGTCACAGCACTGTGTTGTGGAGCTCCACGTGTCAGAGGTGGACAGCGTGGCCGACGAGGCTGGTGATGCTGTTCGCCCTCCGAGGAGGTCATGATTGCAGCTACCGCGGCCCCCATCCGGAAGATGTCCATCTGAGGTGGTCCGCAAGGTAGGTAACTGTGTCTGGACACCGGGGTAAGTGTGCAAGTTGGTGAATTTTATTCTTAGGGGGAGGGTGGTGGTGGCCAAACTTTGTCAAAAGTGACAGAGTGTCCTCCTGCAATGAGTGAGGGTCTCCCTCCCCGCACCTGTCAAATGGACCTTTGCAGCTGCCACAGGCTGGTGGCTGCAACACGTCCATTTGAAATGGGAGTGTTTCCCCCATTACGGGAAACAGTCTCAGTTCATTTCAAAATCCCATCCCTCCTAAAATATCAGGTCAATCAGGTCTGTAAACGACCTGAAGTACCTGTTTAAGTACTTTAAGTGGCACTCGCCAGCTTTAATTGCCGGCGGGTGTCCTACATACGGAGGCTGCGCGCGCATGTGAGCGCGTTACTGGAGAACCCGGACGTGGGTGGGTTGGAGCCAGGCTCCAGACCCGCCCCGGGAATCCCGGATTTTTGCAACCCCCCGCCACGAATGCACCCGATCGCGGGTGTTAAAATCAAGCCCCTTGTTCTTAGAGAAATTGACCGTAGTGGTTTCATAGTCATTCGTTTAATCATAGCTGGTTTATTTTCAGTTTTTGTCAATGTCTTCTTAATGTGCAAAAGTATAAATAGGAGGTACTTTCTGTTCATTCATTGGCTGTTGTTATTTTATTTACAGTCACAATATTTGTAAACCAATATGAAAGGCCATTGCCTCACCAGAAGACACAGTATTGATACATATCTATCCAAAAGAACATGAATTTGCAATGATATTTGATAATTAGAATGTAAAAGTAAAATTTGTCCTGAGAAATGCTTAAAAAGCATATCAACACAAATTAGCTATTGACAACAAATAGAACAAGAACACCAAAGCTAATGTCTTGAAACAACAGCTTACTAAACCAAAGAATCCCCAACTCTTTACAATCTATATTAACGATTTGGAGGAGGGGACAGAGTGTAACATATCAAAGTTTGCAGATGATACAAAGATGGGAGGGAAAGTAGAGAGTGAGGAGGACATAAATAACCTACAAGGGGATATAGACAGGCTGGGTGAGTGGGCAGAGATTTGGCAGATGCAATACAATATTAGAAAATGTGAGGTTATGCACTTTGGCAAGTAAATGTGAGGTTATGCACTTTGGCAAGAAAAATCGGAGAGCAAGTTATTATCTTAATGGCGAGAAACTGGAAAGTACTGCAGTACAAAGGGATCTGGGGGTCCTAGTGCAAGAAAATCAAAAAGTTCGTATGTAGGTGCAGCAGGTGATCAAGAAGGCCAACGGAATGTTGGCTTTTATTGCTAGGCGGATAGAATATAAAAACAGGGAGGTATTGCTGCAGTTATATAAGGTATTGGTGAGACCGCACCTGGAATAATGCATACAGTTTTGGTCTCCATACTTAAGAAAAGACATACTTGCTCTCGAGGCAGTACAAAGAAGGTTCACTCGGTTAATCCCGGGGATGAGGGGGTCGACATATGAGGAGAGGTTGAGTAGATTGGGACTCTACTCATTGGAGTTCAGAAGAATGAGAGGCGATCTTATTGAAACATATACGATTGTGAAGGGGCTTGATCGGGTGGATGCGGTAAGGATGTTCCCAAGGATGGGTGAAACTAGAACTAGGGGGCATAATCTTAGAATAAGGGGCTGCTCTTTCAAAACTGAGATGAGGAGAAACTTCTTCACTCAGAGGGTGGTAGGTCTGTGGAATTTGCTGCCCCAGGAAGCTGTGGAAGCTACATCATTAGATAAATTTAAAACAGAAATAGACAGTTTTCTAGAAGTAAAGGGAATTAGGGGTTATGGGGAGCGGGCAGGAAAGTGGACATGAATTTAGATTTGAGGTTAGGATCAGGTCAGCCATGATCTTATTGAATGGCGGAGCAGGCTCGAGGGGCCGATTGGCCTACTCCTGCTCCTATTTCTTATGTTCTTATGTTAGAATGTGTAGATGGACTACTGAAGAAAAAAGCAGCAGCATGGTCTCGGCCTACCTATTGAATGATCCAATTTAAGTGACCTGGTCAGAACTTTCACTAAGAAAAATTGCTTTTTTAATATAATGATTGGATTTTTTTTCAAGTGATTTATTGGCAATCTGTTACATTATTTGGCATTGTCATATCAAAATATTTAAAACTAGATGTTTATATTGATTCACTGTCCAGGGAACATAAGAGACTGCACTATACTTGTTCAAAGAGAGCTGGACATCTCAAGAAACTTTATTTTCACAAAAACATTATTAAACCTCAACTAGAATGTGCCTACCAGGGCTGCATTCCACATTCCAAGGCGAGTAATAAATTTGAATTGATTTAGAAGAGGACCTTCAGGGTAGGTGCTATTTCTGATGATAATTAACAAAAAGCACTTAGGAATTATTTTATACAGGCTGTAAAAGAGGCTATTTTTTGATCTGTGATTTTTTTTTAAATGAGCATCCAGCACACAAGCTTCTTTTATCTTTCGGTAGAAAATGGAAAAACTATTTTAATAAATTGAGAAATCTATACTAAGGCTGATACCTTTTTTGTACTATTAATAGGTTTTAGTATAGTTGTATTCCTTGGTGTCTTACATTTTGAGTAATACATATTGAATTATGTGATGTTTTGAAATTGAATCCAATTAATCTAATGCAACATGCATTCTGCAAATTCAGTTTTCTCACTCTTCATCTGTTCAGGAGTTTCTGTTTGTATCTACTGTGGGCTTCATACTTAACTGCAATGATCATGTAATGTAAAATGCAATACTAAGGTTTGTTTATTATCTTTCATTTCACCATCTCAGTGCTAATGCAAGCAAGAAGAATTACATTTTAACAGGAAAGTGGATCTAATATGATGAGCTTTCAGGTTGTGGCACAGTATTGTTGGGTGTGCTAAAATCACCAGCAACTCCATTAGAGCCGCAAGTTATCTTTGAGATTTTTGTGGCTGGTGGTATTTGTACAGAAGTGGAGAAGAGTAGCTATCTCAAAGGACAGTTGCATGTGTCAGAAGTTACTTCCATCTGGTCTGATTAAGATCAACTGCTCTCTTTTAAAAAAAACTGTTATTACCACTGAGATTTTTCTCCCTCCAAATACACCAGAACTATTATGAACACATCAAAGGAATTTAAAACCTTGGGCCTTTGGGGGTTTCTTGTTTATCCACAGAATAAATCCAGGTGGTCACCCAGGGATAGTTAACTAAATGTAATCTTGAATACAGAACAGCAAAGGGATTCTATTTAGTTTCCTTTCAGCCTCTGGTCTCTGACATTAGAGCTACCCACATTTTTCCTATTGCAAGCAGCCACCTTTTACTAGCTTCTGGCTGTCACCATCTCAACTTCAAAAATATAAGATCAAAATTGTAAAAGCTTTCTTGCCCAATTGGACAATTCTTTAACCAGTTTATTTATGAAGTGCTCTTCGCAGTGACCAGCAGTTGAGCCGACTATGCAAACATTGACCCAGAATTTGTTGGGAAAATTTGTGGTGAGGAAGAGATATGCAATGATTTGTGAATCTCCACAAATTGCTGGACGACTTGCACAGCTCCGCTGCTAGCCTCACACAAACGGAAACTCGTCGTCAACCCCCCCTTGCATTTCAAGAAATTGCTGCATTTGCGCCATTAAAGTGAATTAAACTCACCGCAGAAAGTTAGGGCTGGCATTTAATGCCGTAAAGACCCTTTTAATGACAAGATTTATGTTCCTGCAAGATGACTCAACCTCTCCGGCTCAGAAAGTCAATAATTGAAACTGTGGACTCTCACTCCTGCAGATAGTGAATTTTTCCCAGAGGTATTTTAAATTTTAAATTTTTGGATTTTTTTCTTACTTTTCCTTTCTGTCTCCTTTTTTTCTCTCTCTCTTTACCTAATCTTTCTTTCCCTCTCTTTATTTCTCTTTCTGTACCTAATTTGACTATAATTCACCCTATTTCCTTCTCAGTCATTTGCTCTGTTTCTTTCTCTATCCTTAAATTGAATTGGTTAAGGAGATAGTCTGTTGATCCCATCATTCACCAAGGTCCAAGATGCCTCATATTTGCATTGTATCAAATAGATTTTTAGTGGCATGATATCTTGCCACCCTTCTATCTTCTCCTGTTTCAAAGTCTGAGATGATGACGATGAAGAGTAACAGAATCATCACCATTATGAGTTGACATATCCACCTTAAAATCCCAGTGTAATAGGGATCAAGTAGCTCCAGGTACATAAAGCCCATCACCTTCCGGTCTAAGACACATCTCTTCTCCATCAGATTATCTTCAAGGAAACTTTTTAAACGTTTTCAAAAATTAAGTCCCAAAGGATTCAGAATTGCTAGTCAACCAGGGAGTAAATTATTTCCACTTGGCTACCATCTAAAACATAGTATTCTTTATTGTTAAAAACATTATTTTTATATTTTATTGCAATTGATTAATTACAGCTTATTACTATAAATAACTTTTGTAGCAAACAGTACAGTGTAACAGGCAATATTACTGAATATACCCCTGACTGGCTCTCACTAGACTAAATGTATGTGTTTAAATGCCCCCTTAATGTAGTTAACAGCTGCTCAGTCTTACTTCAACCACTCCATTTGTTGGCCTTCTGTCAGAGTGGCTTGTGGATAACCCTGCTGCTTGGCTCTTATAAGTGGTAATGTATCCAGTTATGCTGCACTGTATGCCCTCAGTTCTGCTGTCTTGGGCTGATGTGGCTTTTGTGTTGTAAACTCTGTTTGGTTGGTCAGGTTGACTGATTTATGCCCTTCTGACATAGTCTCTATGCTGTGGGGGGAGGATGTTATTCATTCACCCATCTGTTGTTGGCAGTAGGCCAAGAATAGGGGCCAGATTCTGGAGATTTTTTTTTGTGGTTCAATATGCTGCTTCCTGGTCTTCCCATAGCAAATCCCTTGGACCCAAATATGAGAAGGCTGTTGAGTTTTCTCCTAACAGCAGCTTGATGTTGAATTCTACAGAGATACCACCACAACGTTTATGTGGGCAGAAACACTATGCCAAGTAGTACATTTTAAAACTATCATGTACTTGTTGAGACTGAACTGAGCAAAGTGGCAATAATAAAACCTTACCTTGGCTATTGCTGCTGCAGCCACAAATTACAACTGCTAAGTTTAACTGGATAGGACAAATCCCAGCATGCTTTATTACAATAAGTATGGACATGAACATTGTTTTTAAAAGGAATAGTGCTTCTTGAATCCAAGATCTCTCAATTCAAATAGCCTGTGGCTGAAAATTTGGTTTGATGCTCGTTGCTAGAAGTGACCAAAGTTATCTTATCTACCTTCATGAAAAGAGTTATATTCTCCTTCATCTTTTGGTTCATTAGCTGGGGAAGAAAATTTTGACAATTACCAAATCAGTTTGAATAATGGTGGAAAATCGGACACCACACACGTCTTTCTTCTCTAAATGTCCTTGAATATGCTGTTGTCTCCCAGCTTCATGCCCATTTTCCTGACTCCCTGTTTGAATCCCTGAAAGATGACTTCTGACCCTAGCTAAAGTCACAAACAACATCCTCTGTGATTGTGACTATGATGCATTATCCTCTCTCGTTTTCCCAAACCTCTGCTCAGTGTTTGACATGATTGTCCACACCACCCTCATCTAACTTTTCTCCTCCATTGTTCAGATACATGGGACTGCCCTTGCATGGTTCCACTTCGGAATACAGCCAATGCATCTCCAGCAATGGCTTTTCTTCCATCCCCTATACCTTTAGCTCTGCAGCTCCCCCAAGGATCTTTCCTTGCCCTCTTCCTCATATATATGTTGTTCCTTGGCAAAGTCATCTGCAGGCATGTGATCAACTTCCAAATGTATGCTGATGACACCCTGCTTTACCTTTCCAACACTTCTCTCAACCATTCATCTGCCTCCATGCTGTCAGACTGCCTTTACAACATCACACCATGGAGGAGGCACATCTTCTTTCAACTCAACATCATGAAAGATGAAAAGAAAGAATGTACATTTTTATAGCACGTTGCATGACCTCAGGATGTCACAGAATGTTTCACAGCCAATGAATTACTTTGGAAATGTAGTCAGTGAGGTTATCCAGGCAAACGTGGTGGCCAATTTGCTCACTGTAAATTCAGGAACACTGAAGTTATCGGTTCCAGCCCTCTAAGTCCACTACCTTGTCACTGATTCCATTAGTCCCCAGCCATTCACTTAAGCTGAACCAGACCATGTACAACCTTGGAATCCTGTTCAACATTATACCTGAAGTGAGCTGTAAGCCCCATGTCCTGTCCATCACCAATACCACGTATTACTAACCTCAGCAACATTGCCTGTCTCTACCACCCCACTGCAGAAACCCTCTGTTGACCGGAAGTCACCGGTTAATGGTTTTAGCTTAGTACACAGAGGAAGAGTCAATTCTCTCTTAAGTCTCAATTCGCTTTATTAACGTTATTAGATCATGTACATATCGCTTATACGTCTAGTTAGATATAGGCATGTAGTTTACAGCAGGTTATACAGTTTTATACTCAAACTAGGATTTAAACGCACACCCACTAGGTTTCTCTGCTAACACTCCCTGAGTATTAGGATTTAAACGCACACCCACTAGGTTTCTCTGACGACACTCCCTGAGTGTTCACAGAATAAAAAGGATATTATATTACCTGGAAAGGAGAGGTACTGCTGGCAGGGCAATTCTCTCTCTTACTCCCGACGTCGTCTCTATGTCCCTGACGTAAGGTTCCCACTTCCACGAGGGTTAGTCTCCAGAGTCTCCCTCACAAACAAACACACACTGGGACCAAGCCAGCAATTCTTCAGTTTTATTTCCAAGTCTGTCTTTTTGAATGATGCTGTCTTCTCTGGTTGGCTCAAAGTTGCTGGAATGATCGATGTCATCCCCTGATTGGCTGTGTTCCAAGGGCCTAGGTAGCATCACCTCAATACTCCTTTTCTAAATAAGGGCTGGTGTCTCATCACAGCTCCTTTGTCCTTGTAAGAAGTGGAACAAATTCAAACCGGTTCTGGCCAGTTCAGACCAGTGACTGAACTCCAGGTCACCTCAGTTCAAAAGGTCAGTGTCTTTGTTAGCAATTCGAATTAACCTCAATAGGTTTCTGCAGCCTCTGGCCAACATCTCCCCCCTTTTGATCCAAAGATGCCTATCTTAGGATCATTATTCTCCCTTTCTGTGTACCACTCCTGAGGCTGTCATTGTCCCCCAATGGGCATGTTACATCCGCGATTTCATATGATTATAGAAAAACAATATAAATGGTTATATAAACAATACAAAAAGGAAGCGTATATAAAATATACTTCACACACTGTCCTTATGTTGATAATCGCTTCTTCTGTTTCATTATAGCACTAACACTCAATTATTGCAAAATTTCATTTTTCCACCATCTAAGCTGATATACATTGAATATGACAAGTACTAATGCACATTAAATCACAATTATAGCAGCATGTGATAAAATCCTGACCCATGGATGTATTTGAACGTTAGATCCCCAATTCCAAAACTTATTCCAGAACCCGGGGTCCCGTAGCAGTTCATCTGCTTTATCAGCATGCGTTTTAATTATTTTAGTGTGTTTAGTCCATTGATGAATTATCTCATTGGCTTCCTCCGCTATTTGCATCCAATCTGCAGTCAGGTGCGGAATGGGTGGTAGTTCGGTAGGAACATATTTCCACAGATCTTGGTCTATATCGGTACGTTGGACTGTGAGGCTTTCGTTTATTACCATCCTCATTATTGGCTTAGGCAGAACATGTCCACCGACAACCAGGTCTGAGGTCATGTTGTTAATGGCCACATTGTGTCCTTCCAGAGGGCAATGTTTCCATCCTTTATTATAGCTCATAGCCGCTGTGGCTATGTAATACGTTTGTCCCACAAGGGCGTATTGTAAAAAGGACTGGTTGTTAACCGGCAAAATGGACAATGAACAATTTTCATAAGTACTGAACCCACAATTAGTAAGTCTCTGTCTCGTTATCTCTTCTGGACAGGCCCAGTGATTCCCTCCTTGGTGACACTTTGACAAATCTACCCCTTTCTCAGCACCATCCATATTATAGCATGAGATGGTGGATTGCTCAAAGATATCCAAGTACCCTCATGATACTTGCCCACATTATGAACTCTTTTTAATGGGTAGGTCAAATTACCTCCGTGCCGGGGAATATGAAACACCGCCCCAACGTAATATTTCCCTTTATGAGTCACTACTCCAGTCAGTATTTACATAGGTGTGGTCCCAGTGGACCATAATTTTACCTTGACCGTCGCTCCCCGATGGTCGCTCCATAAATGGACTCACAAATTGATTAATAATATTTCCCTCTGAGATTACCGATAATGTCACCTCTAGAACTGTGTTACATGAAAACCGTACTCCCGCTCCCTCCGGTATACCCAAAGTTTTTCCTACACACACTAACCCATCCACTCCCGTATAATACAAATTTAAATCCCCTCTTTTCCCTTTGTTGGTTCGGACTGTCTTATTCTGCAGAGCAATGTTGTCCCTGGTCTCGAAATATCCCTCCGTCGTCGACACTGCTTCAGGCACGTTCATTCGTCGTGACGGCTCCGAGGCAGGTTCAACCACAGTTCTGATGACGATCAATCCGATAGCAACAACATGCATCATCCCCTTCATTCTAGGCTGGACCTGGAATAAACAAGCGTAATTTCTGCTCTTATGTACAGTTTCTTTTAGGTACTATCATAAGTCCAGTCTCTCCATATACTGAGCCAGACGATCCATATCCTGTTCCCAATTTGTTTCAGATTCTAACCGTCCGTTTCTTCGAACCCACTTATTCCCCCTTTTTGTTTTATTTTTCTTTCGTTTTTGTTCCTGGATTCACCTCTGCATGTGAACGGACAGTGTCAAATTTGTTTTCAATCACCTCCTCTTGGACCTGTAGCTGGTCCTGTTCTTGATCTCCCTGACCTTCAGAATTCGGAACATCGTTAGCATCGAGCAGCACATGCCAATGATGATTATCCTGTTTTTCTCCTACCAACTTTAGCTGATTAATGTGGTACCAGCCACTCTTATCTGGTACCGTTAATATCCTGTATACAGATGGGCTAGCTTTGTCTACTATCTCATAGGGACCGGCAAACTTTGGACTCAAGAATGAGGTGGGCTGGTATATTCTAATCATTACTCTCTGTCCAGGGCTCAACTCTATGTATATCGCACAGCCAGTTCTCCTTTCCCCATCCTGTACTGATGAAGAGCCATCCACAAAAATTTTAAAATAGGGTTCTTCCTTTCCTGTTTCCTTTGTCTTTCTGCTTTCAGGCCCCGTCTTACCCCTTCCTTTTTGTTTTGATACAAATGGGCCCTTGGGGTCATTTGCTATCATCAATTGGCACTCATGTTTTTCTCCCCGATAAACTAAGTTGTCTGCTAACATAGTGGTGGTTTTCACCCCCTTTATGGTTATATTTCTCCCTTGCAGCAACAATGTCCATCTAGCAATTCTATTTTGGCTAACTCAACCATCCTTAATCCTTCCATCTAACAGTAGCTGTACTGGGGTGTGTTCTGTTAATATTGGAAGTGGATTTAGTCCCACTATAAAGGTAAAATGCTGCACTGCCCAAAAGACAGCTAGCAAGTGTCTTTCGCATACCGTATACCCCTGCTCTACTGGTGAGAGCATACGTGAGGCGTACGCTACTGGTCGTAATTTCCCGTGTGTCTCCTGTAATAGAACTGTCGAAAGGGTGGTGTCTGTGGTAGCCACCTCCAATGCAAACGGTTCCGTTGGATTTGGGGTTTTCAGAGCAGGCGCGGCAGCTAGTGCTTGCTTTAGAGCGGTCATGGCCTGGGTGTATTCTGTTTTCCACTCCCAAGCCACATTCTTTTTTAATAATTCCATCAGCGGGGCCGCTTTTGTGGCAAATCCATCAATGTGGTCCCTGCAATATCCCACCGAGCCCAAGAAGGACCTTAACCCTTTCACATCCCGCGGAACAGGGAGTCTGCCAACTGTCTCTACCCTTCGCTTGTCAATGTCCCTTAGTCCCGGCGTCAGAATCATTCCCAAGTAAGTAACTTTTTGTTTCATGATCTGCGCTTTTTTAGGGTTAATCTTTAATCCCAAGTCATGTAACAACTGCAGTAATTCACTTAGCAGTTGATAATGTTCCTTCTTAGTTTCAGTTTGTAGGAGTAAGTCGTCTACATACTGCACTAGATATTCAGGCCTCGAGAATCCTTTTAACCCTTCCCTCAGCCGTTGGTGAAATATGGACGGGGAATTGTGAAACCCCTGCGGCAGGGCAGTCCATGTATATTGCTGTCCTTGGAAAGTAAATGCAAATTTATTTTGACATTCTTTCTCCAGTGGAATCGACCAAAAACCGTTACTTATGTCCAAAACCATAAACCACTGCGCATCCTCATTTTGTCAAACTACTGTCTCTGGGCTAGTTGCTACAGTAGGGGCTGTTAATCGGGTGACTTTATTTAATTCTCTGTAGTCTATCGTTAGTCGCCAGCTACCGTCGTGTTTCCTCACTGGCCAAATAGGTGCGTTGTTAGTAGAAGCTATTGGTCTTAATATCCCTCGCTGCAGCAGACTCTGTATCACCTTCTCTATCTCTTCTTCTGCTTGTTTTGGGAAACCATACTGCTTTTGTGGTTTGGGGTCTGGACCTTGTATACACACACTCCCGATCATTTTCCCACAATCATGTTTATGTCGGGCGAATACTATTGAGTTTTGTGCAATAATCTGTTGTACTTCACGATCATTACTCATTTCTCCTGGTTCTATCCACATTTCCCCGATCGTGCATATCCTATCCCGATATTCCCCCACCGGGACAACTGTGTGATTCATACTGCCCATGCCCAAAGGCATTTGCCAAATCATACAATTAACAGGGTCAAAGCAAAATCCCGCTTTGGCCATATAGTCACTCCCTAATATATGTTCTTGTTCTCTAGGTAATTTGATAAGGACCACTGAATGCTCTATCACTATGTCTCCCACACCGACTTCCAACGGTACACTCACATATCCCACTTGTGAATGCCCAGTGAATCCACTTAGAACAATTTTGTTTTGAATTTTCCAATCTATGTCATTGATCTGAGTGGTGTTAACGGTGGTTTGGGATCCCCCTGTGCCCCAAAGGAATGTAAGAGGACGGCCTCCAACCCTACCATTCACTAGGGGTCTCCCCGTGTCATCCAACCGCGCGTCACACACCCATAACGGAGAGGCCTGAGATCGTCATTGCAGTTCGGGGTACAACCCGGAACTCGGTGATATTTCTATCGTATCACACTGAGGACTTGGTCTATTCAGCCCTTCCACGGGTAGGCTCTGATTCCTTCCCCGACCTGCATTCTCTCGTCTTGGGTTCGGGCAGTCCCTTGCGAAGTGTCCCTCTTGGCCACAGTTATAGCATTTGGACACCTCGCCTTGAGTTCTCCCCGTTCCCGAGAAGTTTCCTCTGCCTCTACCTCTTCCCACTGTCTGATAAGCTGGAGGGGGTTCCCCCTTAGTAGGTCCCCTCCCTTCATTTCTCCAGATTATCGCCTGATCTTTAACAGGCATTGCTCTGTGCCCGGATGCCTTGGATCGTTTGGGTATTTCCCTTTCCCATACTCTAACCATCTTCCTAATTATCCAGGGTTCCATATGTGTGTCATCAGTGGGGTCAAACTGATCTAGTGCCTTCCTCGACTCCTCAGTGCCATGCGACACTAGTGTTCTCAACCATCGGTTCCTAACCTCCCGCTGTAAATTATCCCTATCTAAGTCTGTACCGTAGATCCCTTGAAACACCACCCAAATGCGGGCCGAAAATACAGTGGGGTGTTCATCTTTCCTTTGATAGCATCTCATCAGCGCCTCCACTGGATCCCCTCTGTTATCACCCATGACAGATAATATCTGGTCCTTTAAGGCCTCATTCGTGCCTCTACCAAGTTTTTGTTCCTCCGGTAGGGCGGAGTGTATATGTGGGTGTAGGCACATTAGGATTAATTTCCTTTCCTCAGCATCGTCTAAGCCGTGTATCGCTCTCTGTGGCCTGACCGCTAGGAACAACTCCCTAGGATCATCCCCAGGCTCACATGTTCCAATATCTTTCGCAATAACCCTCAGTTCCTGTACCCCAAGTGGGGTGGAATAGGTCATATCCTGACCATCTTCCCCAACCTGTGCTCTAGTAGTTACCAGGGGGCAGACGGTTTTTTCTGCTCTGGAGCATATGCTGGCGGTGAGTCCCCTAGTGGAGGTTCCCTATCACCGCTGCTGTATCTATCCACCTTGTCTGCTAAATCATCCCAATCTACATCCCCTAGACCACTTTCTTCACCTCTTCCGGGTGCAAAAGCACACAATATGCCCCTCTGTGCGGCTAGCTGATCTTGCAGCCTCCCTATCACTTTCTGACACGTTGTGTGATCACCAGTACTACTCCTCTTCTCCTGAGCTGCTCTGTGAATCACATTCATAGCAGTTTTTAAATCACTACATTGTTGTTTCCATCTCTCCACCTCAGCTTTAGCTGCTTGGGCTTCTCCCTCTCTCTTACTCTTTTCATTAGTCAATTTTTCGCACTGTAACTGATATTGGTTCATGTGCATCAAATCTGCACTTCTCTGTACCTGTAGATCAGTTACCTTCTCACTAAGGCAGGCGATCTCCTCACGGAGTTTTTTATTCTCTACTTCTAATTCGTCTTGGATTTTCTGAGTCTCTTCTTTCTCTCTCCTAGCCTGCTGTCGGCATTCTATCCATTCCCCAAGTAAACATCCGATCGCTACGGACTTCTGTATCTTTTTAAATTTCCTATCTGACATATTTGTTTGCGCAATTTTCCAAAGGACCTCCCCAACAGGCGTTCCCTTGTCTCCAATGTGACCCGCATACTCCCCGTATTGTGGCCACTTCCCTATTACGTATTTTTGAAGGAGTCCCTTCCAATCAAAACAATCCAAGTCCCCAGGGCTTGGTGATTTCCCTTTATTCGTCATCTTACGTTATTAACTATGAATTAACTCAAACTCCTGTTCTCTGTATACTTTGCCAAATTCGGTTCGCCTCGAGGCTCCCACTGACGCAACAGAGAGATTTATCCTCGAACCCACCCAGGGACGCCAAAGATGTTGACCGGAAGTCACCGGTTAACGGTTTTAGCTTAGTACACAGAGGAAGAGTCAATTCTCTCTTAAGTCTCAATTCGCTTTATTAACGTTATTAGATCATGTACATATCGCTTATACGTCTAGTTAGATATAGGCATGTAGTTTACAGCAGGTTATACAGTTTTATACTCAAACTAGGATTTAAACGCACACCCACTAGGTTTCTCTGCTAACACACCCTGAGTATTAGGATTTAAACGCACACCCACTAGGTTTCTCTGACGACACTCCCCGAGTGTTCACAGAATAAAAAGGATATTATATTACCTGGAAAGGAGAGGTACTGCTGGCCAGGCAATTCTCTCTCTTGCTCCCGACGTCGTCTCTACGTCCCTGACGTAGTCTTTACGTCCCTGACGTAAGGTTCCCACTTCCACGAGGGTTAGTCTCCAGAGTCTCCCTCACAAACAAACACACACTGGGACCAAGCCAGCAATTCTTCAGTTTTATTTCCAAGTCTGTCTTTTTGAATGATGCTGTCTTCTCTGGTTGGCTCAAAGTTGCTGGAGTGATCGATATCATCCCCTGATTGGCTGTGTTCCAAGGGCCTAGGTAGCATCACCTCAATACTCCTTTTCTAAATAAGGCTGGTGTCTCATCACAGCTCCTTTGTCCTTGTAAGAAGTGGAACAAATTCAAACCGGTTCTGGCCAGTTCAGACCAGTGACTGAACTCCAGGTCACCTCAGTTCAAAAGGTCAGTGTCTTTGTTAGCAATTCGAATTAACCTCAATAGGTTTCTGCAGCCTCTGGCCAACACCTCATACATGCTTTTCTCATCTCCATGATCAACTACTCCAATGCTGGCCTCCCATCCTCCACCCTCCATAAAACCCAACCTGACCAAAACTGCCACTCATATCTTATCTTGTCCTAAGTCTCACTCGCCCATTACCCCATCCTCACTGACCTACATTGGCTCCCTATTCCCCAAAGGATTAAATATAAAACCCTTGTCCTCATTTATAATCCCTCTATGGCCTTGCCCCACCCAATCTCCCTAATCCAAATATATATCACTTCCCCGCATGGTCTGTTCTTCTGGCTCTAGTCTTGTGTGTATTAAATTCTTTTATTAAAAAACAATGGTGGAATAAACCATTGAGTAATTATGTACTTTATTATGAATTCCTTTCCAGAAAGTATTAAAGATCTGTGTTGATAGCAGTAATATCTGATCCCTCAGAATTTATTCTTTAAAATTTTTGTTGGCTATTAGTATTTGTCTTTTTTTTCATGCATATTAGAACCTAATTTCTATAATATGAGAGTGCAATTTATCAAAAAAAACTATTGGAATTTGTCAGCGCTCTTGCTCCAGTTAATTTTATTGGTATCTACAGACCTGAAGATTGAAAAAAGATTCTCATACGCCATTGATATGAGAATTCTGTTGTTATTGCACTAAGATTTGTTGGTACTGGGAAAGGAATTGTGCTGTCTGGTGTAATGTTGACACTGATAGTAGAACAGCTAACTTGAAGTTAACTCTACTTTTGATGCAATTACTATCAACTCATTAATTAAGGAATTACAAATGCAATGTAAGTAGTTAGCAAATCCACCAATGAAACCTATTATTAAGAAAAGGGCTTGACTAAAATAAGCTAACCAGCAACTTTGCACATTCAAGATCAATGTTATACATAAGCGCGATTGAAGCAGAATTAATATAGTGCTTAGTTAACCAGAATCCTTCAGCCAACAACAGCAAAGATTACAGAACATCAGAAATCTCTCTTATTCATGAAATTTCCATTTTAGCAAGTGCTCCTCACAGCAGGAAGGAGTGAAGATGGAGGATGAAGTATTTACTTCAAGAATTTACTGTCAAAAACAATTTGGCTTAAACCAAACAATAGTTTGACAGTACTGACTGTAACATTTTCATTTTAGTAGGGACATTATCATTGACATACATCACTGGTCACACATAGAATTTGAATCATCCAATATAATTGTGGCTGTAGCGTTAACTGCATCTTTAAAAAAATCACTGCAACCACACATTTCTGTGTTACTGGCTCCTTTCAGGCTTTAAGAGGTTTACTATAGAGTTATCTCACAATTAACCATGTTCAACTCAATAAAGGAGGTACTGATGCACTGCTAATGAGGTTTTTGAATGCACACAATTCCTTAAATTAGTGCACCAATAGGTATATACTAAACAAAGTTTTTAAGTCTATTTTTGGTTAGATCAATATGGGTGGCACTGGGTTGCCCCGATATAATTAACCAGAGAAACAGTTCTACAAGTACCTTCTCATCTGAGGAGGAATTACTGATATAATAATCTGAACATGAGGTTCAATCAAACTAAGAGGAATTTACATTGAAACTAAATCATAATATTATTATCCATATCAATTAAATAGTGTACCTTCCCACCAGTCATGGAAAGCTTCTCTCCTTCCCTCTCCAGGGTCACCAGGGTGCGAACATGACCACGGAAGAGAGGCAGGTAGACAGAGTGACCTCCTACCCCCCCCCCCCCTGCCCCCTTACCCACAGGTTGCACTCATCCTGCTCCTGTGATCCACTGTTTTTGCCAGACTGAGGAGCCATGAGAAGGTCATCTGACTTGCACGTCATCTTCTGTACTGGGCTAAAGGTGAGCCAAAGGTTGAGGAGCAGCCCCTTTAAATAGTAAGATAGGGGCTGCAACCTCTCACACTTCACGTATATATGAAATATTGTTTCCTTTAGACTCAAAAGTTACAAGCAGCCTTGACAAAGTGTTTACACTGCAGCCAGTTTTCTATGGATGTTCCATTTTACTGACTGCGCACATGTCAAGATATATGCACCTATCCATAACGCCTTTGACTACATGACATGGTGATAATCCAATTGCATAATCCACAAAACACAACCATGTAACTACATGGTAGAAATTTCTCAGGTCAGAAGTAAGTTAGACAGGATTGTAGAGAGCCTAGTAATTGTGGCAATGAATTTCATTCATAACTGCATCTGAAATCCTGAAGAGTAGGGAGGTTCTTTTACAGTTGCCCTTTCTGTTCCTATCTAGTTTTACCCCTCCCTGATCCAATTTCCCCACTCACTTCATATTTATCATTACCAGACATGCTATGAACTCTTCAAAACAGTACATAGCTGGAAAGCCAACATTTTAAAGAAAGCTAATATGATGTAGAATTGAACAATAACATGCACTTAATAAAAAAGTGCCACAGTTATTTAGATGACACCATATTGCATGGTCTGATTATTATATAATAGCATCATAATGGTTTCAGATGACTTTTTCTCCTTCCATAGTTTTGTTATAGTCTTGTACTCATCGAGATTCAGGTGTGAAAAGGACAGATAACAATGAAGATTCTTTACCTGATTAGCCAGAAGCAAGAATTCACTTTGGTTAACCATCTACAAGGCACAAGTCAGGAGTGTGATGGAATACTCTCCACTTGCCTGGATGAGTGCAGCTCCAACAACACTCAAGAAGCTCGACACCATCCAAGATAAAGCAGCCCGCTTGATTGGCACTCCATCCACCACCCTAAATATTCACTCCCTTCACCACCGGCGCACTGTGGCTGCAGTGTGTACCATCCACAGGATGCACTGCAGCAACTCGCCAAGGCTTCTTCGACAGCACCTCCCAAACCCGCGACCTCTACCACCTAGAAGGACAAGAGCAGCAGGCACATGGGAACAACACCACCTGCACGTTCCCCTCCAAGTCACACACCATCCCGACTTGGAAATATATCGCCGTTCCTTCATCGTCGCTGGGTCAAAATCCTGGAACTCCCTTCCTAACAGCACTGTGGGAGAACCGCCACCATACGGACTGCAGCGGTTCAAGAAGGCGACTCACCACCACCTTCTCAAGGGCAATTAGGGATGGGCAATAAATGCCGGCCTCGCCAGCGACGCCCACATCCGATGAACGAATAAATTAAAAAAAACTGGAAATAGATCAAGGTGGTCTATGCTTACGGTGAGCTGCAATGTTTATCGATTGCTTTTCTATAAATGTTTCCATGTATGACCCAACAGGTCCAAGCTAAACCCTTTGATATTGCTCTGTATGAGGTTACTCTTTGTATCTGCAGTGATGTTAACTCAAACATACATCTCTTCTGCACAATGTTGTGTTCTGTGCCTCAGTATGTAACCTCGTGTGCATGCATTTCTGTTCTGACGGCATCAGAGTCCTACAATAGTCCCTTGGTGGAACATTTTATTCACAGTGGCTCACTGTCTAAGGCTCAGCATCTTTGATTCATATTATGACCTTTTCTCATGATTTATTTTACCCTTGTGGCTATTTGCGTACTGCTCTGTATAAGCCCGTGAGAATAACTGGACAGAGTTTCCTGCAATAGTGAGATTGGCGACATACACCATAAACCTTGCTGACTTGTGCGCCAATCCTGCCATCTCTAACTTGCTCCAAATTTTGCTGGTTTTCTAATTAGAATACGTGGCAGTGACCATAGCGCGAATCAGGCAATTAATGTCGATCTAAGAGTTGAAGTGACGGTACATTCACCATCCGGAGCCGGGGGAGGGTTTAAGTGAACGGAAATGTTTTTTTTATTCGTTCATGGGATATAGGCGTCGCTGGCGAGGCCAGCATCATTGCCCATCCCTAATTGCCCTTGAGAAGGTAGTGGTGAGCCGCCTTCTTGAACTGCTGCAGTCCATGTGGTGAAGGTTCTCTCACAGTGCTGTTAGGAAGGGAGTTCCAGGATTTTGACCCAGCGACGATAGTAACTACTTAAATAAAGTTAAATCTACAATCGAGCTTTGTGCTAAACACTGATATCCTGTTAAAATACTCATGATATCAAAGATTAAGAAAAATAACTGACTCAGCTAAATAAAGGAAGAAATAAACAAATGAATAGAAACTGTGTTGGTCCTTTGTGATTTGAGGCAGATGAAACATTTGCAGGATAGTTACCATCACAAAATTATCGCAACAAACTTCTGAGCAAAGGATAAATAACACTGTGGAATATGATCTAGGATCTCCCTTTTCCATACCGATCTTGGAGCAATAAATGATGCCACTGCCAGGCCACCAGCACCATTATTTTTAAGTCTATGTGGCAGCAATGTGAAAACTGGCTTAAAACAACCCACTTTCCTGTGGACCTAGGAGGGGCGGGAGTGCTCCCCCAACTCCACAAAATTCACGATCAGTATCTCCCCATAGCCCGTTCTAACCTCCCCTCCCAGAATTTAACCGAGGGCTGCTGCTGGTGAGGCAGGCAGCCCAAAAATGATGTCTCCCGTTGGGTGAGCTGCCTGTGGAGGTGCAACCAGTGTCGTAAGCTCATCCCAGTTATTTAGATGAGGCCTGGGGATCGATTTCCATCGATTCGGGCCTCTTGCTTCAAGAGTCTGGGTCCGAAAAATGGGTTCAGACTAATTTCTACCTCCATATCTGTTCTATGTGTGATTTGAGTTAGTGGTGCTTTGTGACAATTATAAATGTATCTGACCAATTTCTGTGTACATATTTTGGCAGATTGCTGAGAAAAGTAATTGTCAAGAGAACTTTAGTTTCCCAGAACCTCATTCACTTGTTGTTCCTAATCACGGAATACCAGGTTCAAGGCTGACTTTGTTGATGTTGTAATTGTCTATAAAAGAAGCAAAAGGCTCTAAGATGAAAATCCAGATTGTTAAAAACTTGCTCCCACCTCCAAGGTGGATGGGTAGAATGTTGATTACAGTAATTGAAGCAGGAATTAATGCACAGGTTCTTGTAATGATATACATTGTGCTCTGCATAATAAAGTTCAGGAAATGTGCCTTTCAGTTGTGCCTTTATATACTCACTTTAAACTCAGTTTCTAAGCATCTTGGGGTGTTTTATCTGCATAAGCAGTGCTTTATAAATGCAAGTTGTTGTTGTTTTGACACAATGGGCAGAATATTCACAGTGCTGGTGCTAACTCAATGCGAATAATAATAACTACTTGCACAGGAAAAAAAATCTAAAAACACTTCATATTCAGGAGGAAAATAAGCAATTTGCAGAGTTGGAGAGAAAAAGCGAAAAATGGAGACAGTTCTGGTGGGGGAATCAAAGGCATAATTGAGGGAATTGAAAGGTAAGCGCAAAAAAAATCCTACTTAATACAATACCATTTTAATATATAAATGAGAATGGTAATGATTTAAGTGCTCTCATGGATTGGTCATATGCAATGCTAGTTAGTCCCAGGCTGGTCCTGTCGCCTTTGCTGTTGCCAATTTGCTTTAATAGTCAAAAGGCACAATTCAGATGTATTAATAATGCTTTTTTCAATATGGAATAATTCTTCTCCCTTGTCCAACTTGCTGTCTTCAATGTTTTGTTTTTCTCTGTGCTGTGGAGCATTTTTTTCCTTATTGGGCGTATACAGATTTGCTGAAGTCCAAATTAAAGAAAACTCAGATATTCATGACAAAGTAATGAAATGGTCAATTCAGGCCCATTCTGGTTTCCAATTAATTTGGAGCTATGCTTAAAATGTAAACAAAAGCAAGCCAGCAGCCAACCACAATGAGACTTATACTGCTTTATTTTGGGTTTTTTTTTCAACCGTTTTTACTCTAGATTCTTCAGCCCCTGTAACTTGGATCCTTCTCATAAGTAAGTCTCAACTCCTTATGCCTTCAAGATCATCTTCAGTAGCCTTGTTACCTAGATACATTTTCAACACCGAGTGCAGGATAATGAAAGAAAAAATCTTCCATTAAATAGTTTATCTACTGGAATTATCCTAAGCCTAAAAAAGGGTTTCTTATCTTTGATAAGTGAAAAAGCATCACATTATTGGACCTCATTTTAGGAACTATTAAGTAAATGTATTTAATAATGGGTGAACAGCAAGATAAATAACAGTAATTTAATACATACATATATATATATATATATACAAAACCTATATATACACATTGGAAATCCTTCTATCCAGCTCCTTGCAAGGAAAAGCAATAAAAAGTCACAGTCTAAATGCAAAGCCATTCTTTTGTATGTAACTTTTATATATACCGTGTTTCTTCCCCTAGCTCTTACCAGTGTAGGAGCTGTATTAGCCTGAACTATGGGTGGGATAGCTAAAGAAAGGTGACAGCAGGCCCTGGATATTGGCAGGAAGATACTCAATTCATTGAATGGAGGGAGAGGACCTAGTTGAGTCTCTCTCCCTCCAATTCAGCCCCCAGCACAAATCTTTGTCGGCCTCAGTCTTGGCTGAGGCCCACAAAAACTGCAGCTCCCTTCTTCTTTGGGGCTCTTCATGCTGCTTTAACTGCCCTCAGGTGCTGCAGTTCTTTGGCAGTGTGGGCCTCCCTCTTAATGGTGGGAATTCTGCTCGGAGCCTGCCCTGCATGTTAAATGACTTCTGACCCAGAAAAATGGGTTGGGGCAACGGTCGTGTTAGAGGAGTGGGCAGAAGTCCCACTCTGCCTCAAAGAGGAGAATGCCACCCTAAATCTTTTGAAATTTCCAAATTGACTCTCTTATACAACTGCAGCTGCTTAAGTGTCCTTGAAAGCAGTTACCAGACTCCCTCAATTTGAATAACCATCAAGCAAGTTCAAAAATAAACAGTCATCATACACATAAGTGAACAAGTCAGACGGTCTGTGTTTGTTCAAAAGTAGCTTGCATCTTCCCTCAAGCTTTACAGACAACTAACAAAATTTGACATATTTATATCAATTTAAATGTCAGACAAGATTCCGACTGTGGCTAGATTTTTAAAAGTTCCTTGGGGGAAAATATCCACAGGCATTCACCAATTTCCCGCCATAACTTTGGCGGAAACCCTGTCGATAGCTGTTTACGCAGTTCCTTTGGGGTTTCTGCCGATCCTCCACCCCAGTTACAATGGGAGATCGGAAGAGCCCCGTGGAAATTCCAAGCAATTTTGACTTGTGACTGAATTAAAGGAACACCTCTACGGAGCTAAAACAAGACAGAACTGCTTCATTTTTGTCGCACTTACAGAGCCTGGCACATCAATCATTCATTATTACTTTTTCACATCAAACAGTTACTAGAACAAAAAATGCCATCATTGTTTGTTTTATGTTGCTTGTGTCATAATCCACTTTGAACATGTTTAGATTTAAAAAAGATATGTTTATCAGTGATGTTGAAGTTTAATTTTGACATTGAAATTCTGTTTAGCTAAGTTCGATTCCCGGCGGTGCTATCTGAAGATGTTATAAAAATGCCATACAGGGAGACAAATATTAACTTAATAATGAGTCCTTCAAATCTATACTTTTCATGAAAAGTTGAAGAAAGTTAAATTTCTTGGAGATATATATTTATCTTATTTTTTCAATGATATTTAATAATGGGCCAGAGAAAAGGAGAAATGAGAGAAATTTGTGAAAGATTAAGATAATTAATAGTTTACATATTCTTAGTTTATTGTCCATTTTTTCTATTTTAGTTAACCTTTTCCCAAATGTACCAGTCACGATTCATTAAGATAGGACAGAACACACTATATTATTCATTCGTATAAAGGAATCCTTATCATTCCTTCAGGCTAGAATATCCTACTTTATACTTAAACAACAAGAGCACATTCTTTCCGAGAAGCACCATTTTGTAGCAAGATAATTGTCACTTTCTTATATGCAAGAACTTTGAATAACTAGCAAGGGTATCGGTTCCAGACACTCCAGATAAAAACTGTAATAACAGGATAAATATAGGACCGGAATCTGGTTAGTTAGATTTGTTCCTGTACCCTTCAGCTCAAAAATATTTTGCCCTGTAAGTTGCTGGAAGTGCGAGCTGATAACGGTGCAGTGAGGGAAACAGGGCATCTGGGACCTTGGTGAACTATGGGACCAACAGTGTATCTCCTTAAACAATGAGATTGAAGGATTGAGAAATAAACAGAGGAAGGACTGAGAAGAAGGGTGAATTAGGGTGGGTGAATTCAATGTCAAATCAGGTACAGAAAGAGAAATAAAGAGAGGGAAAGAAAGATTGGATTAAGAGAGAGAAAAAAGCAACAGAAAGGAAAAGTAAGAATTTTTTAAAAATTTAAAATGTTTGTTTTAATTGTTCATTTTCTGGGCAAGAGAGGTTGGTTGGCAGTCATTAATAATTATCACATCATTAAAAGGGTACTTATGCTGTTAATTACCAGACTTAACTTTCTGTAGTGAGTTTAATGGGCAATTAATATGCAAATACAGCAACTCCATGAAACACATGGGGAGATTAAGGACATGATGCCGTTTTTGCGAAGCTAACTGCAGAACACTGCAAATAGTCCAGCAACTGTGGCGATTCGCAATTTACGGGGTATCTTTTCCTCACCACAAGTTGCTAGCCGATTTGCACATCGCTGTTATTTTTTCAGTAAATTCCAGCCCGTTGTAATTCCCAGTGCATTATTAATAGTAATATATTAAATGAGATTTCAAAATACTAGTTTGTGCATCCTAAACAACACAATATGAAGATAATGGAAGCCAAAAGTCCCTCAAAGTTGTGCTGCATCTGCAACTTGTACTTACATATAGCTTTTTTTTTCCTCAAGAAGTCATGTCATTTAAGTGTACTGTTATAATACATTGTAGTATGAAATTTACACGGAGAATATTAATTTTCATGGTAATGTTGGACCACCATTTATCACCACAATAGAGGAAAGCATTATGGAAGGTTAACAGCAAGTAAATCTAATAATTCCTCCCCAAATGCCCCTAGGGTAGTCAAACAAATCACAAGAGAGTTCTCACTAAAAAATATAAGATAAGTTGTAAAATTACAAATGCTCTTAGGTAAGTGGTGGATCTTGACTACCTTTAGAGCATGCTGGCTGTAGCCATACCCTCCCCCTCCCTCCCCCAAATATCAAATTGATGTAATCTGTGGCATTGTATTTTTTTAAATAATACTGTAGGAAAGTAGATTCAGCGGCAAATAGCAACCATTTTATGAGTTCATCTGCCTGAGTTGTGATTAAGTGTCCATATGTTAGCAACATTGCAGCAATTAGTGTAACAAGGTCAGTGAGGGCTGGTAGATTGTTGGTTGTGCACAACTGTCAATATGGGGAAATATGACACTTATGACCAGCAAAATTATTTAACATGCGGAGCTGCCATTATCTTTAAGAGTAACAGTCATCAAAGAGGTTGTAGATTCAACCAAAATCTATTTGTTGATCCTCATGAGTGACATTTGGTGGCCTTGCACATGTGGTTGTTTTGGTTGGACCTCTTTCCTTTATATATATATATGTATAGTTTCTCGCATATTCATCATCAGCATAACTGAAGTGATACTGAGTGGGATGTGCTTTAAAATAATTACTTAATGGGATATGATTATGCTGCCATATGTTAAAGCAAAGGATTGTGTTAAATGGAGAATTTTTGATTGTCTGAAATGCAAGTTGTTTGGCATAAAAGCTAACTGAAATGGGGAAAAGACAAGTATAGTGGAGTACTTCATTATCCACTATATACATACGACAAAATAATGTGATAGTATATATTATTTTAAAAGAATAAAGGTTGAATTCACAGTACTGGTTGGATTTTGAGGCTAATTAGATCACACATGTTTATCATGCTGCTCAGAGAGTAACATAAACAAACCCATTGGTACCAAAGAGCAATTTTTCTTCAGCGCTTAAAAATCAATAATTTAGTGATTCTACAAAACAGAAAAACAAATGCAATTCTTTTTGATGAGAAGATGTTAGAAAAGTATCATTCATTCTTTCTTTCTCAGCCGAACTTTTTAAAGCCACATCAACGTAGGGATCATTTAATTATATATTCCTCCCCCACCATAAACAACATGGGCTAAATTTTAAAAGCAAAGTCCGGGTGTGTTGGGGCGGGGGGGCAAAGAAAATTGTGTTTTTTTGGAGCATGTAGAAATCCCAGCTCCAACACACTGAAGAATATATATGACCCAGAATCATCTGGGTACGCTTGCCGTTCCTGAACCCGGAAGTCCTGCCGGCAATTAAAGCCAGCAGAACGATATTTAAAGTAGTAATTCAAGCACTTGAAGCACTTGAAATGTGCATGAATGTAATTAATTCTGCTGGCAAGCGATTTCAACACTGCCTCAGCATGTTTCCCGTGCTATGTGAATCACGCCATGGTAAAGGAGTTGTGTTTCAGCCGGCAGCCATTTGGACATTTCAATCCCTGTTTGACAGATGGGGATAAAGGGTGAATTATTGCAGCAGGGCACGCAGTTCTCTCAGACAAACTTTTGGCAGGAAGATCTTTGTATTTAGACTGAAAATTTTTGGTTTTCACTCAGAATTGTTCTGTTAACACAAATTTACCAACTTTCCGGACCCCCTCAAACTGACACCATCAAATGGGGGGCACGATGGCTGCATTCACCAGTACATCCGAGGATGAGGAACATCACCATCCTCGCCAGACACGGCGTGCACTTCTATCTCTTGTAGCTCCACAACACAGTGCTGTGCCACAGGCACCTGCGCAAGAGCACAGAGGGGAACAACAGAGAGAGCGACGTCGCAGGAGGCACTACCCTCACCAAAGGGTCTATAGACCGAGGCTCAGCTTCCTGGACCTCTCTGAGGAGTAGTGCATACGGAGACTGAGAGTGAGTCGCATGTGGTCACAGACATCTGCAGCCTCCTTCATGCCAAGCTGCTCCCAGCTGGGCCTGACGGCATCTCATTATCCGTCGCAGATAAAGTTACAACTGCCCTCAACTTCTTCGCCTCCAGATCATTCAGGGCACCACCAGTGACATTGTCGGGATCTCTCAGTCGTCTGCACACAAGTGCATAAGGCAGGTCACTGACAGCTTGTTTCGCAGAGCCTCGCAGTACGTCAGCTTCCCCATGGACGACCTCAGCCAGTCGGAGAGGGCGGTGGGATTCCATTCTGTGGCTGGCTTCCCACGGGTACAGGGTGCGATCGATTGCATACATATAGCAATCTGAGCACCTCCACATAAACCAGGACATTCTTCAACAGAAAGGGGTATCACTCCATCAACACTCAGCTCGTTTGTGACCACCGCAAATGATTTCTTCACGTGTGCACCAGATTCCCTGGCAGCTGCCATGATTCGTTCATTCTGTGGGAATCTAACATCTCGGGCCTCATCCACGCACTGTCTCCTCGGGGACAAGGGATACCCCCTGCACACATGGCTCATGACACCTCTGAGGAATGTAAAGAATCTTACAACACCAGGTTATAGTCCAACAGTTTTATTTGAACAATACCTCGTGATTACAGATAATCTTTCCAACTGCCCGTTGTCAAGGCAATCAAAGTGTTCAGACAGAGAGATGTTACCTACAGGACCACCGAATATACAAACGGCCAGAACAAAAGACAGAGAGAGAGAGGGAGAAACATCTGAAAGGAAGAGAAAGACAGAGAATGACCCGTTGTATTAAAAACAGATAACTTTTATTTGCTGGTGGGGTTACGTGTAGCGTGACATGAACCCAAGATCCCGGTTGAGGCCGTCCTCATGGGTGCGGTACTTGGCTATCAATTTCTGCTTGACGATTTTGCGTTGTCGTGTGTCTCGAAGGCTGCCTTGGAGAACACTTACCCGAAGATCGGTGGCTGAATGTCCTTGACTGCTGAAGTGTTCCCCAACTGGGAGGGAACCCTCCTGTCTGGCAATTGTTGCGCGGTGTCCGTTCATCCGTTGTCGCAGTGTCTGCATGGTCTCGCCAATGTACCATGCTCCGGGGCATCCTTTCCTGCAACGTATGAGGTAGACAACGTTGGCCGAGTCACATGAGTATGAACCATGTACCTGGTGGGTGGTGTCGTCTCGTGTGATGGTGGTATCTGTGTCGATGATCTGGCATGTCTTGCAGAGGTTGCCGTGGCAGGGTTGTGTGGTGTCGTGGACGCTGTTCTCCTGAAAGCTGGGTAATTTGCTGTGAACGATGGTCTGTTTGAGGTTGGGTGGCTGTTTGAAGGCGAGTAGTGGAGGTGTGGGAATGGCCTTAGCGAGGTGTTCGTCGCCATCGATGACATGTTGAAGGCTGCGGAGAACATGGCGTAGTTTCTCCACTCCGGGGAAGTACTGGACGACGAAGGGTGCTCTGTTGGTTGTGTCCCGTATTAGTCTTCTGAGGAGGTCTATGCGATTTTTCGCTGTGGCCCTTCGGAACTGTTGATCGACGAATCGAGCGTCATATCCCGTTCTTATGAGGGCGTCTTTCAGCGTCTGTAGGTGTCCATCGCATTCCTCCTCATCTGAGCAGACCCTGTGTATTCGCAGGGCCTGTCCATAGGGGATGGCCTCTTTGACGTGGTTAGGGTGGAAGCTGGAAAAGTGGAGCATCGTGAGGTTGTCCGTGGGCTTGCGGTAGAGTGAGGTGCTGAGGTGCCCGTCTTTGATGGAGATTCTGAGGAGTAGTCCATGGTGAGCTTAATGGTGGGTTGGAACTTGTTGATGTTATCGTGTAGTCTCTTCAGTGATTCTTCGCTGTGGGTCCATAGAAAGAAAATGTCGTCGATGTATCTGGTGTATAGCGTTGGTTGGAGGTCCTGTGCAGTGAAGAAGTCCTGCTCGAACTTGTGCATGAAAATGTTGGCGTATTGGGGTGCGAATTTGGTCCCTATGGCTGTTCCGTGTGTTTGGGTAAAGAACTGGTTATCGAAGGTGAAGACATTGTGATCCAGGATGAAGCGGATGAGTTGTAGGATGGCGTCTGGAGATTGGCTGTTGTTGGTGTTGAGTATTGATGCTGTTGCAGTGATGCCGTCATCGTGGGGGATACTGGTGTAGAGTGCCGAGACGTCCATCGTGGTGAGAAGTGTTCCTGGTTCAACTGGTCTGTGGGTGCTGAGTTTTTGTAGGAAGTCTGTAGTGTCGCGACAGAAGCTGGGGGTTCCCTGTGCGATGGGTTTCAGGATGCCCTCGACGTATCCAGAGAGGTTCTCACACAGGGTTCCGTTGCCTGATACGATAGGACGTCCGGGTGTGTTGGCTTTGTGTATCTTTGGGAGGCAGTAGAAGTCTCCCACGCGGGGAGTACGTGGGATGAGAGCGCGTAGGATGCTTTGAAGGTCTGGATCGAAGGTCTTGATTAGTTTGTTGAGCTGGTGGGTGTGTTCTTTGGTCGGATCTGCGGGTAACCGTCTGTAGTGTTCCTGGTTGTCCAGTTGTGGGTATGCTTCTTTGCAATAGTCCGTTCTGCTCTGTATGACGATGGCTCCTCCTTTGTCCGCTGGTTTGATGACGATGTTGCGATTGGTCTTGAGAGCGTCGATGGCGTTGCGTTGTGCTTGGGTGACATTCTGGACTGTCTTCTGAGTGCGGCTGATGAATCTGGCATTGACGCATCTCCTGACAGCTTGAGCATACATGTCAAGCTGAGGGCAGCGACCCTCCGGCGGAGTCCAGTTTGACTCTTTCTTCTTCGGTTGCTGTACCGCGGATCCCTCTGTCTGCTGTTCCGGATCGTTGATTGTCTCATTGGGTTCGCTGCTGAAATCTTGGGATTTGTGGAAGAATTCCACCTCTGAGGAACACCACTTTCTGATCTTACAAGAACCGTTCACTTATGAGTGATTCCCTGACTTCATGACCAGCCAGGTAAACCGCCTCTCTGCCCATGGGTTCGTCCTCCTCCTCCTCCTCCTCCTGCTCCTGCTGCCCCTCAATGTGGATAGCAGATGTGGATGGTGGATGAAGGTACCCCTCTCTTGTGCGCCATGTTGTGCAGAACACAACACACTACTATAACGCAACCCACTCTCGCTGGTGTGTATTGAAGCACTCCCCCAGAATGATCGAGGCACCGAAATCGTATCTTCAGCAACCCTATTCCATGTTCAATTACAGATGTGGTAGCGATATGGCTGTCATTGTATCGACACTGTTGCTTCTATCTCTTGTAGCTCCACAACACAGTGCTGCGCCACAGGCACCTGCACAAGAGCACAGAGGAGAACAACAGAGAGAGCGACGTCGCAGGAGGCACTACCCAGAAGGCATCAAGTATCGCCATTCATGATGAAGCACATGAAAGGGCCCTATCACAAAAGCCAGTCAAGAATGGGCAAGATGCGGCAGTAGTGGTGAGAATAATAACATTTAATGTGACTTTAACAGAAACCAAATGTGAATGAAAAACATGACAGTCTGTCAAACAACCTTGTGCAAACCCTTCATGATCACAAATCCTTAGCCTTTCTCTCCCTATTACTTCTACGTGGTGCATCCCCTGTGGCTGCAGCTGAAGTAGTGGCAGGTTCCTCATGTCCATGGCCGGACTGCTTAGAAACTTCCAGCCCATACCCTCTGGGTTTTGGAGCTACGAGTGCCCCTCCAAAGGCTGCTCCACCTCCACCTGTGCAGGGGCAGACTTGGCCACTTGGATAGGAGACAGCATTGCGGGTACTGGTTGAGGGGGGGGGCAACGAGTGAGACGTCAGAGCACTTTGAGTGGCGACCCCACTTCCATGTCCCCTTTCACCATCATCCCTCTCCTGGACCAGCCCACATCACTCCTATCTGGAGAACAGTTTGGAGGACATGTGTGATGCCTTGTAAGCCCAGTTGTAAAGTTTCTGTCTGCCTGTTTAAGGCGGCAGAATGTTGTTCATCGTGAATCCAAAAGGCTGTGGTCAGGGCCTGAATGGACTCATTTGTGAGCCATGCTTGAAGCTCAATGGAGGCTAGCCTTCTCTCCATCACAGACATTCCCACACTTACCTGTGACACTATCTCAGACATTTCCACAGTTACCTGTGATAGTATCTCAGAGATTCCTTCACGAACCTGTGCCACCATTCCACTAATGCAGGATTTGGAATCCTCCATCCTCCGCGCTATTGTGGAGAGTGTGCGTGGCACCTGTTCCAGTACCTCGTAATTGTGCTTTTGCCCCGCAATCATTCTCCATTTAAAGGATGGCCCCCGGGGTTCAGCATCTGTGTCCAGCTGAGCAGAGTCTGGAGAGGAGTGCGCCCACCGATGCAGACTCTCCACAGCTGCTCCTGCCACCAGTGTCTGCTCGTGCTCACTTGTGTGTGGTGACTTACCAGGTGCAAATCCAACTAACTGACTACTAGGACCCACCGAGGTGTGAATATCTGCGCTGGTGGATGGCTCGCTAAGATGTGACAGTGCGCTCTCAGAGGCTGGGAGCTCCTCTGAGGAATCGCCCTCTGCTGTCATTGCGGTCGTTGAAGGGCCTGTAAGAGAACAGAAGGCAATATAATGCATCATCACAGATGTGTCATGTTGCGATGAGTTTACTGAGGTCTTCAACATGCCAAACATTGTTAACATCAATTCATGTTCTGTGTGATGAATATTAAAGTTGTGTCACCAGATGTTTGTGGGGTGCCAGTCTCGGCGTCCCTGATGGACAGGCACTTAAGGGGGCAGTTGATCTGCAGAGCCTCCTCCTCCGTGCTTGTGAGGACCACTATTTGTTGTGGCTCACCCCCCCACCCCAAGTCCTCGCCCTCTCATGTGCATTTTGCACTCTTTTCTCCTAGAAGGGGAGAAAGTACAAACATGTGAGTGAGTGATGGTGAAGTGGTCAGCCGATGAATGCATTGCTTTGGGTGAGGCTGACCGTGAAAGAGATGCATCAGAGGATGAGTATGAGACAGAGACATCACATTGGATCAGGATTGGGGTGAGTGGTAGTGGTGGGCTGACTAATGGGGAGGTGAGGAACTGCTGAGGAAGTGCAGGTAAGTTGAGGATGAGCCTTAAGTGGGTGTGAGGAGTGATGTGATGGAGTAGTCTTGGCAGTGCAGAATGAGTTGGGGGGTTGCGGGGGGGGTTGATGTGCAACACAGAATGCAGGAGAAACAATAAGTGAACTCACTTTTGCTGACCTAGTTAGGTCATTGAAACGCTTCCTGCACTGGACCCAGGTGCGGGAGATGTTGCTGCTGCTGGTGACCTCCTCTGCCACCTCGAGCCAGGCCTTCTTGGTGGCAGAGGCAGGACACTTCCTCCTGTCGGCCGGGTAAAATAGTTCCCTCCTCCTCTTCACCCCGGCCAATAGCAGCTAAAGTGAGGCATCACTGACTCTTGGAGCCCCCTTGCCCTGCGCTGCTCCAGCTGACAGCCTGTCATACAGGTGCACAGTCCACCCACTGCGCAGCTTTCGGACGGCAAACCCAGAAACAAGATTAATGGCCACCAATTAAGTCGCAATCACATGGGGAATGGCAAGTTTTTATTAGTTGGGTTTGCCGCCGCCCTTTTAAAATCTGATACTGTGTTGAACACGATAGGACCATTATCATACTCTCACTATATCTAGCAAGCCTGGATCATTTTAGACCATTCAGCTAGTTGAATTGAGGAGTATTACCATATTTTTATAGTAGGTTTAAAGGTAATAACGGTGACATTGTAGAGTTTTTTTTAAAGTAGTGCAATTGTGGCTTAATAAGCCCATAAGAGGAATGCTTAAATCATTGCTGAGTGAATTGGTCAGAGCAAATCCCTGAGTAAGAGTTGGAATCATATCAATGATTTGTGACTTAGATAAACAAACACTCTGGAAACTGTTTCAGGTCAGTATTTATGCTCAACACACACTATAACATCGAGCAAACCTCTGGGAAAGCAAACCAGACTCCGTTATTAGAAAGTTATTAATCAATGCCAGGTGGGCTTTGTAGTATTCATCAGACAACACAGGCTATCGCTTCAGCAGAATTCAAGAGGCCACAATTTCAGAACTCTCACTGGTGCAATGACTTTAGATACTGAATAAAGCATTGACCCAGACTCTGCAATGATTTATATTTGATTCCACCTTCATGCTTTTATAATGGACCATCTGCTGCTGTGTTCTTCCACAGGAAACTTAACATATTTCACACCACTGAGAATGCCCTGCCACCACTTCTGTCCATAGCAACCCTGGAGCCATTTGCTGAACTAGTTCGACCATATGTGAAAATCTGAATCTGTCAACAATACTCAAAAGCCTTATATTTACAATGCCGTTTTTTTAGTAAATGAAACTTTGTTCTGGAACAAAAAGGTCTAATTGAAATGTTCTATACAATGTCCTGGCAACTGGGATAATGCAGTGGCTGTGGTCCTTCTGTTTTTGGGCAGGTTCATTCAAATGAGATGGTAATAACATGGTAACATCATACATCCCACTTTCTATCATTATCACCTCCTTCACACTCAAATCAAAATTGACCCATTATAAAATTGGAGTTCAGAGTTGTCAGGTGCTAGTCAGAAGGCTAAAATAACTTTAAAAGGATATGTTTACTTATTTCTAGGTGCTGTAAAAACCTTTTTACTTGTTATTATTTTTTGTATTTTCATTATTGCCACCTACTTTGCCATCTAGCTTTATGGCATTTGCTAAGAGACTGTTGTTTAACCTTTGAATGCATCCCAACATCTGACTCGCTTTACTCAATGCCACCAAACATTGTTGTGTTGGCTTCAATTTATTGTCAATCAGAACCCCCACTTCTTTAATTTTCCATGCACATTACTTTCTTCCCATTTAAGTAATAGTTCCTTCCTGGATTTTTGGTCCCCATGTGAAGCACTTTGCATTTCTTGCCATTGAATTTCATCTGCCATTTGTTTGCCCAATTCCTAAGTATATTCAAATCCTCCTGTAGCTTAACCTGTTCAGCTTTGGAGTCCACCACCTTCATTAGCTTTGTATCATCTGCAAATTTAGCTGATGTGCTTGTAACTCCTAGTGCAGATCAATTATAAGGATATTAAACAA